>NC_137810.1:20294547-20747236 GCF_963921795.1 Nannobrachium achirus | reverse complement strand
CGTTTAATTATCCATTTCCTTCTCATATCAGTCATATTCCATTTTACCCCCTCACCCCGAATATATATAACCTTCATTTTTCTTTGCAGCTAAATTAACTAAAGGTTCTCCTTAATCGAATTCATCATATGTTTGTTTCAACACATGTTCTTCATTATTATTATTTAAGCATATGGTTTCTCTGCGCTTGTCATGCGTAAATCTTTGGATTCAGGGTTCAGGGCTGACCATGCAGCATTGTTCTACCTGGAAGGCTTATCACCAGCTACTAGCGACGTTTACTTTAAGCTTCATGGTTTGATGGAGGGACAATTAAAACATGATTTATATACAGTACACTGAATGAATACAGACACTTCACAGATATACAGTACTTAAAATTAGAACAATCCTTTGAGAATTGACCGACCTATAAGGCTTTGAGCGCCCACCGAGGCAGCGCCGTATGTTGCTGGCTTAATTTATTAATTATTAGGATCAATAAATATAGTCTATATGTCCATAACGGCTATTTTTCGCTGTTTGTGACCAATCCCGATCCTCCGCGGGTCGTTCTGGCTGCAGGGGGTCTGTCATGTTATCAAATGATATCGCCGGCCCAAAACTAAAGTACATGGAATATATAGGCTACTGACAAGGCGCACATTCGCACAACGCTATAGGCTCTTATTAATCAGAGGACATAATAGAGAAAGGTGCGTGTGGGGACTGAACTGGACCCTCCTGTCTATATACTTTCCTGTGCGTCTTTGACCTACTGTACCAACCACAACAGCACCGCACCAGTGCTTATTACTGCCAATTTTGCTTATTTACGCACGCACGCACGCACCATGATCAGCAGTGGACCAGCGTGCTCATATAGTCGATAATGTACAAATTGGCGGCGGCCGCAGTGTTGCAGCTGCCGGAGATGGGTCTGTCTGTCTGTCTGTCTGTCTGTCTGTCTGTCTGTCTGCCTGTCTGTCTGTCTGTCTGTCTGTCTGTCTGTCTGTCTGTCTGTCTGTCTGTCTGTCTGTCTGTCTGTCTGTCTGTCTGTCTGTCTGTACAACCCTTTCCTTAGTAGCCTAGTAGTAGACCTATTTTACGCACACCTGTTTTGCGCGCTGCGCGCGTCTAACCCGCCCCACAAACACTCTATCTCTCTCTCACACACACACACACACACACACACACACACACACACACACACACACACACACACACACACACACACACACACACACACACACACACACACACACACACACACACACACAGACAAGCGCTCTGGGATTACTTGATTATTTTTACACCAACACCACTTTCTATGGGTTATCTGTTCTTTTGTTACAACTTTTCCCCCCAATGCCCATATTTTCCCTTCGTTTTTATCCCCCCCAGCCTAGTCCCAAATATACAGTATAGGCCTATGCCTTATTGTATTCATTTTAATTGTAGGCTATAATAGTTTACGGACGGACAGATCGCGAGGCGGGCAACAGAGTGTCTCCTTTATAAAATAAATGTAAAGTTTTCATCTGTCTCATATGTGCAGGCCTATTCGAAACCAAACAGCACTGCTTTCTTTTTTTGTCTCCAATTAATTATGTGCATTTGGATTCGGTTTTAACCCAGTCCCAGCACTCAAGCAATTTCAATAGTTCAACTAGAAGTTATGATTTGATAACCCACTCAATAAAATGCTATAACTTATGCTGAAATGTGGTATGTACTTCTCACTTCTACATCTATCTATCTATCTATCTATCTATCTATCTATCTATCTATCTATCTATCTCTTCTGCCTTGATCTATCGCAAAAAAATAAGAAAAACAAATGGAGAGTGCTGTCCATGGTGCTGAAACGCTTTGGTCAATGTAAAGGGCCCATTTGGGTTAAATGAACGTTGATTTTGATATGGATTACAGGTCCCAGAGATAGAAATGCCATTAAATTGGGGTCCGTAGCTTCATGCATGTCAAACTGGGGGTCCTAGAAATGAAAACGTTTGCTATAGCAAATGGTGGTTCCTGGCATAAGCACTGTTCTACAGAATGGAAACATATGCAGTAACGACTCAACACTCAACAACAGAGGCTTAAGATCCAGACAAAAACGATCTGATCATTTAATTGACAGCGCCAGCATCACATTTTGTTAACTGCTGCTGCTTATTTATTTAGGAAATAGAAACAAATGAGAGAGAGAGAGAGAGAGAGAGAGAGAGAGAGAGAGAGAGAGAGAGAGAGAGAGAGAGTGTGTTTGTGGGGCGGGTTAGACGCGCGCAGCGCGCAAAACAGGTGTGCGTAAAATGGATAGATAGAAGTGGAGAGAGGCGAGGTTGAGGGAGGGACATTGATTATTATTATTATTAGGTCTACTACTAGGCTACTAAGGAAAGGGTTGTACAGACAGACAGACAGACAGACAGACAGACAGACAGACAGACAGACAGACAGACAGACAGAGTGGCCAAATTGGCCACTTAATTATCTGCGGTGGATCCCGTCATGCACTCCTTTGAAGTCAAAATTGGGCCATTATAGGTTTTTGTAACCTAATTGTTTGTTTGAACGCCCAGCAGGGAGTCCTTGCAGCTGTCAATGGTGATATAGGCAGACAATAGCCTACCCTTCATATTCACTTTATATATTTATTTTATTAACTGTAGGCCTGGTCCTATAGAGCTAGTAGGCTATTGTATGTCTTATTAAACATTAAAAAAAAACGCGGAGGCGCCGTGGGCCGCTAAAAAAAGAATACGAAATAGATAGATAGATCCAGTCAGCATCATGTCCCAATCCTATACCTAGTAGCAGACATGTCAGTGTTTTGGCCAGGTCAGACGATTGCCTGGAATATAATGGACCCTTATGGACATTTTAATTCTTGTGCGGGTAGGCCTAAAATGAAACCAAATGGACCCGTAAGGGGGGGAACGTTTGGTTTCATTTTACACTCTCTCACTGTGGAAAACACTGCGGGGGGTCGGCCAAAACATAGGCTGCACGACACGCGCGCGCGCACGCACACACACACACACACACACACACACACACACACACACACACACACACACACACACACACACACACACACACACACACACACACACACACACACACACACACAGAATGAATCCAAATATTTTACGCATGACAAGCGCGGAGAAACCGTATGCCTAAATAATAATAATGAAGAACATGTGTTGAAACACAAACATATCTATGATGAATTCGATTAAGGAGAACCTTTAGTTAATTTAGCTGCAAAGAAAAATGAAGGTTATATTTATATTCGGGGTGAGGGGGTCGGTAAAATGTGCGTACAATGGAATATGGCTGATATGAGAAGGTAGAAATGGATAATTAAACGGCCAGGCCGGGCGAAAGAAATACAAATAACAGACTATTAAGCTATGGTCAATAACTATTATAGCCTACAATAAAATGAATAGCCTACAATAAGGCATAAGCCTATATACAGTATATAATATACTGTATATTTGGGACTAGGGAGGGGTAAAAACGAAGGGGAAAATGGGCACAGGTAATCCCACAGCGCTTGTCAGTGTGTGTGTGTGTGTGTGTGTGTGTGTGTGTGTGTGTGTGTGTGTGTGTGTGTGTGTGTGTGTGTGTGTGTGTGTGTGTGTGTGTGTGTGTGTGTGTGTGTGTGTGTGTGTGTGTGTGTGTGTGTGTGTGTGAGAGAGAGATAGAGTGTTTGTGGGGCGGGTTAGACGCGCGCAGCGCGCAAAACAGGTGTGCGTAAAATAGGTCTACTACTAGGCTACTAAGGAAAGGGTTGTACAGACAGACAGACAGACAGACAGACAGACAGACAGACAGACAGACAGACCCATCTCCGGCAGCTGCAACACTGCGGCCGCCGCCAATTTGTACATTATCGACTATATGAGCACGCTGGTCCACTGCTGATCATGGTGCGTGCTGTGCGTGCGTAAATAAGCAAAATTGGCAGTAATAAGCACTGGTGCGGTGCTGTTGTGGTTGGTACAGTAGGTCAAAGACGCACAGGAAAGTATATAGACAGGAGGGTCCAGTTCAGTCCCCACACGCACCTTTCTCTATTATGTCCTCTGATTAATAAGAGCCTATAGCGTTGTGCGAATGTGCGCCTTGTCAGTAGCCTATATATTCCATGTACTTTAGTTTTGGGCCGGCGATATCATTTGATAACATGACAGACCCCCTGCAGCCAGAACGACCCGCGGAGGATCGGGATTGGTCACAAACAGCGAAAAATAGCCGTTATGGACATATAGACTATATTTATTGATCCTAATAATTAATAAATTAAGCCAGCAACATACGGCGCTGCCTCGGTGGGCGCTCAAAGCCTTATAGGTCGGTCAATTCTCAAAGGATTGTTCTAATTTTAAGTACTGTATATCTGTGAAGTGTCTGTATTCATTCAGTGTACTGTATATAAATCATGTTTTAATTGTCCCTCCATCAAACCATGAAGCTTAAAGTAAACGTCGCTAGTAGCTGGTGATAAGCCTTCCAGGTAGAACAATGCTGCATGGTCAGCCCTGAACCCTGAATCCAAAGATTTACGCATGACAAGCGCAGAGAAACCATATGCTTAAATAATAATAATGAAGAACATGTGTTGAAACAAACATATGATGAATTCGATTAAGGAGAACCTTTAGTTAATTTAGCTGCAAAGAAAAATGAAGGTTATATATATTCGGGGTGAGGGGGTAAAATGGAATATGACTGATATGAGAAGGAAATGGATAATTAAACGGCCAGGCCGGGCCGTGAGGGGGAGGGGGGGGTAGATGCCAGCAGCACGCAAAACAGACAGACAGATCCATCTCCGTCAGCGCAACACTGTCGGCGGCGGCTCCGGTTCTGAACCGGCGGTGGGTCAGGAGTCACCGGCGGCGGCGGAGGCTCCGGCGGAGGCACCGGCTCCGGCGGCGGCACCGGCGGCGGCGGAGGCACCGGCGGAGGCGGCGGAGGCTCCGGCGGAGGCACCGGCGGCGGCGGAGGCACCGGCGGCGGCAGAGGTACCGGCGGCCTCCGGTGGCTGGTCCGGCGGCCGGCGGAGGCGGAGGCGGCGGCGGCGGCGGCGGAGGCACCGGTGGCCTCCGGCGGCTGGTCCGGCGGCCGGCGGAGGCGGAGGCGACCACCGGAGCAGACGTGACTGTTTTAATACTTTATTCATTTATTTATAGCCTACATTATTGATATGAGCATGCTGATCATGGTGCTTGTGTGCGTGGGTGTGCATTCGTGCGTGTGCGTGCCTGCGTGCGTGTGTGTGTGTGTGTGTGTGTGTGTGGGGGGGGGGGGGGGGGGGGGGGGGGGGGTTCGGCAACAGCGGCAGATGCAGTTCCATTGCTGCACATTGACGGTCTGTCCGGCGTTGCCACGGATTAGGTATAATTGCCACGGCATAGGAATCATTGCCGCGGCTGTTGTCGGCAAGTCCGACGACGCCGCGGCAGACGCCGCTGCCGGGAAGTGTATTCGCTCCTTCTGGGAGAGAGAGAGAGAGAGGACAGCAAGAGAATGCAGCGACAGAGAGAGAGAGAGAGAGAGAGAGCCCCACCTGTGTCATTGTGGAGCGAGCCACGGCCAACAAGAATTGACACATGTCAATATATAAACTGGTGAAATGGTGTGTTAAAAAGTCAGGGACTTTGAACAGTCTATCCAAAATATCTCTGTTCCATATATTCTATTTCTCTTCCCCCTTCCACGGAGGGTTAATGGTGTCAATCTGTGGGTCGAGACCCGCAGAGAGGTCCCCAAAATATTTCTGCCGGGTCCCCAGGTGACAGTGAAGTCACAATAAGACTTAAAGGAGTAGTTCACCCCCAAAATGACTTTTTCCAAATTGACGCCATGCACACTTGAGTTCAATAAAATGTTTTGGTATTCATCCAATTCTTATTCAGTTCATTTTACCCACATTGATTCCTTGGGTCCCCATTCGGAACCAATGGGGGTAAATTGATTGTAATAAAATGTTTCACAAAATGCTTATATAGCTATGACACACAGACCGAGTCAAGCCAATTCCACCAGCTCCTATTAAATTACATTAAAATAAAATAAAACAATCAATTAAAATAAAATAAATAATAGGTTAATGATGAATAATCATATATACTCGCCCGTAGGCTGTCTTAATGGTAGTGTATAGCCTAAAATAGTATCTAGAGAGATACATACATAGATAGACAGACACATAGATACATAGATATAGAACTCTAGCGGTGTGGTTCGCTTCAATAACTACATTAGTGGCATTTACCTGTCACTCTTGCGCATTAACATCATACCTTATTTTAACACATGCACCAAGCCAACACAGAGCAAGCTTTCCTGTAACTGAGGGGTTTGTAAAGTAATAAAGTAAATGTTATGTTTTCAAAATGCATATTTACAGTTTGTATTTGTATGCTTATTTCGCAATTTGTGCAATCCCTCTGTAGAGCGAAAATGCATAAAATCAGATTCAAGTATTTTTATCTCGGAAACCGTAAGGGCTACAGTTTTCAATTTAGAGATCGGAGATTCATAATAATTACGGTCAGCCTCATGGTGGTGCTATAACAGCCCACTTTACATTTTGCCCTATAACTCTTGAACCGTAGGCCGGAAAATCTAAATGTATTTTCCCCAGGATTCCTTGGGTATGACACATGTTCCCATATAGGCCATGCCCATTTGCATCTGGATAGATTTTCCGCCGTTTAGAATTTTCTTCAAAACACACTTTTTGCTCCTTTTCTACATATTTCCTCCAAATCTCACCAAAATTGGTACACATGTTCTCTGGACCCAAGCAATAAACATATTCAAGCGACAATCTTCATAGTCCATATCGTTTATATATATACACACATATGCTTCCAAAGTTAGTGGGAGGGGCCTAATTATCAAAAAAGGCCAAAAAACACAAACAAAACATCCAGTCAAGACTAAATTCAAGGCTTGTATGCTCAACGAATTCCCAGAAATAGGGAGCGCCACAAATGCACAAAATGTAACCGTTTCATACCAAAACATGATTTTTGGGGGAGCAATCATGAAAGTTTGCGTGCTGACGCAAACATATTTCTCACATAAGCATATACTGTACACTGTATATGCTTATGTTTCTCCATTAGCATATATATAATACTGTATATGCTTATGTTTCTCTGGCAGTGTGAAAGGACTGAACACTGCTGCAATTTAGCTGTGAGCGCCCGCAAAGCGGGCGCGATCTCTAGACGTGAGCGGCCCGAAGGGCCGCGAACTTCTAGTAATAATACATTTTGTAAGAGAGAGAGAGAGAGAGCGAAAGAGATACATTTATTGATCCTGGCTGCAGGGGGAAATTCAGGCGCCAGAGACCTTAAAAGTTACTAAGAGCATATAAGAAAAGTAACATCATTTTAAAGACAACCTCAAACACAATATTAATAAAATTATACAGACATATGAGTGACAGAACACCTCTCCTGTCCCATGTAGTGAGTACTGCCATTTTGCCAACTAATTATGCCCGTTCTCTCACTCTGCTGTAATTTGAACTTTCGGGCTTTCGGGCCTAAAATGTTGCTAATCGTTAGGCTCGGCCCGGCCCAGTAGGGCCCAGTTATGGCCAGGCCTTAATTTTCAGGCCTGTTGAGAAAAGCCTAAAAAGTCTAAGGTTAAACTTAAGTTAAACTAATATCAAAAGTGTATACTGTAGTAGCTAGTTGATAATATATTCATTCAGTAGATAATACCATCTTTTTCATCTAATCTCTGTTGGACAGTGGGCCGTGGCATATTTAGACTGTTATGATTCAGGGCCCGAAGTTGCATGGTCAGAAATCACTTTTTGCAGCTTAAATTCTATTTATTGTACATTTCTTCTGTATAAGTGGACCTAATAGTTGTGTGTACTATACAGTAGGTTAAGTGGAAGTTTTTGTTGGCATCTGGTGGTGGAAGGAGAATTGTGATCTCTGTAGCACAATGCCAAAGCGCGTGCACAGTGCACACACAGCTTTCACCTCTCCTCTCCAGAAAAGCCATCATAAAAATGCAACGGCTTGACATTTCACTGACTTGAAGCTAAGTGATGTGACAATATGGCTTGGCTCAGTAATTCTTACTGTGGATATATTCAAGGTTTTTCTAGCTGGCAAGGTATACACATCCTCAAAGAAGTGGTCATAGTCATCATATGTGATGAACACATAGGCTCCAACATAGCATAACATACCAGCTGCTGCCTGTGGGTTGAGAAGGCAGCACACAACACTATGAATATGCTGCTAGAATAGAAACAGATCGTGTGACTCGCAGGACTTTCACTCATCGACCGATGTGTGTTAATGCCAGATCTTATCTAACACACCAAAAAATCTTGAATGTTTCACAGCCGATCATAACCTGTTATTACAGTTTCTGAAACACTATCCCTCGTTTATTGTTATTAAACTAATCCCCTTTCAATGCAGACTAAACAAAGGTCAGCTGTCACAACAGCATTGAGTCATTGACATGTTAGCTTGAGCGGCTAGGCTATTTCTGTGACGCACGTCCAACAACAGTCGAATGTAAACGGTCAAACTCACCCAAAATATCAGATTTAGAAAGACCAACACCGTCTTTGACGACGTTATGCCGCACTGCCCCATGTCTGAGAAGGAATTTGGTGTTGTTATAAAAGTTAAAGGGTTTTCTATTCAGACATTATCGTCCTGGCCCACTGACATCCCGATACACGTCCGACTGAATGTTTTCCCTTGGAGCGCAGCCGCAACAGCAGCGCCACCACAACCTAGAGTGAGAATGTGGAATCATAAGTCGCTTTGCAGGTTGTTGATCCGGTCCGGTCTGGTTGTAGAGAAGATACGGAAACTGCTTGTGAACGTGCGTGTGTGTGTGTGTGTGTGTGTGTCTGTCTGTGTGTGTGTGTGTGTGTGTGTGTGTGTGTGTGCGTGCGTGCGGGTGTGCGCGCGCTCGTGTGTGCAAATTACCGGATATGGAAGGCGGGGCTCTAGACCGGATCACACCATAGAGTGTGTGTGTGTGTGCTCTGCAAGGTGTAAGGCAGACAATTGTACAAGTCCCTCTGATCCGAGTCCAAGTCGAGTCGCAAGTCATTTGGTCCAAGTCTCAAGCAAGTCTCAAGTTGTTCTGTTGTGGGCAAGTCGAGTCGAGTCAAAGGTTATGTCAAGTCGAGTCGAGTCACAAGGTTGTCATGTCAAGTCGCGTCGAGTCGCGTCGAGTCGAGTCACAAGGTTGTCAAGTCATGTCAAGTCACAAGGTTGTCAAGTTGAGTAAATGATACCTCTGATACCTCTGTGACCATAACTATTAAGTAATTAACATTCAGTAGGAAAAAAACAGTAGCCTAACACTAAGCCTACCCTCTCTGACCATAATACTCTGCAGAGGTTCTCAAACTTTTAAATTCCGAGGTCTCTCTCCCCTAGAACCAAATGGATTTGGTTGTACACTGTCAGTACAGATCTGTAAGGGTCAATTTAGACCCCTGGTATATCCTCTGAAAAAAGAAAAAAAAAATAGACAACAAAACTGCTACAGGCCTATTGCTTTAAAGGGCCTACACCATGCTTTTAAAACTATATTTTTTGTATAAATATATGCTCAAAATTGAGTCTTAGACAGGTTTTAACCCTCAAAAAACACTCTGACCATTCTTTTTGTTTGTTCTAGCTCTACTATAATGAGGCTCTCCAGCTGCAATACCAAAACGGCCTCTGTTTGCTCAGGGGCGCATCTAGTGGGGTTTTTCCAGAAAAAAAAGAAGTTTTTTGAAAAAGAAAAAGTTTTTTGAAAAAAAAAAAAAGTTTTTTGAAAAAAAAAAAGTTTTTGAAAAAAAAAGGTTTTGAAAAAAAGTTTTTGAAAAAAAAAGTTTTTGAAAAAAAAGTTTTTTTTTTTGAAAAAAAATTTTTTTCTAAAGTTTTGAAAAAAAAATTTTTTGAAGAAAAACATTTTTTGATTTTTTTTTTTTTTTTAATTTTGACTCGGCATTGCATTTTTTTTGAAAAAAAAAAGTTTTGAAAAAAAAAAATCTTTTTGAATTTTTTATTTTTTTTCCCCCCGTGTGACGTCACACGGATCAACTCGCAGAACAGCACTGTTCTGAGAACCTGTGGAAAGCTTTTCATCTCTGTCTTCCCAAAACCAGAGAAAGACACAATGTACAGAAATAGGACTTTGTGAGGATAGAAGGTGCCAGTGGGACCCCAAAAAAAGGTTTTAAAATAGAAAAAGTGAAAATTCATGGTGTAGGTCCTTTAAATACAAAAACAAACAAGACACAATAGTCTTAACGTGCATGCTTTGTTTTGTACTACTAGTACTGTATTTTAAAGTCATTTCTCATCAGGCACAAATTTAGCTGCCTACTCCACGACACGTGCATCATTTGTTTTGCTGGCATGGGGTCCCATTCATGACCTTAAGTAACCCCAAGTTACACCAAATTTCGTTACCCATCGTAAACTATAGAATGACTACGCAACCACCACAGGCTGGCAACACATTTCTGGTCGGTCACATTTGTCTGTGTAACATTACGGGCCGGCCATGCGAAAAGCTCCCAAGAATAACAGTGGAGTGGAAAACTTGTCGGAGGCAAATGAAAAGGAATAAAGCTTTTGCGTGGGAGTTATTTAGTGAAGTTCTTAACCCTGCTGACGACTGGATGTATGTTATGAAAAGTGAGAAAGTGTTGGAAGACGGAGGCTTGCTACCATGATGGATAATTGGATATTTATGCAGTCACAGATCAACGTTCGTGACAGTGGTGAGTTTGTTGTCTTATTAATGATCAAAACACGATCGACCGACAGTATATCACCAACACACACATGCACACGCGCACACACACTTAGTTCTAATGTTATCTTCTTATGTTTGGTTTTACTTGTCTTCATGCGCAGTCTTCAAGTGGCTATCAAGTGGATAAAGTTTGATGTCGTTCCCTCTTTGTCTTTGATTTTAGCGTTGCATATCTTGCATTGAGTGTTCCTCTGTTTACCATCGGAGTGGAAGTTTTTATATGCAAACTGCACGGAACTGCAGAACCGGCAGTGGCTGCATCAGGCTGGGGTGCAGCAGTAGCCATTCATGCTGTGTGTGTGTGTCTGGTGCTTGTGCTCTCGCTTACATGCCTGTCTCCAATCAATCAATCAATAAAAGTGTGAACCTAGCGTGGCGTTCATGACTGCAGACTGCTTTGGTGAGTGGCGTAGCGGCAAGTCGTCCGAGTCAGCGTGTCTCAAGTCGAGTCGAGTCGGGAGTCATTGTCTTCCAAGTCAAGTCGAGTCTCAAGTTTTTGTCCTTATGTCCGATCAAGTCGCAAGTCGTCAAAAATATGACTCGAGTCCGAGTCAAGTCGAGTCATCATGACTCGAGTCCAATTGTCTGCTAGCTGCAATGGGCCTCTTTTGTCTTGGCGTGTGTGTGTGTGTGTGTGTGTGTGTGTGTGTGTGTGTGTGTGTGTGTGTGTGTGTGTGTGTGTGTGTGTGTGTGTGTGTGTGTGTGTGTGTGTGTGTGTGTGTGTGTGTGTGTGTGTGTGTGTGTGTGTGTGTGTGTGTGTGTGTGTTATAAACTTGTAACTAAATGCTCAGACAGGACTATTTTTAATACAAAACCAACAGCAGTCTCACAGGGCTGGAGGCCAAGATGCTATCAGCATGCTGGGCCTGACTCCGCCATGGCGTTGGTGTTTGCTCTGTCTCATTCTCTCTGACTCATCTACTCATTATCTAGTCATTTATCATAGACAACATAACATCTCTCTCTCTCGTTACTTTACTTTTCCTTTCTATTCTCAACACACACCACACACACGCACGCACGCACGCACGCAGACTCATCTACTCATTATCTAGTCATTTATCATAGACAACATAACATCTCTCTCTCTCGTTACTTTACTTTTCCTTTCTATTCTCAACACACACCACACGCACGCACGCACGCACGCACGCACGCACGCACGCACGCACGCACGCACTCACACACACACACACACACACACACACACACACACACACACACACACACACACACACACACACACACACACACACACACACACACACCATGACTAGACTCCTGCAGAGCCGCGTTGTAAAAAATCAGTGAATCTCTTACACCAACATTGTTATTGGAGAAGATTATGTCTATATCTTCCACACAGCGCCTAAATTGACGCAGAGTGAGAGAGAGACAGAGAGAGAGACAGAGAGGGAGACACGCAAGCCCACGTCTGATTGACACCAGCATACAAATGTTACAACATACCCTGCAGAACTGCAAATACATGTACATGCACCACACACTGTTAATGGCTATTTCCATTTTGTGTTGCGTTTTTCCAAGTTTCCCCCACTAGATCAGCAGGTATTCCAGTGTCACGTTTACAGTAGATGAACAGATCCATCTCATAAAATTAGAATATTGTATAAAAGTAAAATTTCTTCTGTAAAATAATTATTTATTTAAAACTGCAGTGAAATATTCAAAAGCTTTAGTTGTTAAAATTTAGATTTTCATGGCATACAGCTCATGAAAATCAAAAATCCATATCTCAAAATATTCCACACGACCACTCAAAAGAAGGATTTATAATACAGAAATGTCAAGCTTCTGAAAGGTCATGTTACCATAATTAATGCACTCAGTATGTGGTATGGAATACTTTTGAACAAATGTCTTCATCGATGGGGCATGGCATGAAGGTGATCAGCCTGTTGATGTGTTATGGAAGCCCAGGTGTGCTTTGATAGAGGCCTTAAGTTAATCTGTGGTTGAGTTTGATGGCTCTCATCTTCCTCATGACAACACAACACAGATTCTCTGTGGGGTTCAGGTCTGGCCAGTTTGCTGGTCAGGTTGACAGCAAACTGGCTAGGTTGACAAGGTTGACAAGCTTTATGGAGATGATGATTTCCCTTAGCCAGATGCACTTGGTACCTGCCCACAGAGCCAAAACTACTAGTAACTGGTGTACTGATCATTGTATTACTGGGCCTAACTGACCAGCAAACTGGCCTGACCTGAACCCCACAGAGAATCTGTGTTGTATTGTCAAGAGGAAGTTGAGAGACTCCAGATTCAAACACACAGATGAGCTTAAGGCCTCGATCAAAGCAAACCTGGGCTTCCATAACGCCTCAGAAGTACCACAGGCTGATCACCTTCATACCATGCCCCATTGATGAAGACATTTTGTTCAAAAGTATTCCATACCTACTACTGTACTGAGTGCATTAATTAACATAACCTTTCAGAAGTTTGACATTTCTGTATTATAAATCCTTCTTTTTAGTGGTCGTGTGGAATATTCTAATATTTTGAGATATGGATTTTTGATTTTCATGAGCTGCATGTCATAAAAATCTAAATTTTAACAAAAAAAGCTTTTGCATATGTCACTGCATGCACAGTGAACCTAAAATATATGAAAGTTTAAAAACAATAATTATATTACAGAAGAAAATGAACATATATGGATCTGTATATCCGACACCACTTGAAAGGGCTTTGTGCAACTATTTACAATTTGTCCTAGAAAATGAGAGACGCCTCAGACGGAGAGAGAGAAACGGAATGGGAGATGTAGTTTGAGGTTAATATGTCAGACCGTATTATTATTAATGGGGCGTTGCCCCTGCCAGAGATTTCATTCATCATACTTGTCTGCCTTTTTGTATGCAATCTGCTTAGATGCAGATGTACTGTACATGGGAGAAAGGTTTTAATAAATGGGATTTGTGGCTCTATTTTGCTCTATAGTTTCTTTTTTCTTTTTTCACTTTCTTTATTTTCACCACGGACAGGCACGTGCACACATAGACATCAAAGGGGGCTTGAGCCCCTGCCCTATCTGTCTGTAAAAAGTGCCCTCTCCAGACCATGAATGCAGTTTTTACTATGGTGAAAGAAATGCAAGTTGCCCGCCTAATTCCAGGCCATACCTGAAGGCAGCATTTAAGAGAATTACCTTGTCCAAACTCTCACGAACTTGAATGCAGCATCTTATGCTGAAAGAATTGCCCCCTCTGTGTAGAAATCCATGCCGTTATGCCACATCTCCAGTATTCGCATGATTATACTGTACATAGTTTAATGTAGGTTCAAGTACCGAAAATAGCCGACTATTTTCAATATTTTCACCAAAACGCCCTTTTTAGAAATGTCAGCCCCTGCTGAAATCTCTGCACGTCCCTGACCACGGATGTTGCCGTACAGGGAGATTGAGGTCAACTGTAGGAAAAGGATGTCCCTGGTAGCGTCTGAAGGCTCAGTGGAAACGCCATGGAGACATTCATTAGTAAGGCTCAGTCTGACTCAGCAGGCTAAGTTACCTCGCACTTGACCAGCCCGTTTGATCAGACCCAGGAGTTCAAGCCTGGACTGACAGTGGTCTCGTTTGGTCCAGTTTGTTCCCAGACCTCACTGGCTTGATTAGCTGCAGTTTGTGAAAACATTTGATGAGAGTAATGATTGTAGCTGGCTTGTCAATTCACTGTCTAGACGGCAACCCAGAGAGATTCTGAGAAAGTGTACAGTACTGTCTGTTATTCCCTCTTTGACTTCTCAAAGTTTGCCCTAATCCATTTTCCACAGTCCCCCCAATTATTTTTACACATTTATTCCTATGATATTTAAGAACAAAATCATGAACGATATGAAAACACATGAGGGAAAAGTGTTTCCAAGAATATTCGTTTTATTTATTTTGAAATGCACAGTTACCTCCTATTTCTACTTCAGTGAGGGGGCAATTATTTATTGTTCTGAAAATTGACGATTGTGTTTGTGTGCAGCCAGGTTTGGAAATAGAATGGAACGTTTAATTCCAACAGCACCTGCACCCTGCTGCCTGCCTGGCCCAACCAATACCCCATTACTTCTACCCTCAGGCTAGTGAAAACACACAACCAGCTGGCACGAAGCACGCTTAGACACATGTCTGATCAGAATCCAACACACCCCCACATACTGTAAGCAGAACATTAGCCACACTCCTGCATTTGTGCCAACATGCACGCACATGCATGTTGGAGGCGCACGCACACACACACACACACACGCAAAAAAGACTCAAAAAGTAATTTGCATATCGTCTCTGTCGGGTGAAAACCTCAAATGTCCAAAACGGTTGCTTTTCAGCATTCAAATTCAAAAGTAGCAGTTTGCCAAGCTCAAAACGTGTCACTTTGAACTGCGTTGCTAACTTGTAGATCTGCTACTTTTGTCTTGTAGTATGATCAAGTAGGGCATTCATTTACGGGGGAAAAAAACACAAAAAGTGAAAATATGGAGATAAGAGGTTTCTGCCTGACAGCAACGATATTCAGTTATACAATATACACTTTAGGCATTTAGCAGACACTCTTAATCCAGAGCGACTTAGAATAAGCAAGGACGGCAGAAGGTAACCAAGTGTTTGGGGACCAGTGCACTATAGCAGTGATTCTCAAAGTGGATTCCAGGGACTCTGTGGGTTCCTTTTTGGGGGCCTAAATTGACCCATACAAGTCTGTAACTCTGACAGTGTACAGGGTTCATTTGGTTCCATTTGTACCCTGCCAGAGTTAAGGGGAGACCTTGAAATTTGAAAGTTTGAGAAACACTGCACTATAGGATGTCAACAATGACCTGGTAAAAGTCTACATACTGTAACATATGCCATCTAATTACACTTTAGCCCTTGCATAAGCCTGCAAGGTTGTCGAGTCTAGGGGAAGTTATGTGAAACACTTGAAACACTCAAACTTTTAATACTGTCTCTAGTGTATTGCACTGAATTGCCTCTACATTTGAGGGTCAGTAGTTAATTTTACTGTGACTGCTAAAACCCTGGTGATATGGAAATATTCATAGTGTCTCCCAGCTGCTTTTGTTGATAACGGTAATCAGCGGGGATGTCGGGCGGAACGTCAAACATCAAAAGTAGCAGATCAACAAGCTCTTTTTGAGCTAGTCGATCCGCTACGTTTGTTACTTTTGAATTTCAATCCTGAAAATTGACGGTTTTGGACGTATGAGGTTTGAAACCGACTGAGACAATATGCATGATTATGTGCATGCATTATGGATATTGGCATCATATCTTTGCTGTTTAGTACATAAGTCTAAATTGGTTAAATTAACTCAAGGGGATTTTACTGTGTACTGTATGTGGTCTAAGAGAGTGCCAGAAATAAATTCAGAACATAAATATGATTTGGGTTTTGTTTAACACTTCCAGGATCCAGCCAACGGGTTTCTGTATTATAACAAAGCCAGCTGTCAAATATTATGTTCAGCAACATTGGAACCTGTAAAAGGACATGGACTCTTTTTTTTTGCTTGGACCAGCAGAGCTGGGTTTATTCAAAGTTCAAAAAATATACACCACAAAGAACTTATCAACACCGAATCCCTTGTCAGCCCACACAATCTGTTCTGTCTGGAATCTACCAGAATCACTTCTTTTCATTTTCAGTTGAAACTGACTGTTGTAACTACCTGTGACACGGGTGAGTGAGCTTGAACACATTCCCATAACCAATACCACTACACTATGGCATTCCTATCTCGAGTATGTCATTCTGGGTGAAAATGTTCAAAACTCTAATTGGAGCTGTGTGGAACACAAGCTCCCTATACGTGGCCGTGTGTGTGGGTCTGTCTGTCTGTCTGTCTGTCTGTCTCCGTCCGTGTATGTAGCCTAAACTTCGGCGCGTAACTAGTGCCGCACCATTTACGCCACTCGCGCAATATATACATCAAAATGTGCGGCTCGGCCGGGAATTGTGTTCTATTACCTTTCGTTCCGATCCGCCTTACCATGCCGACGTAATCGGCAAAAAACGACGCTTAATTGTCCCCATTGACTTATAATGGGACAATGCAAGAAATCACTTTCAAGTATTTTTCTCTCGTAAACCATAGGAGCTACAGTTTGAAACCTCGGAGAGGAGATTCATAATGATTTTAAGAATGAATCGAAAAATAATTACATCACTCGGCCTCATGGTGGCGCTATAACGGCCCACTTTACATTTTCCCCCGTAACTCTTGAACCGTAGATCGGAAAATTAAAATTCTTTTTTCCCTGGATTCCTTGGGTCAAGACGCATCTCCCCATTTAGGCCACGCCCATTTGCGCCAGGATAGATTTTCCGCCATCTTGAATTTTCTCCAAAAAAACACTTTTTGCTCCTTTTACTACATATTATTATCTTCAAATGTCACAAAAATCGGTACACATGATCCTGGGTGACCAGAGAGGTGCTGTTGAGTCTAGCCTGCCCTGAGCATCAACTGCAATACACACACACACACACACACACACACACACACACACACACACACAGCTCCACTTCGAACAGAGGCTCGATTTTTTCTAAAATAGTGAAGGTAGCAAATCTACAAGATCACAATGTACTGTTTTAAGCTTTATTTCAGCTCTTTTTGCTACAGTATTTGTTGTACAAGACGGTAGAATAAAGGTGTAAAGGGTGGTTAACCACATGAACCTAGCGTTCCTACAAGTATTCTGGAGGGCAAACATTCACCGAAAACGGTAGACCTATCCACAACTTTCCAACATCCCATCGTGCATTGCGCAGAAGTTGGACGGAGCTTCCGGCATCGCAGCCGAGTGTGATCTACAAGCTCACAACGGTTGCATCTGCGACGTGACGTGAGCTTGTATGTCTGCTGTTAACCGGAAGTGTGGTGCAAAAAATTCTTCAGTAAATTCCCGCGGAAAGAGGTGGATACAAGCTCACAGCACGTCATGTTGTTACGTGACGTGTCGTGTTGTGTTGTAGACTGACTATTTCTGGGGGAGATATTTCTGGAGGGTGCATTGCTAATGCATTTGATAAGTGGCCAAACCAGCCGAGGGGAATGATGGAGGCATAGCTGCATGGGACTTTGATGTCTGTCTAAAGAGAGCCCTTGATGAAGCTGCAAATCTAATGTGGTGTCTGCCACAGAGATTGTTGGAGCTGTCAGCTGTCTAGCGAGCTAGAAACTTGTCTCACCTATGCATGTTTTATTATGCATGTGTGCGTGTTAGTGCGTTGGGCACGCGTGTGTGTGTGTGTGTGTGTGTGTGTGTGTGTGTGTGTGGGAGGGACCAATCTGTCAGATGTACAGGATAGATAGCGGGGAGAAGCTAGGGTAATCACCCCAGGAGGAGGATAGCAGGGACGACTCCCTACACCCCATCTCATTTATCTCTCTTTACCGCTCATCTCTTCCACCCCTCCCCCCCTCGTTAAAGGTCTCTCTCAATCTGTCCGTTTCTTTCTTTCTTATAGTAACTGCCTCTCTACCTTCTCTCTCAGGGACCAGGGATGCGTCACTAGTAACGTGTCCCTGGTTCCTCCTCTCCCTCCCTTCCTCCATCCTTCTTTGTCATGGAGCAGTGAAAAATAAATGACTAGATGACAGATGTGGGTTAAGGGGCGCGTGGTGATTTTCCGATGGCCTTAAAGTCCGAGAGACTTAAAGTCCGAAAGGCTGTTCAATTTAGTAGCCCATGAGAGCGGAGACACACACACACACACAGGGGGAGAGAAAGAGGAGGAGAGGCGGCTGACTGAGGATGCCGACGCTTGCAGCATGTGATGTTTAAAAGATGTTCTAAAACTTGGTCACACTCACACATAGGTTTGAGTGATTACTTTGTTTGATGTGAAAGCATGATGGATAAAGACCTGGATGTTACCTCTTACTTGTGTGATCCAGGGTGGATCCAGTCAATTTGAAGAAATAATAATCCAGCGTTTACTTGAGGTGAGGACAATAAGATAGCACAGGCCTACGTTTTCATTCACAACTTCTTGGCTGAAGATCCAGTCTATATAGCCCATTATGTCATTTTATAGCCTATAGTTTAAACTAGGGAGCTGCTCGACTCTTTTCATACCAGCGCTGACTGGAGTGAGAGCTTAATTGAAATGACCTACATAATATGCGCAGTGAACTGGAATGATATATTTGGAAGCAGGTGTGTAAAGATAAACATCTCAAATAGCTTTTATACTTTTTTATAATGAGATTTGGCCTTATATATTGATATGTGCTCAGATTTGGCTATTTATTTGCTGGCTTTTAGGCAAATTAATTAATTATTTTAATCATGCCAACCTCTGCGCATGAAGGGGGGGGGGGGGGGGGGACCTCTCTCTCTCTGGGACATCGGATTCGGATCTCCATGCCGTCGGACATTCAGGCCGTCAGAATATCGAGATTTTGCCTGGGTTAAGGTCCTGTGTTGTGTTTATGTACCGTTTACTACAGTATATACTTATCTGTGTGTGTGCGCGCATATGCACATTCTGAAATGCAACATGTTTGCAGGTTGTGCTCGGATGTCAGACTGTCCCTGTGTATATTGACTGAATTATGGCACATTAGCAGTGTTTGCCTCTGTAACGGCTCTAGTTGATTAGTGAATCCTCTCCTATAGGCCATGTTCCTACATTTCTTTTGACTCCGATGTCCATTTGAAATGTTTTAATCTGGTTTCTACTTTAATTGGATTAGAAGGCAGTAAACATCTTGAGAATTCTGTGTACATGGATGGATTTAGTCCATGGAGGATTGATTGATTGATTGATTGAAGAATTTATTAGAAGTTTGCAATAGAAAAAAGTACAGTTTCATGACAGTACAAATCACTGGTACAAGGTCAACTAAAAGGAGATCCTAGAAAGCCGAGGCTTATTTCCACAGGAACCACACTTTAAGTATCTCATATAACATTGAAAGACAGACGGATAGAACATAGTACTTTATCTAGGATAATATCAGTTTCAAAAGCATAACATCAAATACAAAAGGCAGAATACAAAGAAAAAGGGGGGGGGAGCATGGGGGCTTAGTCTGTTTACAAGTCACGGGTAGCTGCTGTCTGAAGGTGACTTTTCATACCAATTTTGAAGGAGGCTAGGGATTTGCTCTCCTTTAGGGCTTGTGGAAGGTCGTTCCACATGTTGATGGTATAGCAGGAGAACGAGTTAGCGCCTTGTTTAGTGTTAAATCTACGCTGATGATGATTAGTGGAGCTACCTCTGGTGTTATGATCGTGAACATCCTTGACCTTTAAGAAGTAGTTTGTCAGGTACATGGGAATCTTGGAGGTGTAGTGTATCTTGTACACCAGGCCCATTGCAAGATGCTGTACTCTGTCAGCTACTTTGAGCCACCCCACGCTTTCGTGGTGATGCTCGGTAAGGTGGGTCAGAGGAGGGAGACCAAGCACAACCCTAATTAGTTTGTTTTGGGCTGTTTGGAGCTTTAGCTTTAAGGCAGCTGGGGCGTCGCGATACCAGACAAGGACTCCGTAATCAATGAGGGGCCCAATAAGAGCACCTCCTAGTGTCTTTCGGGATTTAATATTGATCAGTGGGGCAACTCTTTGCAAGAAGCGAATTCGTTGATTGACTTTATTGATTACCTTGGTGGTCATTTTTTCACTGGATAGGTTAGCCTCCAGGATGCAACCCAGGTAGCAGATGTGGTTTTTTCTTTCTATCACAGTGTCACCTACTTTAATTGTGAAGTTCTCAACTAGGCTAAGTTTCTGACTAGATCCAAAGAGGATACATTCAGTTTTGCCTAGGTGAATTGAGAGTCTGTTGTCATTGAGCCAGGTGCAGATCTTGTTAAGTTCACAGTTAAGGGCCTTTTCAACCTGCAAAATGTCTCTGCCTGAGACTAGGAGAGCCGAGTCATCCGCGAACAGAAACAGATTGCAGTCACAAGCAGATGACATGTCGTTTACGTATATTAAGAACAACAGTGGTCCTAGTATACTCCCTTGAGGTACTCCACAGTTTACTGGGAGGGGGGGGGACAGGGTTCCGTTGACTTCCACCATCTGTTCCCTCCCCACCAAGTAAGAGTGCATCCATCTCACTGCTGTGCTATCAAGACCAATAGCTTTGAGTTTTTCAATCAGAATAGAATGATCGACGGTGTCAAATGCCTTCTGGAGGTCCAGCATGACCATGCCGCAATATTTGCCATCGTGAATTTCACGTTTGATGTAATCATTCAAATAGATGAGGCATGTATCTGTGGAATGGAGGAAATCTGAGGAAACACACTGAATTAGACAGTTTGAAGATGTTAATCTCTATTCAGACCCGGGTTTCCACTTTTCTTTTTGCCGACCTTTTGCCGCTCATAAGATTCAAAATATTCGGACATATGTAAAATTTTACCTGTATCTGAGCATTAATGCTGTTGCATTAAATGCACAGATGCGATGTGATCAGTGCAGTGATGCTGTTGTTGCCTCTGTAAAGACTGTGATCATGTATAGCTTCCTGTTTCGGTCATGCGGCTCACTCACACCATTTACAAATCTACTGGTCTTTGGAGATTGCCATGTCATATATTTCAGGCCACTATGCCCTGAAGGATCAGTTTGTTTTCAGTTTTTTCGCTGGTACTGCCTCTCCTTTTCTGGGACCAGTTGAGATGGCCGGTAAATGTCGTAAACCCTGATTCAGATTACTTTTTAGAGCCTCTAGTTATTCTTGGTTGGCATGTGTTTTAATTCTCCCTTTTCCCTGTGTGTTATGTGTGTACTTCTGTTCATTTGTAGTACAGTTTGTTTGTTTGTTTGTTTGAATGCAAACTTATTTCTTCAGTAGCCCACACAGATTTGTCCCAAACAAGATAGCCTAGAATCTAGGCTATCTAGGCCTAGATAGCATAGATGTTCCCTGGATGACTGATTTTGGTTTCCTCACACTCTTTCCTCTGGCGTCACCCATAAGCCAAATTGTCCCCTTGCATACAAAGTACCACTGTAACCACTGAAAACAACTATTATCATTGTAATTCTGGTGAAAACCGTGACAATTCTGTAGTGAATGTTCAAAACCGGGACATATTGTTTAAGATATTTGTCGAGACTCGGGACGCGCAGCTTGAAAACGGAACAATCCAGGCCAAACCGGGACATCTGGTCACCCTAGGCTCACTGGGCTTTTAGACACTTAGTTTTGTTTATAGCATTCTCTTTCCATCTCCCTCTGTCTTAAGATGTCTCACAATCTGCCAACCATCCAGTGTACCCACCTGCTTGCCTGCCAGCCTTAGTTGGTCTCTCCTTCTCTGCATGTCATTATGCCTGTCCATCTCTGTGTGTGTCTGTCTGTCTGACTGTCTGTCTATATTAACCTTCAGAGCATGGCAGAACCTAGGGTATGATGGACACATTCTTAGTGTCTCTGTGTTCCACTTGACTCCATGCTTTGTTTGTATTCAGGCAAAACAAATGTCCATGGGGTGCGGGCATTACTCTGTAGGGAAACTAGGAGTATAACTACTAGTTGACACTGTGGCAATTTAATATTATGTATTTATTTAGTTTAAATCAAATTAAAGTACTGGCAGCATGTTTACAGCAGATATGCAGCTGTGGGCACTGAACCATGTTCTCTTAAAGGTGTCTACACACCAAACAGCCTACAGGAGACTCCTTCTGACTGTACACAGACTGCAAAGAACTGCAAAAAACTAAGCACTTATTTTTTATTTTATTTTTTTCAGACGACGCCGACTGTAGTTACTGTATGGCAGTGGTGCCAGGTCTGCTCCTTATAAGCAACGTTGATCCTGTTTTCCTATAATGTTGCTAGTTGTGGGTGGGTTGCTTTTGTTTGGGCTTGTTTCTGAAGTGTAGTTGCTTATTTGGCCTTGCTTTCAACATTATTTTATAAAATAACTAATGTAATAGAGTTCAGAGGTGAAACTGGTCGCGCTTTTGGGCTTATTTTCATAGACCTGGTCGCGTATTTCACTCACAGAATCTGGCAACCCTAACCCGGCCGGAGGCAGCTCTGTTCTCCGTGCAGAGGAGGAAAAAAAAGAAAACAACAACACGGGCACTTGATGGACTATTACTAGCCTACTACTAGCTTTGCTTTGGATCCGATTGGAATAGGAATTGAGAGTTGAGATTGAGAATATGGTATTTAGTAAAAATATGCGACGGGAAAATGTCTCTGGCTTGTTTTGGCTTGGTTTTGGAGCAGTAGTAAACTATTCTACAACTCCCTCAATCTTACCGACGGCGAGGGGCGACTGAACAAAACTGAGCAAGTCCAGTTTTCCAGTTTTCGGTCGATAAGGTTCCCGACCCGCTGCCGAAAACCTGACGATGAGCTCCCGTTCGGCAACAGACGCTTTCCGCCGCCTTCCGCCGCCGAATCGTCGCCGAATCTGTGCGGTTAAAAGTGGCCTTAAGACATCCATGGGTAATCATATTTATCATAGTATGACAGAAGGACTACAAGATCTTGCGCTAATTGTGGGCTCGCCTGTAAGGCGAGCGAGCACACTTTAGATATTGTCATTATTTATTGTGGGCTCGCCTGTAAGGCGAGCAGTTCTCCTCAATACTTTGGCACCTTTCTACTCCTACATACTTAGTGAGAAAATGAAAATAAAAACATCAATGTGTTCAGCCTACAGTGGCGACGTGTGCTATTATTTTATACAGCAATCGGCCAAATGGTGGTGCTGTAGGAAGCCTTCGAAAGTGCGAACTTTGAACAGGTATAGCTCATGCTGTGTTTGAGGTCCAGCCATGAAACCTGTATACACGTATGCGTCTCCTCATGCCGAACAACTTTTACGCTCTGACTTTTGACCTCTGACCTTTAGATCCCCCAGAATTTTGAATTATATCTCCTCCTGGTTTGTACGTTAAATAATGATTTTTTAATAATTCAATATACTAGAAAAAAAGCCCCCTGCGGGGGCTTAAGGGGAACACACGCTGGACGCGGAGGCGGCGCGGAACGCCTCGTCTGCCGTGCCGATACGCCACTGTTCTATTTGACCAGCGTTGCCGCGCGTTGAACATGTTCTCCCATGCTTCTCCCCACCGGGGGAAATGGATGTGCTGTGTGGCAGCGCGCCGCATCCAGTTGGGGTTACCGCACGGCACTTCACGTGCGTCGATACCGCGATGCGACGCTGCGCAGCTGCCTGCGTTCAGTGTGTGCTCCCCTTTATGTCCCTAGTGCCCAGTTGTCTAGGTGGCCACCTCTCCAAGTGCCCACATATCCCTATTGGCCAGTTAAAGGGAATGGCCTACAGCAAAACACGGCCCTGACTGCGTGGGGCCCCAGACAGCCACTGTCAGACTGTCCATGTTTGCATATTATCTCTTTGTCATTTAAATATTATAGTGACTGTGACAGTGGTGTTACAGTACATGTCAAACCTACACACGGCTATCCTATGCACTCCATAGTAATCACATAAATACAGAGCTATTGGAATCAGGTGCGCCCAAATAATTAATTAATTTATGTCCCGATACTACATTCTTTGGTGCAGTATTGAACAGTATTGTAAAATGAACAGTATTGTAGGCCTATATTGTTTTAACATTAGGCTATACAAAATAGATATGTAGGCTAGGGGAGGGGTGCCTGTGTGTGTGGGGTGGGGGTGTGTGTGTGTGTGTGTGTGTGTGTGTGTGTGTATTGCAGTTGATGCTCAGGGCAGGCTAGACTCAACAGCACCTCTCTGGTCATCCAGGGTACTCAGGCTACACCAGAGGCTACATACAGACAGACCCACACACCAGAGGCTACACAGACAGACACACACAACCACACACACGGCCACGCTATGGAGACGGTGTGACCACCGCTCAATAATACACCTAAATAGCCTATAGAATCAACCTTGCCTGTCAACAGGCATAAATAACTATTTTGCCATTTTTTAGGAATAAAATGTGATGTAAATAATAAATGTCAAATAAACTGTTAGATTCACTTGACACCACTGTCACAGTCACTATAATATTTAAATGACAAAGAGAAAATATGCAAACATGGACAGTCTGACAGCAGAATTGAGGGTAGGCGAAATGGCTCAGACAGGTAGGTGAAAAGACTCTCTTCCAAGGCGAAAATGCCAGGCGAAAGGACCAAATGCGTGTAGGCGAATATGTTATAGGCGAAAGTGCTGGTGACCTTTTTTAGCACCAATATAATAGGAGTCAGGACAAATCAAATGGCGAAAGTAGGCACGTTCTGAGACATTGTCGACCCGTTGATTGTTGTTAATATTTGGGGTTTTTGATGTTGGAAATTACATAAATGCCTCGCTGGTATCATGTTTTTTGTGTATTCCACTATTCCTCATCCTACCCCTGCTCTCCATTGCAGAAAGCAACATAACGAATGAAGCTTGCACGTTAGAGCAGCGTCTCTCCGTCAACACAATGTTACATGCGTAGGCTATTTAGTTACACCATAGCATTTGCACGATCGCGAATGTGTCAGTGTGTGCGTTCGGCGTGCATGTTCTATTAACGCATTATTATGATGCACGATCCAGTGGTTATGGAGTGAGGCAATGTTTTTTGTGAACATGGATCGGAGAGACAGAGAAACAGACAGGTTTTCACTGCAGCGCACGCACGCACACACACACACACACACACACACACACACACACACACACACACACACACACACACACACACACACACACACACACACACAGGACGGAGGACGGTGTATCTTTCTCTGTCTGTATCATTCCGATCCGAGGCATTAAAACGGTCCGGTCGCGCCCCCCGGCGCCGCCGAAAACCGAAAGAGAAAACGTGTTCCTAAAAGCTGTTTATGTGTTTGCAGCGTGTGTATCTTGTGCAATAACAATACTATCCGTGTTGTGTCCAAAAATGCCATACGATTCTCTGTCTGCTGCTGCTGCTACTGCGTGTTAGATATGGGACGTTCGAGAACGAATCAAGTCTTGTGAACGGCTCTTTGAAATGAACGATGGGATCCGGTTCGTGGTAGGGAGCCGTTCCTTTTGTAAATGAACAGTGGTGGAAAAAGTACTCAACTTCTTTACTTAAAGGAGTAGTTCACCACTTTTCAACCTGTCTTCATATAATAGGTCCTCACTAATGTTCATAATAAAATAGCACAATTTTTTCCTATTCAGTCTGGGTCTCATAGGAGAGCTGTCAAATCCTACTACCGGTGACATCATCGTTTGACAAAAAAAAAAATATTTTTGAAAAAAAAATATTTAGATTTTTATTATCACGAGAACAATGGCTTCCACTTTAACATTGCAACTTTTTCAGGAATAGAAAGCCTGCCGTTTCTATTAGCTTGCATTTCCCATTGATGATGTCACCGGTAGTAGGATTTGACCCACCCACAGCTCTCCTATGAGACCCAAACTGAGTAGAAAAAAAATTGTGATATTTTATCATGAACATTAGTGAGGACCTATTATATGAAGATAGGTTGAAAAGTGGTGGAGTTCCCCTTTAAGTAAAAAAAATATCAATACTGCAATCCATTTGGAAATACTCTGCCACAAGTAGAAACTTGGAATGTTAAGTAAAAGTGCAAAAGTATTGGTATCAAAATGTACTTTAAGAATGTCCTATTTCACAGGTTTTCCAATGAATAAAATGTAAAAAAAATGAAAAAAAAAATATATATATTTGTGAGCTTGTAGATCGGCTATTTTCAAATAGCAGGTATGTAGGCTACATATGTATGTCAGAAATACATTTATATAGGGTTGAAGTTATTTGTAATCATAATCAAAATGCCAAAATCTACATAGTCACTCAAATGAGCCAGTCTTTTGAACGGCTCTTTGAAAGGAACGGATCCGAGATCCGGCTCACTTGAGAGAGCCATAAATCCCATCTCTACTGTGTGCACTGCAGTCGCACATGCGCAGTAGAGTGGGAGGGGGGTCCTAGCGAGAGGTGGCTAAAATATATGCCTGTATAAAAAATGTCGTTTTATATTAATTGTATGACAATTAAGTACAATCATGGCGGCAAACATAGCTTAGTAGCTTGCCAGAGTATTGAGCAGTGTACATGCCAAGCGGGGAACCGTTATGTTTACTGGTTTGCTGGGAATAGCCCTTCATGGCCTCCATGGCCTCTCTCACAAATAATATTATAAAGATATTGCGGTTTTATGCAAATTATTCTTCTGCCTCTAAATCATACATGCAAAGTTACACGTTCATGGCATTTGGCAAAGATGTAGAGGGTTAGTCAAAATATCACTGAAACCAATCTTATTCCAATCGGCCAAAGGGGGGCGCTATACGAAGCGTTTGAAAATTCAAACTTCAAACGGGCATAAGTCATGACTCGTTTCGTTTGAAGTCATGCAACTTGCTTACACGCGTGCTTTGACTAGAGCGGAAGACATCAGTGTCTTTGTTAAGTAAGCTCCGCCCTTAGATTTTCCGCCATTTTGAGCAGTTTGTAAAACACTTAAAACCACTTTTATTCTGGAATGTTCGCGTCACGTGCACAAAACATTTTTTAGGTGAACTTTGGACCAATATCTAAAGATCTGTCAGATCGGATTTTTTTTAAATTGAAACATGCTTTTTTAATAAATTCAATGAATATTGTAGTTTTATGCAAATTATTCTTCTGCCTCTAAATCATACATGCAAAGTAACATATTCATGGCATTTGGCAAAGATGTAGAGTGTTATTCCAAATATCACTAAAACCAATCTTACCCCAATTGGCCAAAGGGGGGCGCTATATCATTTTGAGCAGTTTGTGAAACGCTTAAACCCGTTAGGATTATTTTAGCAATTTGCATGAAACATTCTACACACTATCTAAGGACCTTTATCTAATATGCCTATGAAGTGCACACACACAAAAAATAATAATAATAATAATAAATATAGCTGCAAGCAGTGATAAAGTGGCCAAAGCCAAAAACACCTCAAATCATGAACACAGCCTGCAATGTGCGTGAAATCTTGCAAGCACATTCCCAATAGGTCAAGGAACAGATACCACCCTTCTCACATTGGCCTGTTATAGCGCCACTAGCGGGTCAACACATTTTTGGAACAAAATGGACCAATCTTTGACGTCAGTAACGTCAAAGAGAGCACTGCCTGCGATCTTGACATTTTGTACTTTTATAGCCATTGTTTTCTGGCTTGAAGCGAGCCCACAATTGTTTCCAAGGAACAATATTTTCTAGTTATCTTACTATGTCATGACTCACTTTTCAGTGCTGAGCAAATAGTACTCATGGTTAATGCAGTGTTTCTCAAATGGGGGTACGTGTACCCCTAGGGGTATGCAGAGGTACTACAGGGGGTACTTGAAAATGGAAACATTTATTTTACTGTTATGTTTAATGATAAATCATAATGACAACATGTATGTGAATGTGCTCCTTCGTAAAGCTTTAGTTTAAACCAAATTATTATTTTTTTACTAAGAATTTTACTGTTACTGAATAGAAAACGGGCTATACTTACTTTTATTTTCAACATTGACTTAAAAACTGGACTTTTGATGTCAGTATTTTCTAGTAAAAAGGTTGTTGTCGATTGAAGGGGGTACTTGGATTCAGCCATCAGGAAAAGGGGGTACTGAAGCCCAAAAAGCTTGAGAACCACTGGGTTAATGTAAGCCAAGCTGTTCGCCAGGCATGCAACCAACCTGCACATTCACGAGCCAGAGCTCATGCTCTGCGCACTATATTCTATAGCCGAGAGAGATTTTCGATCTGTGTTTGGCTAGTTCATTACTGGCCCAACGATGCTGTCTGGCCCAGACATTCACAGACTGATGCAGTTCATCAGTCTGTGAATGTCTCGGCCAGTTAATCAGTCAGTCAATCAGTGACATTCACCGATATAGGGTTGGCCTTCTGGTCCTGCCGAAAAGCAATAAATTATCTCTCTATAATGTGTTTATGGGACTGTAAGTGTCCCTGGAGACCACAGATACAAGACTCTGCAGGAAAGTGGCAGCAATATGCCCTTCATCACACCACTTCTCCTCAATCTTATTCACTCTGCAGCCCTTTAGCTTGGCAACACTCACTGTGTCAAAGCTGCAACAGTTTCCCCATCTTCAGACTCTTCTGGTTGACAGCCCAGAGTCACTCTCTGGCATGGAGTGATGGGAAGGACGAGTTTTCCTTTGTGTCTCTAGGAGACTGACTGACTGACTGACTGACTGACTGTTAAAGTGGCACTTCATCACCACACAAAGCCCCTTTTCCACTGACATGGCCCAACACCACACCACACCACAACACTCCACACCGCCCACTTATGCCAGGTTTTCCACTACAAGTGTCAAAGTGGTACTAAATGTCGTACTAAAAAGTATCCAATCCAAAGTAGGTCTGAGCTAGGCCAAACAGGGCCAAACACTTCATAATGACTGATCACTCACTGACTTTTCATTTATAGTTGTAATAAATGATAATAGATTCTATTATGTTATAACCACTTTTATAATCTATTATAGTGTATTATAATTATCATAGTAATATATTAATACTTATAATCATAGTTATTATCCATTATAGTGCATTATAATTAGGATAGTTGTAATACAAATGTATATTGTATTATAATCACAGTTAAAAGGGTCAATTTGTTTCTTACCGATAGGGGTGCTTTTGTGTAATGGAAAATGTAGATATTTTTATGTGGTGTAGTGTTGTGTAGTGTGGTGCTAAAGCTGCAGTCAAAAAGGGGCTTTTGCTTTATGATGACTTTCACCTCGGATATCTTCTTTAGCTCATTAACTTTCTTGCTGTTTATTGTTCCCTAATGCTTTATTTCTTTGTCTCTTTTTCTCTCACAGCCTCTCATTGAACTATCATACTTAGGACAGTTATACTATCACTCTAATACGTACGCACACCACCCCTGTGACATTGGCTGTGTGCTCGCACACACACACACACACACACACACACACACACACACACACACACACACACACACACACACACACACACACACACACACACACGTGTGTACGTATGTATCACCAGAAGGCAGTTAATGAGACACAGATGTTTTTTTGGGGGGGTGATTCTCAAACTAAAGTTAAATTAATGGAAACACACACACACACACACACACACACACACACACACACACACTACTCTGACATTGTAAAATGGTCGTCAGCCTGAAGTACAGCAGAGGGTAGGTCAGGATATGGATGCAGAGGTGTGACACACATTACCATATAGTCTCTCTGGAGAACAAGCGGGCTTTGCGCTGAAGGATAAGACCCATCCATCATTGTCAAACCATCACCTTCTATTTCCACGTAAGTGAATGGCTTCTAGAGTTAGAACGGTCGCCAGAATGTCTTGGACGTCCTGTCCTGTCCCAGACACTGCCTGTCTGTCCACGTTCCTTTCTGCTGGCCATTCACATTATGGGATTTATTTGTATCGGATGCAGTATTGAGCGGTGCAGCGCTCCCAAGCTTGACTGAGTCTGTAGCTAGGTATGTAACTATGTATGTAGCATACTCATATGCTGCAATACCGCTGGGTGACATAGTGGCGTTGTTGAGCAGCTGAGACACGCACGCACATACACATACACACCTCTCAGACACACACAGGGTATAGCTTAATGAAATGAACTCCTCAAATACACCGCTCACTTCAAACTGGGTTTGATTTTTTTAAAGAGTGAATGCTTCCATGCTGTCTCGCATGGTTCTCTGTTGTATTTTTCACCAAAAAAAGTACTGGCTTGAATGGCGTGTATCAAAACACCGTTCGGGTCCCAGTTAAGACCCGCCTGCGGAAGCTTGTGATTGGCAGAACCGGAGGTAGGGAGCGCTCTGTTGTGTTCACCTGGACCACGCGGAGGTGCCGAAAGTCGGGGGGACGAAGATATACTATTATGTCCATAACGGCTCATAACTCGGTAACGGCACAGATATAAAGAGCTAGATGCCTCGTTCGCCTCTGCAGTTAATTGGAGCGATGTGCAAAAGTTCTAGTCCGGACTTCCTGGAAAAACTAAGGGAACGCTGTCAGTCAAAGTGAATACTGGCCAATCACAGCGTGTCTTTTCCGGGAACAATTCAATTCAACAGAGCCAGTTCCGATGTTGCACTGCTCAGCTGTTTTTACAGGCTGCATACGTAAAGACCAGCCCCCACCTGCCTCTGATTGGCTTACCGACTTCCGTATGTGTGACGCACGCGGAAGCAATGTACAGCTGAAGGAGGCGTCTACCTTTCTATGTCTATGGGTAACGGCGCTGAGTCGGCTCATGCTACCATCTCAATGCTCGACACGGCGACTTGCTCGCTACCGCTCGCTCACGTGGCTCATGGTCGCCTGAGACCGCACGCCTCCGTCATTTCTACCGAAAACAAGCGCTCCGCCCTTGGAACCGGAACGGTGTTTTGATTCACGTGCTTGAAAGTTATTGTTAATATAATTCACTCCGATAGTACCACATCGCCTGAGTATTCAATTTTTTTTTTAATAAAACAAAACGTGCTGGTACTCTGAAGACCCAGAACACTCCTTGCCCATTGGATGAAGTGTAGGAATGGGCTGTTCCTGCCATTGTATTGCGTGGCTCATGCAGAACAGCTGGGTCCAATCATGTACCACATGAAACGAGTTCATGAAAGAGCATTTTGTTATAATGCAGGTCGTCATTCCAACCAAGAACTGTACCGGGAGGTGATTTCACTAATTGGCACTTCTCACCCAGAGAGGAGGGGAGTGTTAGTTGAAACGTCTACATACCACTCAGCCCACCAGCCCACATGATTGGACAGCAATACACCCTTTTCACGGCAGCCAATTGACATGAAATAGTAGGGTAATCAAAGGTGATACGATAGTAATTTAGGTTGTGTTAAATTTTGGTCACACTGTGTCAGGGTGCTGCTATTGTGCATATTGATTTGGATAGGCTCTGCTAGACTAAACGGAACAGAACCTTAATTAGTATCAACTATTGTACAAGTATCACTACTATTTCAAAGGTTTTCTCAAATGCATTGGTCGTCACATGTTTTACTCGTATATACCCGTAAGTGCCATTTGCTTACATTTATACACTCTGTTACAAATTCATAAATGAACACACTTTTTCATTTTACTGTGAGAATGCTGAACTCTTGGATGGACTAGGACGCATTGCTATGACAGAGCAACTCCTCCAGCTTATATTATTGCATTGTTCACACATTCATCTGCATTTGGTTGGTGCGCTGGTACAGGGGCTGCACCGCGACTCAGCGTATGACTGCTGTGTCGTAAGACAAATTTCAGTGTGAACTGACAATAAAGTACTATATCATATCATATCATTTTCAACACATCAGATTGTTATTATCATTCAACATTTTGCACCACCTTTACATTAGGGATAACTGCAGAATCATTAGTTGATCCATTGAGGAACGATCATGAATGTCACGATAACTCAGCCCTCAAAAGTCCTCAACTAATATCTTTTTGGCACTGTTTCCTATTTCTCTGTTGATCTCTGTCGCATGCACGCGCATACTCTCTCTCTCTCTCTCTACCCCCACCCCTTCCTCCCTCTATCCGTCCACTGAGCTAGTCCGATGTGACATTTAATACTTATTTTAGACATATCTCCAAATGTTATGAAATCATGAAATTGATTCTATTTATTTATGTTGATGATGACTATAGCGATCTTCAATTTTCCACTTTCCACAATGTCTCCCAGTTGGCTGCTGATATAATCCGTCCATATTTTCTAGTAACTTTAACTTGTTTTTAATCACATAAAGGGGGAGAGAGCTACAATGGTCTTGCTCTTGTCTTAAAATGTCACATATAATGTCACCACCAGTCGTTGAAAATACATTTTGGTTAACAAATGAGTTAAATTAACACTGAGAACTCTACTGTGCACTCTCTTTGGAAAGGGAGAGGGAGAAAGACAAAGTAAAGCATAAGGGAGATACGATTTGGTTGGTTCAACCTTGGGTTTCCTTCCACATGAAACTTTTTTCATTATGGCTTTATTAATTCTGTGACTGGGTGACACATTGTGAATTGAGACATACATCACACTGTCCCAAGGAGGACGTGACATTGGCAATGTCCCGCTGGACCAGGGTTTTCTCTCTCTCTCTCTCTCTCTCTCTCTCTCTCTCTCCCTCCCTATGTCTTCACTGTTTCTCAGTTATCTGAATCCTAATAACCTCTCCACCCTTATCTATTATCTGATGCCTCTCAGGGCCATATTATCAGGGTTATTTTTTTATTTATTTTTTCAACGCTAACAAAACAGATGGTGGGTGACGATGTTTACTAAGGTCCCGTGCTGTTGTGCTGTGACCTGATAGGAAAGTGGCTTCACTAGACATAGCCGACATTGTGTTCATGCATTATGCATTCTAATATGCCCTGATGCTGGACCTCCCACATATGAGAGGAGAGATTGGAAATGCATCCATATGCCCTGCTCAAAAGTGATGTGCAGAAAGTGATAAAACATTTTGTTAAAAGGTTAAAAGAAGCTCTATGTTCCAATAGCAATCACTGCTATAGAGTGTTTATTTTTCTTTTCAAATATGTTTTATTAAGGCACAGTATCACATTGAGGCAGGTACATACATACACAGTGATGACACCCCAAGTCCCATTCCCATCACAATAATCATCGGTACAAAATAGCACAAGATCTGCATGAGGCCATCACGGTACGTAGAAGTTCAGTATAAAAATAAGAAAAAACCCTGCCCATAAAGGATAATAAAAGAAAACATTTTCTCCCCTCCATATTCCCAATTTAGTGTTAAGCCAATTCCCCCATTACCATACTCGACGCTAGACCCATCCCTGCTAATCCCCATAGTAGTCATTGGGAGGGTGAAGACAACAACGGGTCTCCTCCGATACCCGATCTGTCAGGCCACCATCTTCTTTTCACCTGGCATTGAGGAGCATCACCGGGGGGGCGTAACGCATGCGGAGGTACACGCTATCCTCCCCAGTTCCACCCCTCTCTGAACAGGCGCCCTGACCACTGTGGGAACCGTTAATGCAGAGACAGAAATCTGTCCCCCCTCCCCAATCGACTTCCCTCCCACGAACACAGCCAATTGTGTTCGTTGGAGCGCCTGGCCAAGCCGAATGCACCATGAAGGTAGTACATGATTTATTTCGATTAGTTAGGGTAATCCAATTATACGGACGTTATTCCTAAGTACTCTGGACTGAATATCGACGACCTTGGCTTTGATTTTAAAATAACTATCCTCCATAGTAGTACATCTAGCGTCCTGCTCGGCGATCTTGTCGGAACATCGCGACACATTCTCCTCCAGCGAGGTTAGACGGTGGACCTGGTCAGAGAGCTGGATTTGCACATTGTCTATTTTCGCCTCAAGTGAAGCGATAGTGGAATTGGTTGTCTTAAATTCAGAGGTTAAGGACTTCTTTAGGTCGTCAAACCATTTAAGGACAATGGCCAGGTCCGCAGTGGTTAATGGAGCTGGCGGCTCATCGTTCTTGGCGTCCTGGCGTGTCTGCGGCTTTGCAGGGACCGCTGGTTTATGCGAATTCGACATTCTGCTAACTTCTTTTAGGTTCAAATCGTTGAGAAAAGTGTAGAGGATCAGATCGATGCACTTTCAGTTCGTTTTGAAAAGAAAAAAGGCTTTAAAGTACGTTTTTAAAGTAAGTGGGAGCAGTAGCTCCGTAAACACAGTACTGTCCCTTACGTGACCCGGAAGCACTCCTCTACCTAGAGTGTTTATTTTTAAATCAGTAACGGGGCTCTCCCCATTTCTCCAGCTCTTTAATAAACAGAAAATATATATTTCAGTTCAGGATACCAATGTTCCAATCCGTAGAGAGAACCCCACAAAGATCATTTGTGAGCTTCAATTTGATGTTTCTGTTCCAATTTAGCTTTTTACGTTTTCTGACTTCCAATTTCACTTGTTTATCCTGTATCCTGTATCTCTACTGATTGGATAACTTTGATATCATGACGGCCTGGGCCATGGTCCAGTGGTCCAGGCACCAAGGCTGATGTGTAGCCTGATTTGAGTCCCGTTCCCAACGATCCTTGCTGCATATGTCTCAACATCTCTCTCTCCCTGTTTCCTGTCTGTCAGCGAATCTTTAAATGAAGGCCAAAAAACCCTCGAAGGGTCCCGGACCCCCACTGAAGCCCCCTACTCTAGAAACTCTAGAAACACTTTATTATACTATAGAGTATACTGTTTATAGTAGTATAGTGTAGTGTATGTTCAACAACGGGGGTTCCCCCGTCTCTCCAGCTCTTTAATAAACAGAAAATACAATTGATAGTAACCAGTAAGACTCCCTAATCGGGAGATAAGCGAACTCATACAGGATACAGGATAAACAAGTGAAATTGGAAGAAGTGATGGCACAAAGAAATGAGCAGACACAATTGTAACTGGAACACTATAAAAGTACTATAGTGCACACTATAAAACACTTATTTACTGTTTATTAAAGGGGTGGTGCCATAGTTTTGTACTTTTTCTGTTTTGTATGTGTCCATGGAGTTAACATTACTCTAACAGACCACCAGGTGTGGTTATAATGTGCAAATTTGCCTTCCCTGTGTATTTGTGGTTACTTCCTGAAAGCCTCTCAGTCAAAAGGGCCAACTGAAAAACACTGAGTTAATGACATCATAAAATCCCCTTTTACCTTACTTACACCCAACACTGTGGGTGTAGCTAACATCAGCTGAGTCACCACCCAGTCACCACCTAACAACCAGGCATACTTAATGAACTGGTGGGTGTGGCCACTTGAAAAATATAATTTTAACACTTTCTGTACACTTTTTTGGAAAAAATCTTCCTCCTAGTATAATCTTAATACCTGATCATCATGTTTGTTTGTTTTTTCTGACCAAACACAAAATGATTAATATCACAATATACTATAGAACTTTGACCTTCTAAGCCTGGTCGTACTCCCTCGGACTTCCTACTGGGTCCCATCAGCCACACGTCTATTCCCGGACTTTTGATATAAATGATAATAATTAAAAAAAAAAACATCGGAAATTCTTCTCTGTGTCTTTTTGGAGCTATCTGAAACGGTTAATATGCTCTCACAGTAATTTTCTGGTGCTGGGTGTGATACTCGTAATATCCAGCAGGCCACGCCGTTGACTCACATTCTGGATGGATGGCTGGCCAGGAGTGGCCATGAACTCTCCCCAGTGTTGAAAGTCAACAAGAAGGACACACAAGATGGCTACTCTTTGTCTCTGTTCGTGGATCGCGGTTTCAATCACGTTCGGGCGCCGCTTCTCTATCGCTCCTTTCCCTGCTTCGCCGCACGTAAACGAATGGAATTGATCTCCCCTCCGCCTCGCCAAAGTAAGATCGCCGACCTCTGCAGGATGAATATGTACGCTGTATCGAGCACTCCATTACGTGTTGTTATCATGTGGGCTTTGTTTTTTTAAAACATGTTTGTAAATAAATGGCTTATTTCTTCGGCGCTACCTCTGTTCAGAGGGTTCTGCCGCGGCTTGCAACGTGTTAACAAAGCACTTTTTGTTTTGACCTAAACAACACTTACCCTACATTTAAGCATGAACAAACTGCTGTACAAGGACAATGTTGTTCTGTTTTGGGTGGAAGGAACATCACAGAAATGATGAAAAACAAAGAAAGGGTGACATTTCATGTTACAGGCACTTTAAATAGCAGCATTTAGCAGCTGTGCTCATCAGTCTTAGTAAATACAACGCTAAACTGAACATCATGGTGTCACAAATGTTTACGGCCCAGTGGTAATTACCCACATGTTTAGTAAATATGCCCCCAAATCACTCCCTCTGCTCAATGGACCATTCCTCTTCACCTAAATCCCTCTTTCTTTCTGTTCAGTACTGTGGTTCTCAACATGTGGGTCGGGGTCTGAAAAGGTTGAAAACCAGACAGTGTTTTTTAGCACATGGCTATGTGTAAGTGTGCCAGACAAGATATCTTGTAAGTACTGACTGGATTTCCATAGGATTTGCTGTGCACTTTCATGATCCTCGGAGGATGAATCCTACTTATTTTGGTGCCTTCATGCCCTTTGGCCAGAATTCCTTATTGCACACAAGATATCTCAAAATCAAGATGTGCAAAGAGCATCTCTCTCTCTTGCTTTGCTCTTTCTCTCTCTCCCTGGGGTGGCTGTAGCTTAGTGGGTAGGGAGGCCACCTGAATCAGAAGGTCACCGGTTCCGCCCCCTGGCCCCAGTCCATGTGTCAAAGTGTCCCTGAGGAAGACACTTAATCCCTAACTGCTCCCCTCTGATTGCTCAGCATAACCATCAGAAAAGCCATCAGCTGGGTGAAGTTGAAACTGAATTTCACCCACAGGGATTGACCCACCGGGGTTGCCTCGTAAACCAGCCTCCCCCTGAAATGGCATTCCCCTTTTGATTTCCTAGAGAGCAAATGAAATGTAGCTTTCCGGAGGAGGCTGGTTTACGAGGCTAATGTCTCTCCTCCTCCTCTCCCCTCTCTGGTTCCAGGTTCCAGAGGAGCCCTCTCTGCTGTTGGCTAGCCCCAGGATGCTGCTCCCTGCATCTGTTGTACTGCCTCCCAGCACCCCCCTGTCCATCCACCACCAGATACAGCTGCTAACGCAGCAACTCCAGCAGCAACAGCAGCAGACACAAGTGGCCGTGGCACAGGTAGGTCTCTCACTCACTCACTTACTCACTCACTCACTCACTCACTCACAGACACACAAAATACTATTGTGGGTGCGTGGGTGCTACTCCAGTGCATGTCCCTAATAATGGTCTTCACCATATAATTGAGCTCTATTGTGGCTAGTTGTATTAGGCTATTGTGCATAATAATACAGCTGACAACCTCTTATTCATGTGAGAAAGGCTCCCTAAGTGCCATGGAACACAAAACAACAATTTTGTCAACAGTAATGCATTTCATACTCTTGTTACAGCTGGCTTGCTAAGCGCAACAAAAAATGGATTAAGGTGTATTAAGGACAAATGTTTATTAAACTAAAGTAAATAAACCAGTAAGACTCCCTAATCGGGAGATAAGCGACCGTCAGGTCACATGTATACACAAAGAGGCCTGTAAGTGCCATTGGAGTTAGAGCCTTTTTAGCGGGCTGCAGTGGCGGGGGTCCACTGCTAGGTGGCGCTCTACGCACGGCTGTCTCCGTGCGCGTGGGTACCAGCCCCGGCTCTCCCGGTTGCTCCTAGCCCGAGTTACGGCATTTTATGTGGGCTGCAGTGGCGGGGGTCCTTTTGCATCGCGACCACTTTTGCATCCGTTCTGGAGCACCAGGAGTCGGTGGTCCCCGGGAATTCCCCGTGAGCAGCCCTGTTGGGGTGCTCATTTGGTCATTTTTGCACTTTTTGGCAGCGGCGCCAGGGGGTCCCTGGAGAAAAGTGTGACGTGACGTGGCGTGACGTGACTGACTGACAGCCGGTGGAGGTTTTGATTGTAAGCGTTACTGCTGACTGAGGGAGGGAACTAACTAAAGGAGGGACCCCTGAGGATCTCAGACTTAATTTGGCCAGACTATACATTTAGGCATGGTGTCAGCCTTATCCGAACCCCTTTGACATCCATTGTCAAATTAAAGTTAAATATTTGAAAAGGTCTAAAACCTATTTTGAAAAAAGGTGGCACAATGTATTTGGTGCTGATTGGTCCAGCGGTTTGTGAGATTAGCCCCTGGCAGACAGACAGACAGACAGACAGACAGACAGACAGAAGATGGTAGATGACTTTGCCTCCTTTAGAGCCATGGTGTAAATACCAAGGGGTTATGGGCTGTTTGAACAATAACAGGATATGGAGAGGAGCCAACGTAGACCTCAAAATGCTATAAGGCCCACAACAAAGCCAAAGCTTCCTCCTCAATTGTATTATAATTTCTCTGGGAATGAGAACATTTCTTAGAGAAATAACAGACAGGGTGGTCGATGCCATTATCAACCTCCCGAATCAGACCAGCCTCTCTTCCAGTACCAGTAACACTGGCATCTACTGTAGTACCTCTAGTTTAAATGGGGCAGTAAAACTGGAAACAGCAAGAACTGGAAAGCTACACAAAATAAGTTAACAGTCTGAAATGCCTACTTGCACTTTGATTCCCAGAACTATAAACTAGTCTTCGTCAGCGTTCTTGGGCAAGGGTGCCAAGAGTTTTGCCCAGGATAAAATGATCTCCAAAGCCCCCCTCCCCCCACGTTCCAACTTCCAGCTGCGCTGAGTGGTCATAAGTCATTCACAATGCATGTTCCATTTGCACACGGCAAAAGAGCTCTCATCTCCCACATGCAAATCCAAATATAGCATAATAGGCTAACTACAAGGGTAGCTCCACCACCAAAATCCTATTAGACACATGCTATCATTCCAATCCCAAATGTAATGCTTTGAAGTTGTCCATGGACATTTTTAAAAGTAAAAAAGAAAAGAAAAATCACACCCGTGTGAACTGAGCGGTGGTTTACCCCCCCCTCCCCCTTCCCCCCTGTGTGTGTGTGTGTGTGTGTGTGTGTGTGTGTGTGTGCGTGTGTGTGTGTGCCTGGCCTGGCCTGGCCTGGCCTGAAAACAGCGCCCCTCCCTTAACATGTGTGGTTAGAAAAGGTACTGCACCACAGGCTTGAGGCTACATACGGACGCACCCACCCACATACATACACGTACGTACCTCTACACACACGGCCACGTATAGGAGCGGCGTGACCACCGCTCAAAAACACACTGGTATTTAATGATCTGAACATTAGCCTACGATATGTCAGATTTACATATAAAACAATACATATATTGGGACCTTCAACAGAGGCCTATAAACTTAATTATTGCACACATTATAAACCATTTAATTACAAAGGGCAATGCCAACCCTTTTAATGTCTCTTGGGACAAGGTAAACCACAAGTTGCTTTTATGAACTTCATTTTACTTCATTCTACAAAACATACTGTCTACTGCACTGTAGGGTTCATGCTCTTACCTAGACCAACACAGGTGTCCTGTATTCAGGTCATCAGTCTGGAGCTGGACCCGAAACGGAAAAGAAAACACCAACATAAAAAACACCAATATAACACTTACTTTTGGTCAAAGAAAAAAGTATGAAAGCAGTTCACTCAGTCCACCATAATAACCACATTGATGTCTCATTTTGACCAATTTGCTAAACGATATAACAGCTGAGCAATTGTCTTGAACCACATTCTGCTCAAAGAACCGAGTGCTTCTTAGAGTTCAATGGGTGAAGAAGACTCCAGTCCAGGTGGTGATGAGTGCTGCACAGGAACATGAAGAGGGGTCCCATCAAATGGCCAAACTTCATGCACACTTGACTTAGTTAAAAAGACTGTAATTAGACGACAGGGCTACATGTTAAAAACAATAAAATGCAAAAGAGACCCGACCAGTTTAACTGCTACCTTGTCTGACGTGAGCCTGACATGCAGTTCTGCAATACTACTGTATTACAGTGCTAAGCCGGTCTAACCACAGTGAGACGTCACCAAGTACTACAGCAGCTATTACTAGCTTACATTATCATACAAAGTCATGTGAATTTGCACGGTTGTACACACTCTTACAGATGCAGTACACACAACTCAAATGCACACGACATCTGATACACACACACACATGTCTACACTCCAGGTATCCTTTAGGAAAAGGTCACAAGATTAGGAAACACAATTTCATAGCCTCATGCACACACGCACGCACACACACAAAACACTCTCGCACACACTCACGCACGCACGCACGCACGCACGCACGCACGCACGCACGCACACACACACACACACACACACACACACACACACACACACACACACAACACAACACAACACAACACAACACAACACAACACAACACAACACAACACAACACAACACAACACAGAACAGAACAACAACCAGAACAACAACTAACCCAGAAGTGTCACTGGATATTTAACTGTGATGTATGTCACTAGACAGCAGGGGTCCTGATTTAGCTGCCCTACTCAGTCCCTATTCAGAACGAGTCAAGTGTTCCCCTACTTACCTGTGTTGCACATTTATACCCTAAACTCATGTTGTTACTCAGGAGTTTGCCAGTTCATAATGTAACTACACTTATGGTGATATGTGTCACTGCTGGTAGCATTAGAAAATACTTTCAAGCTCTTGATGCATTGCATTCTACTGAGACCAGTGTCAAAGGTAGAAACAACACTACCCACCAAACAGGATCTACAGGATTAAAAACTATTCTTGGACCGTTGTTTTGTGACAGGGGGACAAGAGGTCCCTTTAACTTCACTTATTTCAGGAGTTCTAAAACTATTTCACTTAAAAGTTAACCACAGTTAACTGTTGTACTCAATCATCCAGCTGGATCCGCCCTGCCTCTCTCTGCTCGCCACCTTTTGCTTTTACCAACCAAACACAATCCTCAACACACCGTAAAATCCAACCGTGTACAAAAGGAACCAAATGGACCCACCCATAAGGGTCGATTTGGTCCCATTGTTTACTCTCTAAAGTTAATTAACACTATGGGTTCTATCGTGCTGCTGACAAGAGCAGTGTGTGCACCTAAAAAATAGGTGCAAACTCTTATTATTATGTGATAGATCAACAGCAGTTACTATCTACTTGTTATTCTTGTCTGCTTTGGAGCAGTAAAGGTCACCCAGTATGAAATGTTTCAAACCCTGAGGTGGTTCTGTGTGACCTATGAGCCCTTAACTCTCTGCTAGCTTTCTTTCTGCTACGCAGAGCCTCCCCTGGGCCAGACTTAACAGTTAGTACCCCTGTGGCATCTCGTTTATAGCTTGCAAGGTCAGTCAGCTATATTGCAGAGACATAATAGTCAGAGACGATATTGTTTTACAAAGTATTTGCAGTGATTGACTTTTCCTTTTACGCCATGCCCATTTGAATTACATCTAAGCAGGCCTGGAATTTTGTCATTTTCAGGGCAAGGCCACTTGGCCTTTGGTGTTGTCCATTTTTGGGGGTGCAAAGGCCAAAAGTCAGGACAGGAACCTGGGCCTGCCATGTTTTTGAGGGGCACAAGGCCAAACTGAAGGGCAACGACGGCCATGCCATGCATCTAAGTAAAGAATTAGGGAAAGCGGGATGAAGTTGTGTGTACAGTAACTACATCTTGGAGTAATGCAATGTATTTGAAATCATTAAATGGCTGTTTTATAGACACACGCACCAGAGGTGTGGACATTTTTTTATTCATTTTCAAAGCCGATAATCTGGGCACATTTCTCTTCTTAAATCATCTGTGATGTTAACGTCCAAGTACAACTGAACTACATGCTCACAACACACGTGTGGTGCGATGTGAGCGTGTAGATCTGCTATGTTAAGCCAGAAGGGTGACAGTTAGTCTTTGGTCCCGACGGCCTCCTCATAGAAGTCAGTAGCGACCCACAGCTGCTATGTGAAAACCATTTATCCTCCTCCCCCCCCTCTTCTATGTGATGTTTTGTTTCTGAGCACTGAACATTTTGCTAGACCTACTGTATACAATATTTATTTTGGTTTAATTTAATTTAATTTAATGTTAAGAAATGTATGTTTGAAGGAATGTGATTATTATGCACATCACGTTAAAGCACCTTATAAAAGAAAATCACACCCGTGTGAAGTGGAGCTGTGTGTGTGTGTGTGTGTGTGTGTGTGTGTGTGTGTGTGTGTGTGTGTGTGTGTGTGTGTGTGTGTGTGTGTGTGTGTGTGTGTGTGTGTGTGTGTGTGTGTGTGTGTGTGTGTGTGTGTGTGTGTGTGTGTGTGGATCATGTGTACCGATTTGTGACATTTGAAGAAAATATGTAGGAAAAGGAGCAAAAAGTGTGTTTTGGAGAAAATTCAAGATGGCGGAAAATCTATCATGGCGCAAATGGGCGTGGCCTATATGGGGAGATGCGTCATGACCCAAGGAATCCAGGGAAAAAATATTTTTAATTTTCCGACCTACGGTTCAAGAGTTACAGGCCAAAACGTAAAGTGGGGTGTTATGGCGCCACCATGCGGCCAAATGACACAATTATTTTTTATTTAATCCTTGAAATCATTATGAACCTCCTCTCCAAGTCTTGAAACTCTAGCCCCTATGGTTTGCGAGAGACAAATAATTGAATGTGAGTTTTTGCGATTCCCATTATAAGTCAATGGGGAAAATTAATTCACTAATAAATTAATATCAATTAAACTATAGAACCTTTCTCTTAGAAAAGTAATAGCCCACGATTCCCGAGTAAGCCGTTCGATTTGACATATGGCGCGAGTGTGTGGTGGCAAAACTGTGGGACTAGTGGCGTGCCGAAGTTTAGGAAGTTCAGGCTACATACAGACACACACACACACAGACAGACAGACACACCCACACGGCCACGTATAGGGAGCCTGTGCTTCACACAGCTCCAAAAAGGGCTTCATAATATGTATTCGACTGTATCCATTAGCAAGTATTCAACTATCTCTCTCTCTCTCTCTACTGTATCGCTGGATCCCTTTGGGTCGCTGACTTTAATGTTTAAATTTAAAGTATCCCACAGGGATATTACAGATGACACACACAAACGTATTTGTTTATCTTTGTGGGTTTTATTATTCTTTATTATTCTTTATTATTCTTTATTAGGATCCCCATTAGCTTCCACAAGTGGTCGCTAGTCTTCCTGGGGTCCACACAATAATTCATACAGTAAAAACAGACAATAGTAAAAATGTTGCTATCTAAAATAGACACAAATCGAGTTAATAGCAAAAACAGTGACATCTCTCTGCATAAAAAACAGAGAACAATAACCAATAATCACAAATGTGTTTACACGAAATACATAAATAAAAATAAGGTACAAAAGTAGAGAACACAAACATCTATGAAGGACTCGTCAATTTATGTTTGAGTAACCTTTTAAAAGAAAATCTGCTTCTGGTATGTCTTAAATCTATAGGGAGCATATTCCAAGCTGAAAAAGCTTTGTGAAGAACAGTTCTCAGCATACTATTCTGGTTGTGACTTGGCACAACCAGATGACCTGAGCTCACTTGACGGGTATAATGTTCATGACAGAAACCTGAAAATAATATCTGTTCATGAAAGAAGTGTGGTGTGTTGTTCCACATAGCATTATGCATGAACATCAAAAGGCTATATTTTAATTTCACCTCTACGGTTAACCATGATAATTGCTTATGCATCTCACATACATTGGTACGGAAAGAACAATTTAGAACCAATCAAGCTGCTCTATTCTGAGCGATTTGAAGTTTCTTCATGTGTTTCTCAGCAGCATTAGACCAAATAACAGGGCAATAGTCCAGGTGTGATAAAACAAGTGACCGAACAACTTCACTCATGACAGAAGATGGAACATAAGCTGAGCATTTTCTAGAAACTGCAATGCCCCTACCCATCTTTGCAACAATATGATCAATCTGATCAGACCAAGATAATAAATCATCTTTCACTTACTGTAGGGGGTGATTCTTAATGTATCACCCCTTGTCAAAGGACATGCTTACAGATATTTATGAGGAAGAGTGAGTTTAATGAAATACCGGTTAGCACTTGAGACAGACTAAATTAAGTCTTACAGAATCTGGTGCTTAATCCATATTGACACGGTGCGCGCATGCTCTCTCTCCTTCTTTCTCTCTGTTTCTCTCTCTCTCCCTCTTCCTTCTTGCATTCATATTGAGTCATATATGACTTACCTGATAGTGCTAGCCCTCCTCACTCTTTATTGTGTGTGTGTGTGTGTGTGTGTGTGTGTGTGTGTGTGTGTGTGTGTGTGTGTGTGTGTGTGTGTGTGTGTGTGTGTGTGTGTGTGTGTGTGTGTGTGTGTGTGTGTGTGTGTGTGTGTGTGTGTGTGTGTGTGTGTGGGGGGTCAGTGTGAAAGTCTGTAAGGCAGTCAGTGACTACTGGTAAAGGCCTTTTATTCAGACAAAAGCTTCAAGTACTCAAATGGTCGGTCTGTCCTTCCTTCTATCTGTCTGTCCGTCTGTCCTTCCTTCATTCCTTCATCCTTACCTTAAATGTGCATTACAAACAGCATAGTATATGCTGAATAAGACCGTATAAGTAGTCTCATACTGTGTGGTGATAAGGAAACAACTTATATGGAGAAAAAAAAGTATAATCTTGTCCATGGATATTGTTTGTCATACTATTTCAAAATAACGTTGGTCAATGGTCTTTCACCAAGAAGGTCAGCCAACTTGTCCTTGGGTCAGTTTCATACAAATGAAAAAGAAAAGGGGATGAGAAGCTAATCCCTAATCAGCAGTGAAGCAGAATGTAAGGGGTCATAACGAACTCTCCACAAATATAGCATTTTGCTGTGTCGTGCATATTAACTGTGATGATAAGCGCCATAGAAACCCATCAATCCAGCCTGGCAAATTGCCGATCTCTTACAATACCGAAACGTCCCAGACAATGTATCAAGCCACTTCTGAGTTAATGGGTGATTTTCTGCACTACAGTCTCTCTGTATGTAGGCCATGCCATGGAATCACTGTGTGAATGTCCCTTTTTTTTTTATGAAGTCAGAAGTGAAAGTATAGTGGCTGTTTGAAGTGAATCTTTTAAAAATGATGAAGCATTCATATTCTGTCAATGCATAATGAGAATTGGCCTATTTCAGTCTACCAAGCATGTAGTGTATCTCTATATCTTTATTTCACAAGTTGCGTTTCCATAAAGCTTTTTAGAAAATAGGAAGCGAATTGTCAGAAATTCGGAAAAAGAAAAAGCGAATTTTGCCTGTTTCCATCCACTGTTGAAAGGCAATTCTTGGGAGACCTCTGCGTCTGGAAGGTGGCCGATCTGCAAGCTCAGTGCTGTGAGCTTGTAGATCGGCCACTTTTGGCACCCAACATGGTGTGTCGACGAAGTGTCAGCCAGATTTTACTTGGGTGATTTGACGGACGAGGCTTGAACTGCACAGTGCACACAACAGCGCCGTAAAATAAACATCCGATGCAAGGTACAGTAGTAGCGAACACGGCGCCAACAAGTTAGTAGCTCCCTTCAGCTCCCTTCAGCCAAATCGATATCAAGCAAGTTCACTGTATTTTAATTGAAATCCTATTCGCTTAGTGTTTCCATTTCCCTTTTGCGCATTTCGTTTTTTTGATTAAGCCCCCAAATCCACCTCCTCCAAGCGCATGAATGTTTTTGGGAAGTTTATTCGAATTTTGAAGTGTTTCCATAAAAAGATTTATGCGCAAAAACCTTAATCCGCAAAAAACTGCTTTCTCTCTCCCGCTCTCTCTTCCTCCAAATTCTTACACACCAAACCCACCAAAAAAACATGCTACAGCAGAGTGTCTGGACATCCTATGTACAATGTAGATTTTTCATCTGCCCAGAGCAGAAAAAAACAATATTCACGCACACAAGAGGAGCATCCGTGCGTGGCCAGTGAGAACAGCTGCATTCATTAACATGGAGCGGAAGAAAAGCAGCGTCTTTACACTTGGACGCTGCATGGTTTTTGAGAGGTGGTACACCGTCTCCTTAGTGTGAACGTGTGTGTTACTATGCGTGCGTGTATGTAGCCTGAGCATGAGCTGCAATACCGCTGGTGACCAAGTGGCGCTGTTGTGTCTCACACACGCACACACACACGCACACGCATGCCTGCGTGCACACACGCACTCACCACCGCTCACTTTAACTGAAGTGGTGTCATTTTCAAGATGGTGTCCAAGATGGACAAAAAACGACTTTTACCCTCTAGTATTACTATCTTTTGTTTCACATCCTATGTTGTTGGGGCATAGGAATCCACTGCACTGGTCCAAATTAGAGATATACAATTACATAATTGTGAGATCCAATATTTTGTGTGTGACTCTAAAACCCACTAAAAGGGTCACCCGTTTCAAGTTGCCTAACTATAACCATGTATTAATAGTTACCATCTATTTTTTATATATACGGTACATGTGTGTGTGTATGTATATTTGTGTGTGTAAAACTCAAAGCTTCGTGATATCCTCAAAAACAACTAAACAACTAAAGTAATCCAAATTACTTTCAGCAATTCAGAAGGTGGTGGCAGAGAATATTGGCAGTTGATAGATGGTATTGCTTGCATTATTAAAACAGTTGTGGATAGCTATATGGATCAAATTTAGCTTTGAAAATAAATGTTCTTGCTGTTTGAACCAATCCCTCTGCCCCCCTCACCCTACCCACCCCACAGATACTTCATAGTGCTCACAACATGAGCATTGTGTGCAATGATTAAAATATATATAAAAAAAATATATATAATAATAATAATAATGGAAATTATGTTCCGTGAAGTCCCAGCAGACAATCAAAGGCATAAATCCCCCCTGACACTGTTGAGGCATTTATAAAGCATTTTGTAATTCTGTTTTTCAAGCAGCAGATTCATCCCCTGTATTGTCATGATTTCTTGACGCTCATTTGATTAAAATGGGTGTCCTGAAACAAAACAACTTGAAAATGTTGTTGTTTTGAATACCAACAACAACCTAGACTAATCCCTGCACCTGAATGCAGGGATTGAATACAGTGGAGAACAAAGGCTTTCAGTGGTTTCCCAATAAGTAATTTTAGCATTTGTCATGTCTACAGTACAGTAGTCTCGCGTATCCAGACAGCTATTCCACAATCTCCGAATGTCCTATAGTCTGGAACTACACCTCCCAAAATCAGAGTAATGGAAGCTGGCATTTCCGTTCATGAAAATACTGTATATTTTTTGTATTTCCATTTCTGCTAAGCAGCAAGTTATAAATGCTTAAATGGATACATTTACGCGACTGTAAAAGTAACTAAACGGAAGTGGGGAAGACTTCACTTCCGATTTATCACTAACTCATGATCAGAGCGTTCTCCAGACTGTATGATGAAAACATTTGAAGATTGTTGTAGGCAACAGTCTAGCCACGCGAGACTAACAGTACAGTAACTAACTGTATAATTAATTTGCTGTAACTGAATGTTTTTTTACATTGGATGACTTGGGGTGTGTTCGGAAATGCACACCGGTTGTGTACTCAGTTTAGTGAGTGCAGTGGGCGGTGACGTTGTAGAGTGCACTCTGTGTGGCTTATTTACGAATGACCAGTTAAGGGGCAGCGGTGCGCTTTTTCAGTCTGAACAGAACTGAATTTAATTCATAACATTGGCCTACCTGCTGTTAGTTTACACGTTGATGCGTGTGTAACAATAAAGCCCAAAGGACCAATCAAGCCGCAAATGGTGCATTTTGTTATCATTTCCTACACCATTGTCCCGCTGAGAAGCGCTTTTTCTTTTAATGTTTTTTTTTTCTTTTTTTCTTTTTTTTAACATCATCATACAGTACATAAGTATGGGTTTGGTCTGTCTTGAACATCACCAGGGTCGAGTAGACAGTCAAGGACAACCAAAAAATAGGGAGATGCAAAATAATTCAAAATAGTTTGATGTTATCTATCATTTTTTTCTTCTGTCCCCTTTTTTTTCTTCTCATCATCTCATCTTATCTGTTGGACCAGACCCGATTTATTCTAAATTAATGTAGTGCACAAATGTATCATAAAAGAAAAAAGCAACAACAACCTCAGACAAGTCGCACAGAAATCGATTTAAATTTCACCTTGTGGTTGTAGCTCTCTTTAGTCAGATGTAGACAACGCTGTGACTGAGGCTGCAGATTCAGCATTTCCAGAGCAGGTTATGTCTGGCCTAACTTATCATTCTTTCTCCATCGCTGCTGCCTGATGTTATTAACCTTCCGAGGGAGGGACGGACGGGTGTCTCAAATTAGCATCCACTATAAGCACAATGACACTTGCATTGGATAGCTGTTGTGACCTTATAGATCTGCAATTTTCTAATTTCACAAAATATTGCCTATTCAGAATAGGGATGTTATAGCAGCTAGCATTAACTCATATGCTGCCATTTAACAATACCTTCGTACTCTTTAACTGCCATTCGTCTCCATAGACTTCCATGTAATTCATAGTGCACGGATCATGCACACCCATGCCTAGATAATGCACCACGTGTGTCCACATTGCTCACAGCTTTCAAACTAAAAAATCCGAATGGAAATCCGTTCAGGCATTCATGAGATAGCAGCCATTATGTTTTACACTGTTGTGAGCTTGGAGGTCTGCTACCTGAGTTGTATGGGGGTTGTATGGGGGTTAAACAAGCAATTTCGCGATCGCTATCATGCCTACTAACGTTTTTGGGGTCCAAAAAAAATTAAAAAAAATAAAATAAAAATTTTTTTTTTTTTTTTTTTTTTTTTTTTTTTTTTTTTTTCACGGGATTCACGGGCGTGGCAGGGTGGGACAACGGGATTTTTAAGGGATTCACGTTTTTGGCAGTTAATGAGTTAATGTGTAGGGTTGCCTGCAGCACACAGAGTCAAGTTCCCACCCTCCATAGATCATGTTTGTGTCTGGCTGACACTCTGAGGGGCTGCACGACTGTAAATTACATGGGCAGTGCCATCATCAGGGTGCCATTCATTACAAATGAGGTGTGCTGCAGCCACTTGGCCCAATTGCAGTCTAGGATCACATCTATTTGCTGCTGCGGGCGGGGATAATGGAAGTAGATCACTCTTTTACTACATTGCAAGTGGCTGGAAGGAGAGTAAGGATGCAGAGGAATGTACAGTGACCTCGAGACTGAAACAGTGAATTGTGACTCCATCCCATGTCTCTACACCCCACTGGTTCTTCATTAGTGTTTGAAGAAATAAGTAGTAACCAAGGTCAGGTCACAAAAAAAGGACATCATTTGTGTGTGTGTGTGTGTGTGTGTGTGTGTGTGTGTGTGTGTGTGTGTGTGTGTGTGTGTGTGTGTGTGTGTGTGTGTGTGTGTGTGTGTGTGTGTGTGTGTGTGTGTGTGTGTGTGTGTGTGTGTGTGTGGGAGTGTGGGACGGAGGGAGAGGGGAAAAGAAGCCAAATAAATGTAAATGAGAGTAGTGAAAAGAAAGTCACCAGCATGTCACATATGCATGTGGTGATTCAGTGCTTCCATTGGATGTAGAACACTTTAATGTAATAAAGAGTGCCCATGAGTTACTGTTGGAGAAGCAGCCATTTTATGCATGTCTGTGTTTATTTTGATCTCTGTCTTCACTGAAACCACCAGCCAATAGCCTCCATGCTACCATGGCAACAGAGTTTTATGAAAGCGGGGGCCCACACTGAGCTGAGATGAGAATCCAGGGACCCTGGGAGTCATTATGCCTCTGAATGGCTTTTTCCTCCATCCACATGATGCAAAGCGCTTTCTATTGGCTCTGAAAACAGCCCACCTTTTTTTCAGTGACCGTACCACACAAAAGTATGTATTTAAAATGGCACAGACTCAAAGACTAGTAATTATTATTGATTTGTCAGCGCTTTTTAGAACAGAGTCACAAAATGCTTCGCAGGCAATAAGACATGAGTAAATTAAAACCTCTGAGATAAATAGTGGATCTATTTGGGTCCGCTTTTAGCCTGGTAAACCATCCCGGTCACGTGAATTCACCTTATCATGTGTCTTCTGCAGAACGGTCTGGCCCCAAACGCTTGGTTCTTTCACTTTTTAGTTTCTGCAAAAAGCCTATAGTGCTTGTGGCCAGACTGGTCTGCAGAAAAGACATGATAATGTGAATTCACACGATCGGAATGGTTTACCAGGCTAGTTAGATTTGATACTCAGAGTTTATTTAACGTAGAAGTTTACTGTCGATCTACAAGCTCACACAATGTATTATGAGCTTGTAGTCTCCTTTCGGGTAGCGACACCATCGTACAATAAATATCTTTCCATCAGACCATTCTTGTTTTAATAGCATTGCAAACAATATTTACTCCAATGTTCAAGGTTCATCTAACTACTGACACATACACAGTGGAACCTTGCAGTTCTTTGAACTACTTTTGTAGCACTCAAATTTAATTGTTATGATTTTCAACCTCAAGGCTGTCTGCTTGTCATGCAGCATATTCTGTGTGGGGGAGATGGTAGGTTGAGCAACTAGCATTTGACTTGGAGAACACTTTGAAGTAAGACTGACAATCTGTGCCCGACACTGCTTTAGAATACTACATCTGCTGCTCACATTTTGCCTGTAATTGTATTTGTATTGAATCTGTGTTTTTATTTCTTAAAGGACAACTTTGTTTTTTTACAACAAGGGTTCATATTTTAGTTTGTAATTTAAAATGTTTTCATTTACTTATTTCTATAGTTTTAGCAATTCTAATGACTTTAATGTCAGTGGTTGGGGGCATGCATGCAAGTGGCTAAATATGTCTTTTTAGACACAAAAAGCCAGGGATTTCTTTATTACTATTTATAGTAACACTACTAGCCCCCACCCTGCCACAATAGGCGATGTAAACGGCATTACTAAGTGGCGGAAGTGCTGCAAGTTACGTCACGCAGTGCAGGTCTGTTTACATCCGCCAGCGAAACAAAATAAATAGATTGTAACTCTTAACTCACTCACTCTATAGTTGTAAGAATCCATGTTTTTGTTTGGATATTGTTTATTGCGAGCGCAACCAAAGGGTCAGGAGAAGTAGAACAGTTTTTTTCACCAGCGGGGAATACACCACACTGAAAAAACAACAACATCCGGTGAAAGATGGCTAACTAGCCCCCATAAGTCACATCTGCCAAGGACAAATTGTGGTGCATTCTGGGAATGGGCTTATTGTGTCTAAAAATACAGATTTAGCCACTTGCACGCATGCACCAACCACTGAAAACGAAGTCATTAAAATCGTTAAAACAATAGAAAGCAGTAAATAAAAACATTTTAACACATCTTTTCTTTTCTCTAATTACAATCTAAAATATGAACCCTTGTTGTAAAAAAACAAAGTTGTCCTTTAAATCCAGTATTTGCGACCGTCAGGGAGCAGTTTACTATGAAAACCTCCACCGTCCGTCCGTCCGTCCGTCCGTCCGTCCGTCCGTCCGTCCGTCACACGTCACACGTGACCATCAACAAACGTCACACCTTTGTTGATGTTTAAATCGAAGAGTCTTGGTCAAATACTTCTGTTGGTTTCTGCACTGATCATTTATACAATTCAGCTGTGTTTGCTCGTGTCATCATGATGAGGTCATAAATCAGCCATGCCCAAATATAGATTTTACGGGTTTACATGCTTACTCAGTTATTCGTTATGTGAAAGTCCTATGACGTCTATGATATCTGACATCATCATACATACATTCCCTTTTATGCCCATAAATGGAGATCCCCTCTGTAGAACCAGCCACTGACATCACTGTAATGTCAGGGGAACCAAATCCCTTTTATGCCCATATATGGAGATCCCTGTGATGCCAGGTGAACCAAATCCCTTTTATGCCCATATATGGAGATATGGAGATCCCCGTGTTGCCAGGGTAACCAAATCCATTTTATGCCCATATATGGAGATCCCTGTGATGCCAGGGGAACCAAATCCATTTTACGCCCATATATGGAGATCCCTTATGTCATCAATATTAAGCCCATATCTGTGAATATCTTTGGGTACCAGATGTCTCCATATATGGTTAAATGGTCCGATATACATCACTGGCCAGAAGACCAAGAAATGGTGCAACCTCGCCCTTTGCTTTTCTCCCTTAGGCATCTTACTGGTAGGTAGTTTAATGAGGAATGCAGTATGGTGGTAGGTAGGTAGTTATGGCCTTTGATGTAAGATTTTCACTTTCTAGGATAACTATATTTGCTATTCCCAGATGATGCCCTTTTAGGGTACCCCTCATGCCCATATATGGAGATCCCCAGGCTTTACTAATTAACATAAGTTTTATGCCCATATATGGAGATCATTGTCCCAATGTCATCAGATATATGGGCATAAATGGACACAGGCAAACTAGATGGGCTGTATGGATATCCAGATGTGTGATGTAAGTGTTTTATTCCAAATGTGGCACCCCACAGACATATTTCCAGAAACAAAATCCCTTTCATGCCCATATATGGAGATTTCTGATGTCATCAATCCCAGGCCCTGTAAAAAACATGGTTGCTATGGTAAACAGTTGGTTGCTAGGGTAAACAGTTGGTTGCTAGGGTAAGAAAACATGGTTGCTATGGTAAACAATTGGTTGCTAGGGTAAACAGTTGGTTGCTAGGGTAAAAAAAACATGGTTGCTGTGGTAAAAAGTTGGTTGCTAGGGTAAACAGTTGGTTGCTAAGGTAAAAAACATGGTTGCTATGGTAAACAGTTGGTTAGTAGGGTAAACCTTCAATGATTTTGACATCTTGTTACTAATCTGTCGGTAGATAATGCCGGTCTTATATAAGGGTCATTTGTGTACGGTGTGATGTCATACTGATGTCAGCAGTGTGACAGTTAGGGAGTCTTACTGGTATCTTTCTATATTGTATTTCTTGAATCAAGAAGTTGTTAGAATTATATGTGGAGCATGTATGGTTGAGGTTAGAGGATCAATTGATGTCCTCAGAAGTATAGCAGTACAAGGATATATGTGTTTGTGAGTGTGTGTGTGTGTGTATGTCATAGTCATAGTGTGATAGGATGTGTGATTGTGAATGAATCCCTGTGTAAGAGGGGAATGAAGGAGTTCTCTGTCTTTCTTCTCGCTCCCTGCCTCCCTTCCAACCATAAATGATTCACAATGTAATATAAGTTTTATGGAGATTCTGGTCTGCTTTAATCTCAAAGGTTACATGAGTTTCATGTCAGCCACTGGAGCCATGGAAAAGAAGCTGTGATAGTACAGTATATGCTGGAATATGGACTTAGGGGGGTGCTTGGCAGCTCGGCTCAGCCAGTTAGTGCACAGAGGGGCATTTTAAAGGGGTAGTCCATCAAATAATTACGTATTTTCTATCAGTTCTACGCACCCCATGAAGCCTTGAATTCGTGGAGATGTTTTAGTGTTTGCCAAATTCTAAAAAGGCGCTTTAATTTGGCTGTTGAAATTCAGGTCTCTATTTGTTTCAACGTGATCATTCTCTCAGGTGTTGTCTGTGTGCATGTTGAGCCTTTTTCAGCCCCAGTAACTGATAATGACCTGTTCTGGCTGCTGGGATGCTGTTAATGGGAGTTTCAATTAAGGCACTTTTTTTAAGCTTTTACCCCCACTGCGGGAATAGCTTTAACCAAACAAGGTAAAGCTTTTCTAGTGTGAGAAAAGCTTCACTGTGCCTTCGGTGAAACCTCTGTGTGAGAAAAGCTCCACCCACACTGCTTCAGGTTTCCTGCAGTCTTATTTGCAGCACTGAGATCTAGTAAGTGCACTGAGATCTAGTATACATTTTGTCCCCTCTGTGTTTAAGTGGATGTCATTGAACTTTGAAGACTGTAGCAGTCTCTGTGCTTTGTTGTGTTGTCAAAATCCTGACCGAAAGATATCAAACTCGTGCCAAGAAATTGTTGAAAGACAGGGACAAACTATGGGAGAATTGATTACCATGTACTGTACCTGTGTCTCTGTTTTGACTTGGTGACACGATCACTATCCCCCCTGTTGCTGCTTCTTCTGACATGTCTTCATCTATCCTTCACAGGTCCAGCTGTTAAAGGACCAGCTGAGTGCGGAGGCTACGGCGCGTCTGGAGGCCCAGGCTCGTGTCCACCAGCTACTGCTTCAGAACAAGGACTTACTGCAGCACATCTCCCTGCTGGTCAAACAGCTCCAGGAGCTGGAGGTCAAGTTAGCCGGACCCAACTCTAGTGAGTGCACATTGATTGATTGAATATTTTATTAGACAAAAATAGAGAACCCTACAAGTATAGTCAATACAATAGAAAATGTAGTACAGTAGAAGTACAGTTAAACACCCTGCCTAAAAGGAACATCCCAAATAAGTCCTTTTACGGTCTTGTTTACGTCAGAAGTTCTTGGTATTCAATTCATGGACATAGCAAATAGCAAGCAAAGAAAACATTCAAATATCATCGCAGTTATAAAAACACTACAGTATATGTACAGAATAGGGGAAACAAGGTAACTCATGCAGACATGTGCAGTGGTAATTATATATGTTCATTTACTTAAGTACTGTACTTTTGATTATTATTACCACATCAGCCCTATATACATTTCGGCCATTTGAAAATAGCCGATCTACAAGCTCACAATGCGTCGCATCGCGAGATGGTAGATCTGCCTTTTTCAAAAGTTTTGTATACATTTGAAAACTTGGGGCGCGCCGGTTCGATTCCCGATCCGGGTGACGTTTGTCGCGTGTCACTACCCAAAGCCCAAAACAAATCTTAAAAAAAAGAAAACTTGTGAAATGGGACATTCTGCATTTCTGTTTTAAAAAACAGAAACACCAGAAGTTTTACTTTTGGTACTTTAAGTACATTTACATACCAATAGTTTTGTATTTTGTACTTTATTCAAGTAAATGTGTTGAATTCCGAAATACTTGTAACAGAGTATTTCTACATATGCAGTATTGATATTTTTACTTAAGTAAGGAATGTGAGTTATTTTTACATTACTGCATGTGCATATACACCAGCATGCATGTGTCAAGCACCCACTGTACATGCATGTAGATGCACACACATGCATGACAGCATGTGTGCACAAAAATAAACATAAATGCATGATGTTCAAGTATAAAATTGTCACTTTGTGTTGTCAGAGGGGCAGAAGGAGTTCTCCACACATTTTAAATCATTTATAATTTATTAAAGGCAAAGGACAAGGCTTTACAGCATGGTGAGGCAGGTAGGCAATCCGATCAAGAAAACAAAAAGGGAGCAAACAAGTTCCAAAATCCAAAAGGTGGTATAAAGGCCAGAACACACAGAATGCAGGTAGAATGGAATCTGAGTTGAACTTCAGAATACAATAAGGCAAAATAGAATATCCAAACAGGCACTATTCATTTTCACAGTCTGTTCCAACAGAAAATAATACAGCGCAAAACAACATAACACAAAGACAATACAAAGTCCCCAGTATACAATTTTGTTGACGTCTTTGTCCTGTTGATAACAGTTTCACACCTTTCTAAGCCTCTTAGTCAACCTTGGCTCTTCTTCTTCATCATCTTCTTCCTCTTCCTATTCAGTAGCTCTAATTGACAAAATAAGAGATATAGAACACTATAGAGTTGCAACTCACTCACTCACTCACTCACTCACTCACTCACTCACTCACTCACTCACTCACTTAATACATTAGTGAGATTGGAAGGGCAGGACATTCACTGGGTGAGTGAGTGAATCACTCAGTCAGTCACCAGTCTGTTTCTCTTTTAAGAGCATTACACAGTATTTTACAGCTTCAGTTGCATTTCATGCCCTCACAGTGTGAGGCTGTCAGTGCCTAGTGGGCTGCTGCTGAGAGCCTCATGCTGGTAATATTATCCTAGTTCAATACTTGGTCCCTGGGAGGCTTTTTACCCTTTCCTTCCTTTGAGCTCACCGTCTGCAGTGATGTTTAACCTTTTTAATTTCAAGGACCCCCAGTTTGATATGCATTAGGCAGCTGGTCCTCATTTATTTTTATTTTTATTTTATTTTCTACACTATAAAATCCAGTTTAACTCTAAGAGTGTACAAATTGGAGAAACAACCCCAGGTGTCCATTTGGTTCCATTTGTACAACCTTAGTCCATTTGGTTCCTACTGTAACTATCAGTCATTTAGCATTCACTCACCAGTAATCCATCTTATTCCTATCACAGTCGGTCTAGTTTTCTGTCCCATGGTAAGACATGTATGCATGGTCCCACCATGTGGCTGTAAAAGTGAACCAGTTGAACCCTAGCATGCCATGAGTTTTGGTGTAGACTAGACGGGGAACGTACGTATCAGACCTAGTATAGAGCCCTAGAAGTGTTACTAAGATTTGTTCATCATGTTCAGTGTAGTGTCTTCTCTTGGGCACTGGATGGAAAATACAAATTGGAGGCGGCAATGTCATTCAAGGGGAAGTTGGCGGGTGAATGACACTACAATTGTATCAAGTTAAAAGCTACAGATTAAGTACTGTATTTTGGGTTTAAGGGGTTAGACTGAATGGATGTGTTCTGCACACCACATTGACACTGAAACAATGTATCTTGTTCCTGTGAGAGCAGTAATGGATCCCCTACAGTACTTAGGTTGTTACTGGGTGAATTCAAATAAAGTGCATGGCTGGTTGAGAGCCTGATGGAATGTCAATGTGTGAAATAAAATTCTATGTCTCCCTGTTGGTTTCCTCTCTACCTCCTTCTTTTGCCCATCCCTCCTGCTCTGTCTCTCCTCCCCACTTTCCCCATCTCTATCTTTCTGTCTCTCTGCCTCTCCCCTTCTCATCTGCAGTGGGGTCCCAGGACAGTCTCTTGGAGATCACGTTCCGTTCCACCGTGCCCCCGGTGCTGTGTGAGCCCACCACTCCCAAGCCCGAGATAGCAACCCTGAACCTCCCCTTCCTGGGTGACGGCACCAGCAACGTCTTCTCCTCGTCCGGCGGGCCGTTGGGAAGCCCTCTAGGTAGGGACCAGTGTCTTCTCAAGCTGGAGTGTTTCCGTTTCCTCCCGGGACCCCCCGGACCACTCCCAGCGCGACCGCCCACGCTGCCGCCTACGCCCCCGCTGAGGGGCGACAGGTCAGAGGGGAAAGGTCAGGGGGTCTCCGAGGGCGAAGCGAAGTCCCCGGCTGACGCCAGCGTCAAGTTTCCGGGCATCCTGGACTTTGCCAGGTTCCGCGAGTCGGGGATCGCCTCGGAATATGAGTCCAATACGGACGATAGCGATGACAGGGAGGATGAGGAAGAGGAGGAGGACAGGGATGACGAGGGGGGGCAGGGAATGGAGATCTATGGCTGGGGGACGGATGAGGAGACACTGAGACTGCTCAATGTCCTCAACAGCCGGGGTCCCCCCAACTGCTTGGGGGATGAGATAGCAGTGTAACACTTTAGCCCGTTCCCCAAAACCATTCTAGCTCTAGGATTTGACACCGTACGCTAGCTGCTGCCTTTCGACCCCAATGTCCTTGGGAACAATGGAGGCGTGCAGAAAATGCTGATCATGACAGGGGGAAAATAAGTATGTTAAACAGCTTTCAGTTTGCATCATTCTCAGTTCAGACTGTCTATCAATTGACATCCTCTACATTGTTTATTTTATTTATTCATTTATTTAGATTTGGCCCCATTACACTCAATTGTGGATAATCTTAGTTCTAAGATGGCTTCGGGAAACCATGTTGCAGACTAACCTCTGTCTGACGCGCACACATATGAAATCCCTCTTACTGTCTTGCACACACATACATAAAGTGTCTCAGGAGAAGATTATTTGCATCTATTCTAGTACATGGTCTACACATACTTATTTCAAGCTCAGTTTATTTTACTCTCTCTCCTTTTCTTTTCCTTCACACAAATTACGCAGTAGAATCCTCAGTATTAGTATCATTAGTATCATCCACATGTAACTGAGAGTTACGGACCAGTCTTTTGCCGTTTGTGTTGTGGAGCTAACACTTTTTTCTCTCTCTGTTTTTCCTCACACTCACACAATGCATTTATGTACACACACATATACAATACACGTGCCTGGTTAAACAGTGTGGAGACTAAGTCATTGTGACCACCCCCACCTACAGTATGTACAGTAGATATGTTCTGTCTCTCTTCTTGCAGGTCTACACGGTATGTACAAAATGTCTTGCAAACAAACTTAAAGGCGAACTTTCAAATAGTGAATTCCGGTGTTTGATGATGTTTTCTTTGCCAATGTCCTTTCAGCTCTCCTGGGAATAGCTTTTCAGCAGATACCATCACTCTGAAACTAATGAGCCAGCTGCAAATTAACATGCTAGTTGTTTGAGGCTTACAGAGATTCCCATTAATTGAATTGAGGAATGCCAGTAATTCAGCTGGACAGTGTTACGCAATGTCAAGGCTTTGCCAAGTCTCTTTAAACTGTTATGTGAGTGTACTCACTCATGAAAGTCCTACACTTTGTGTAATTCAAGAGGATGCTTTCAACGTGGATAAAGACTGTCAGTCATGCTAGAAGCATAATGCCTGTTTTAATACTTAGTTTCATGACACCTACACACAACCAAGTCTAACACAGGCTTAACAACTGAAGTGTGACCCACAGAGACCCGTTCTACCAGGATGCCGTTTAGACCGTGACACTGGCCTCAGAAATGCCAAAATAAAAGATTCCCCAGGCAAGATATTATTTTCCAAAGTATTATCATTTCCACTTGTATCTCAAAAAGTGTAACTTGTTTTCTGTTCTGTGAAGCTGTGGCAGTGTTCTGTCCTTATTTGACTTGACAGCAGATGCGTGTGTAATGCGTTAACTGTTTTTCATTCATCGTCTCATACCCTGCTCGTTAATTTATGCAAAGTCTGGATTAAGCAGATCTCGAGGAACGCTGTTTGATACTTTTCAACTAGCGTAAACAAATCCCCTTCTCCGCGTGTCAGAACAGTTCTCACAGATGACAGTCTCAAGTGGCCCCTTTTGTTAAAAGCCAACTCTTAGTGTATGGTCTGTAGGCGAAGTGCAGTATTAAACATTCGCCTGCACAGAGCAGTAGAGCATTTTGCTGTATCAAAGCAGTGTCCCAGTCAAATTGGCAAAGCAAATACAGATTTGAGCGATTTTATGATCAAATGGGCCAAATCCCAGCATGTGTCTAAATGTTGTGCATGATCAAAGCAATTTAGAGAGGCCTCAGGTATTGATGTCAGAGGAAAACATTGAGGGTGTGATTTTATCCTTTTAAAGGCAATCTGGGCAGAAGTGCCAATTCTTGCCAATTTGTTCTCAGTTGAGAGATGCTGTGCGTGTGCGTGTGTGTTTGTGTATATACCGTACAACACAGTTAATGTGTGGAGATGGATGTAAGTGAATCAGAGTGAGACCAATACTGTATTTTTGGGTTGGATACCGATATTAGCGATTTAAGAAAATTACGATATTGATATACCAGTATTCTTTCTTCTTTCTATATTCAACGTTTTGACTTTCTGCTTCTATGTATCTGCCGATAAAATTGTCTGACTGTTAAATCGGTCGGGCTCTAGAGTGCATATACTGCATATGTATTGCACGTTGTGTGGTCATCGGCTTGTTTTGTCTGCAGAATTGGTTGAACCCGCTTGACCTAAAAGATAGACATTTTAAACAGACAGGCTGGGGACAGACGGCAGTCTTGACGTGCTGTGCTTCTTTGCACAGCGTGTCCACCCTCCTGTTCCCTTCTCTCTCTCCCTTTCTGCATTTTAATGCCTCTCCCCCAGAGCTGCCTTGAGAAAAATACTAAAGTAGAAACACTTCAGAGGTCAAAACATTTATTCTGTTCTGTCCACCTTTAACAATTAAATGTCCCCGCCAGTAACCTCACGAGGACATTAAAAACTATTATCCCAGGAAATTGGCAAAAGAAATTGAGCACAACAAGGTATTTATGATTCCCTGGCTGGGAGAGAACGTGGGCTCCTCACTCAACTTTATTGTTTCTTTCATCTGCAATAAGAGAAGTACGAAGTACAGTATAAAGGGGTGCATGAAATTATTTTGTGCAAGCTTCCTATGACTGCAGTTACATTGTTAAATAAATACTAAAAATGCGTTAAGAAAATGTATATAAAAGATCAAAATTGTATTTACTGTACGTAGTCAAGTATATGCAAATAATACAATACAGCAAAAAAGTATACAGTGTCCCTCGGTCTATTGTGAGAAATGAGAAATGAAGCCACTATCCTGGGAATCCTTTGAAATTGACCTTGTTTTTGTTCAGTCCAAAACCCCATTGCTCATATTACACTTATTAATACAGGGAGGTAAGGTATAGTTTTCCAACTGGACCGATTTAGTGTATTATTTCGTCGTAGTAATCATCATTAAAGAAAAAAAGAATGCCATGTACGTTAATCAACATTAGTGTGAATGAATATAATCACTAACTATAAACTGCACGCGCAGCCTAAACTCCGTAATAGCTGTCCATTACATTTTGGCAGTTGGAGATAGTTGAGTTGAGTTGAGTGGTAGCAAGAGGCCATCTGAAAATGGGAGGGTTGTCGGTACAACCCTCGGCTCGCCAAGTCTCTGCCAAAGTGTCCCTGAGCAAGACACAACCTGCTCCCCAGGCAGTATTAGCATCCATTGTTCCTAATGGTTAGTAAGTCCCCAATGCGGGTAAATGCAGGGGATACATTCTAGGTATGTGCAAATGTACTTGGCAAATACCCCAACATCACCTTTTGAGGTACTGTCATCTTCAGATAGCTACAGTGATTTGTATAATGACAAGGTCTCACAAGGACTTTGATGTCATCGTTGAAATGTGATTACTATTCACTTATAAACAAGTCCAGAGGCTACCTCTCTCTTTATCTCTCTCTCTAACTCTAACTCTCCTCTCCCTTTAAGTTCATAAGCGTAAAAATGTGTGATAAACATTCACTCCATGACATTCCATGATTTTTTATTTAACATTAATTAAAAATTTAAGCTTCTTCCTTGGCTTCAGGCCTGATGCCTAATTAGTTGAAGGTCAATAATCTCATTATAGAACCAGTGGTAGAGGAAGACGGATGATCTCTATGGATATTGTAAAGTGATGAATACTGCGCCTGTACTGGGATCTGTTGTTACAGCCCATGCCATTGTTTGTTGATGGAAGGAAATGACAACAGCCAAGATTATTTTCTGTGTGCGATTGTCCAAGCATGCATGCTTGAGCATAAGTGGGTTGTAAGGTTTGAACTCGTTCCCTCAATCTTAAGTGGGTATTGATTCACCTCTAAGTAATGCATTGGATATGTCTGAATTATGGGGCTTTCGCATGGAAGAGAGGTGTGCGCCGTGCGTGCGTACGTGTATGTGTGTACTTGTGTGTGTGCACAGTCAAATCTAGCGGCCGTTAGGATAGCTGAGTTGAGGATCGGGGGTTGGCATCTCATAACCACATGTGTGTGAGAGAGAGAGAGTGTGTGCATAACTGCATATAGCAATTAGTGCACATATACTGTATTCACATTGATGTAGCAGGGTGTTGTGTGTGAGTAATGGAACAGCCTTGCTGAATCGGTACATTAGGATTGCTGAGTTTCCTCTCTCTCTCTTATCATAATGCGTCCAGGCCTGTCCAGGCAGGCATAATGTGTCTGTGATAGAACAGAACAGAGTAGAGTTCGGTGGCTCCCATTGATCGCTGCTCCCAGCCATCGTCCATTTGAAAGTGAGGTTAAGTAGAGGGGTGACCAAGCAGCCGCTGTGATCAATATATATACGTTCGGTCTGCCTCCTGCTGTGGGGACAGAGAGACACATGGGAGGAAAAGCATGCAGGATGTGCCAACACCCATGACACCTGCATCAAGTTCAACTCATGACACACCAACACACACCCAAACAAATATACACATGCATACTGAAAAGCTCTGTTGTGAACACCAGGGATTACCCAAGGTGAATTGTAAGTACTAGGTACAAATAGAGCTGACACAGACCTTTCACATTTTCTTTTGCCTATCCAGATTGGAAGGTAGATTGTTTGTTATTCAGGTCTGAACGGCAAAAATACTTAGTTTTGTCATTCCAAGGTGGTTTGAAATAAAATCAGTTTTCCAAATAAGAGGGTTATGCCCACTGGGAATGCCTGCAACTCCGGTTATGGAATACTCATTGTCAGAATCCTCTCTGTACCCAGGTCAATTATCACAACAAGTATCAGGGCAACCAGACTAATAATCAGACTAATTATCACATTTTACAATTGTGGCCCCTTTCCTAGTTGGAATACCCATATGTTATCAGATTGTAGATTGGCTATTTCCAACAGGTGACAAACGACAGGTGTTCATTTGGGACCCTGAGTGAGTCACAGACATTCCTCCATTAGTAGCCTACATTTTATTCTTATAGTAATAATCTCTCCAGTGGCCACAAATACAGTTCCCTGGGGGCTGGATTTGGCCTGCAGGCTGACCCTTGAATATCACTGTCATGACGTGAGTGTGTAGAGTGAAGTTTTCAGTGTGCGACGCCGTCTTATAACAGTGTTGGCCAAAAGATTTTAGTATTACTTCCTGTGTCGTTACGCCGTTACTACAACCAACTTAGAATGTCTTAAATACACAAAATCTGATCACTTGCAAGTAACAGTGTGGACAGTTAGTCTTAAAGATTATTTGAAAAACAAATCAGATTTATCTGCCATCTTGAAAAAAGAAAAAGAGAATCTACTACTACTACAGGAAAATCCTCTGTATTTTAATAGACCCAGATGAATCCATTAGAAACTTTCAAATCAGTCCAATCAACACTGTGGGTTTTACTGTGTAGGGGTTAAGTAAGGCCTTCTCAATTGGGAAATAACGCTGACAAGGGCATGTGGAATTACAGCTTTGAGCGCACATATGCGAGCGCACACACACACACACACACACACACACACACACACACACTCTGGAGCACTACAATTAATGGCTGTGTCTACAGAACAGCAAAGGGGAATAAAGAATGTTAAAAGGCAAGCTATTAATCCCCTGACCCAGGCATTATTGAATGGAGCCCAACCTGGACAAACTTAACACTAACAAACTAACAAACTACTCTGTAAATCCCCCAATCTAAAACTGTGTTTGTCCGTGTGAGTCTGCGTGCAAATACTTTGGCACATCTTGCATCTTGAAAACAGATTTTAGAGAATAGAATAGAATGGGCCTTTTGCAGAACTGGCTTAATTATTTCTGCGGTGGGTCAACATCTGGCAATGTGCCTTCATGATCCAACAATGGAGGAGTACTGTGAGAGATGTGGTGAGATTTAAATGGCTACAGTAACAACGTGCTCTCATGTCAAAGTACAGTTAAAGTCCTGTCTGTCGCACACTGTAGTCTTTCGTAAATCTGTCGCTCTGCTGGTGTGTCTGCCCTCGTTTGAACAGTCTCTGTGTTACAACACTGAGGCTTTTACTGTGTTCCTGTCTCTGTGTATCTCTGTCTTTAGCTCTCATAAGCCCTCTGAGTCTTTACACTCCCAGTCAATGCAGTAAGATGGCAAAGATGCACACAAACGCTTGAAAAGGAAGCGAGCGGGTGGCAGCCGCAAAGTGAGCGAGAGAGAAATAGAGAGGACTGCAGATGGAGACACAGAACATCTTTTATCCTTTCAAGATCTCCATGTTGGGTTTTGTAAGACATGTTTTGTTTTGTGCGGGTCAGCATAAAATGATTGGCGATCCGATCCATTCTGCCAATCTTAATTTAAAGCAAGCGAATTGAACAATGAGATACAATTTCACACAAATGTTAACTTGCAGCTGCTACCACAATATGCTGGTTTAGTTATTAGAGACCCAGAAAGCAGAACTCAGGCACACAGCTGGCAATGGTTCAAACGCAGATTTACTGAGAAGACGTTTGATGATGAGCTGCAGCAGAACAACAGTGGAGCAGAGCAGACGGGGTGAACTGAGCCGTCATTTGGGAAAGTGGGTTGGCAAGATGTTAGGCGAGGCAGGTTGGCAGAACACTGAGCAAGGCGGGGAGACAGACCAAAAACCTGGAAGTGGACCTGAGGCACAGTTAACCAATTAAGCCATGCCTATACAATCTGGAAACCCATCTGCAAAGAAAAGGAAAAACAGCGCCCTCTGCTGTTGTTTTCCCTTGAATTTGCCTCTGGAGGCAAAGCTCAATAGAATGTGGATGACAGGATGTTGGCCCGTTTGGTCCGCCCTCAGCCCTCCATTTCCAGTCCACGTGGCTTTATTTACATTACTAACACATTTTAACTGGAGTTGCTGTCTTGAGAGAGATCTGAATCTGTTTTGAAGGATTAGGCCATATATACTTCACAATATAGATCTACACTACAAGCTCACAAAGCATCACATTGCGACTATTTTCGTCATTTCTGACACTTTTTGACAATTCCTGTATCATATACCCAAACCTGAGACACAAGGGTTAATGTGGTTAAAGTTCAGCTGGGAATTTAAAAGACGGCAGCCCTCATATCTGTCTAAATGAAGTAGTTAGTGCATGCAGCTAAAGCACGTCAACTGGGCTGATCAGTCTATGAAATGAATTCAAACTAAAAGGTACCAACATGATAGGAACAGTCCTCTGTGTGTTTTGCACTCCATAGTGTACTGCACAGGCTTATGAAATAAACTCATATTTATGACCACACTTAAAGTTTTGCATTCTGCATCAGGAAACCGAGGACAAAAACATAAAAGCGACAGTAACAGTCAAATTTTATTATCAACTTGAAGTTAAAATGTGTTTCCCACCTTATCACAGGGACATAATTTTGGTAACAATCATCCCAAGTAATAGCACAGGAATTAATCAAATGTAGGCTAAGGTGCACAGAGCAAGGACTAACCTAATCCTAAAATATTTTTTCCTGTATATCATACATGAGAATAACACCAAAGTGCGTTCTGCAATTGTATTCCTGTGAGCACTTTTATTTGTATTTCTTCATATAATGACTCCAGTATATTATGCCGATTTTACAGTATGTTGGTTAGACTACTTAGTTATATAATGTAATTTTGATATATTTGCAGTAATAAACTTTATAATAATAAACTTTATTTATATACAGTAGCACCCTTCATGCAGAGACTGCAACACAGAGTGCTTCACTTAAAAATAAAGCAGACAAAGAACAAAACACAAAAACACAGCAAGAGTGCTTCACATAATAATGACAATAATGCATAAGTAAAGCAGAAATATAGCAATAATAATAATAAAAACAACAACAGTAGACATACACAGCTTGCTTCTAGTTCTATTTACGCACTTATCGCTTATCGCTTTACACTCCGCAGATATAAAAAGCGACATACCTTGTCCGCCGCTGCAGTTCATTGGCGCGACTGGTAAAACAGGACTGGTGGAAGTGCGTAACTGTGGAACTGTGGAAGGCACTCTGCCCCCTGCAGTGGGAAAGACGGAGTCCTGCATCTGATTGGCCTACCGAGCATCCGTTCTTCAGAATTCTGGAAGCTTGCCAGTCCTCTTTTACCAATGCCCCAGAGCCAGAGGAGGCGTCTACCTTTCTATGTCTGTCACACCATTTACCTCTTTAGGGTTCATGACTCTGATCTCACACTTCCTCTGTCGCTCTGGATTAGAGTCTAGTATTACTAAATTGTAAATTCAGCTCAGCTCATCTTGTACTGTCAAAAAGCGACTACCAGTGTTACACAGAAATGTGTACATAATGCACATAAAATGAAATCCAGCCTGTCCACCCAAGATATATGAAACAGAATTCGGTCGGTCTCTGATTTTAGCGTAACTAGTAACAACAGGAAAAGCGATTTTTAGTTTTATTATACTCGAGGGAGATTATGCCACATTGCGGATATGCGTCCAAGAGACATACCATATTTAGTTAAATATTGCCCAAATATATCAAAACTTCCCTATGTCCAGTCTCAAATGAGTACAGACTGAGAAATGGAACTTGACCATAGTGTTGGCTAACTGGAGCATAGTAGAACCAGGGAATATAAACTGCTGGAGCCTGATGAGTGGATGAGTAGCAGGTGTGCAGATTGATTGGCAGCCTGAAGGGGAAACGGAGCACCACTTTTAGACCACTTTTAGACGAACCACCTGGATGAACAGATTGAACACACAGCCAGAGAGAGAGAGAGAGAGAACAGGGAGCCAACAACAAACACAGGGAAGGGGAAAACAGGAGAAACACTGGGTATTGGAGTATGGAGAGTAAGAGAGTAATTGTTTGGCCGCACAGGCACACATCCAGTGGGAAATGCCCGGTCAACAAAGTCATATATATTGTTTGTTACTGAGAAGCTGGGAGTCGCATTAAGACTTAAGTGCCTTGAGGTGTATTTCCAGTTATTGATAACAACCTCCCCATCATTAGGTTGCTTTCCTAACCAAATGCTACTCCCAAGTAATACTCTGTCTACATGACCTCAATTAGAGAGAGACACTTATGCATGCACATATCCCTATCTCTGTTAACTGTTAATAATAGAAGCACAGGAATATATTGCTCTCAAAGACACAGACACACAAACACAAAGCAAATCCACATTTCCTGGGGTTTGGACAGGCATGTCTTTTCTTCCCAGCAACTTATTTCCCCTTGGAATTGCATTAATGGGATCTTTCTGTCTAACGCATGCACACACAGGCACACACAGGCACATGCATGCACACACACACACACACACACACACACACACACACACACACACACACACACACACACACACACACACACACACACACACACACATGGGCCCGAGCAGACGGTTGTCTCCCAAATAGCAAATCAATTATAGATGTGATGGTGTCTGATATGGATGAGAGTGGAGTTGAACCATGTTGAACTACAACATCCATACCAGTTCTTCTCCTCTGTCCCCTTCCTCCTGCAGAAAAACATCTAGTGTCTGTCTTTTCAGTCTCTCCATTTAACCTTTGAGGTGTAGCATGAGCACCATTCACTTCCAGCCGAAGTGTACAGTAAAGTAAGACGTATGCTTTTCTTATAGTAGCTCTTTAGATTGCTGGCTTACCCAGAAATTAAATTGCAGTTGGCCTGAACAAGTGGATGAGCCATATAATTAATTCCATAAATAGCTCAATAACATTCACAGTTCATTACAAGCACGAAGGTGCTCCCTGCTATTATACTGTATATGCACTGGCCTGCTGTGTCATCACACTGACATCCCTATTAACTCTAACAGCCATAACAATCAAACCAATCCACTCTTGTGTAGTTAGTTTAAGACATTATTCAGAAGCACTCAATCACAGATGTTGGAACAACGAAGCATAAAACAAGCCATGTTATTATATAATAACCCTGCAAAGTACAGCCATAGACACAACTTCGGCAACATTCACAAACAACATTGCACATTATTCCATGTCATCACTTTTTTTGTATGATGCAGGAACACACAACAAATTACAGTGTCAAAATAGCCTAAAAAATAGACCTTTCACTAAGTAGGTTCGCTAATAGTTTGTGAAATGTCACTGGCAAAAATATAAACTTTTTGTTTAAATTTTCTGGAACCGACTCTTCTAACTTTGTCTGTCCACTTTCTTCTGAAACCTTAACCAAACTCTCTAGTCTAGTATCAGCTCAATTTAGTTTCCAATTGGTGCAATTTGCTTTTGCAATTGCGTGTACTGCGTGCGTGTAGGCTCCATACCCAAAGCTGTAGCCTACAGCTGAATCACAGCTCAATTATATCTGAATCACAGTGTCTAAAAAGGTGCAGACATTTCCTGACACTTTAAGAGCAATGTACTGTATATAAATAGCTTGTTGCTTCAGAAGAACACACACACACACACACACACACACACACACACACACACACACACACACACACACACACACACACACACACACACACACACACACACACACACACACACACACACACACACACACACACACTGGCAAACAGATGGATCCATCTCCAGTGGTCCCAGTACCTCAAGACTGCTGATACACTATGTGCCAGCCTTGTCAGCAAATCCGACATCCCCCTGCTTAATCACCCCATTAATTAAATGGAGACACACATCTCATCTTTGGATTGGTCTTTGAACTCATCTGCTATTATGTCAAAATGTCCTTTTCAGCAATAATGAGGCTGCACATTCCAGTAGCTCATTCTGAATGTTTGCGCTCATCAGAGTAGTATTGCATGATAGCTGGAGCCTGTTTAAAATGCTGTCTCATACTTTGAAATCAACTTTTATATTTCCAAAAAGTTGCCTCTATTTAGAGCCAACTCTTGTTTCTATTACCCCTGAGTATTTGGCACACACCATTGTCAATATACTGTAATGTCACTTCAATGCAACGTAACCAGCATCTCCATGCATGTACTGTAGTTTAGCACAGTCCCACAGTTATTTGGCATATGGCTTTCTCTGTATGCCAACAGATTACTACATTAAGTGCTAGAGCATGCACCTTTCTGTTTTTGAGTTTAGAACAAGCTAGTTTAAGTATTTGCAAAAGGTTACATCCTTTGATCTACTAAATTATCTTAACGTCATTATGCCAGAGAAGCAGTGGGATTTTCCTGATATTCAGTTCAAAGTACCTTTGTTTAAACTTTGGGGGGAAGGGGGGGGGGGGGCGGGGGGGGGGGGTTGAACATAATGGTTAGTGATCATGGATTTGTGCAAAAGAAGGGAAAACGTAATTCCAAGAATTAGGAGCCTAAAAAGAAAAGGCTGACTTTCTAAACTGAGAATGTACATAGCAGACTTTGAGAGCAATTGAGAACGGTAGGTTCCGTACGGAACCATTGTTTACTTAGATATGGAAGGATGACCTCCCACTTGGGTAATGACGCCCCCTGGCGATCATTCAGAGAAACTACTTCAGCTCCCGTACTAACGTAGGTAGGAAGGGCCTGTCACTCAAACCGGAGTGACCCGCCTCCAGGCTATATAAACCCCCGGAGGCGGAAGTAACATCCTCTTAATACCACTCTCTGCCACATTCAGTGAAACAGAGGGGCATTACGTGGGAGGTCATCCTTCCATATCTAAGTAAACAATGGTTCCGTACGGAACCTACCGTTTACTGTCAATATTCCAGGATGACCTCCCACTTGGGATTCTTAAACTCCCCTCTAAGCCACAACCTACTCTCATACCCCCACACACCCCTCATACGGGTGAGCACAGCCCAAACGGGCGTGACCCATCACCCAGAAGGTCCCAGGCCCACCGGACCTGGGTGTGAAGGCATGAGAAAATATGAGAAAATAAAGAGAGACCCTGACAGACCGAAGTCCGCCTCATTCAACTAAATGAAAAGGACAAGTCCGCCTTATAAGTAAGACACACTATATAAGGAAAACACAGGGTCCCCCCAAAGTACCCCAGGTGGCTACATGCCCACCTGTGGGAGGGGAAGATCCGACTCCTCTATGACGTAGAGGAGGCAACTGCACCCAGAACCGAATGCGCTAGCGAAGAGGATTCGATATCCAGGTGATAGTAGGCTGCAAAGGTAGAAGGCGAAGACCAATTCGCCGAAACACAAATCTCCTGAACGGAGACTCCCTTTGCCAGTGCCCACGAAGTAGCCACACCTCTAGTGCTATGGGCTTTAAGTGCCGCCGGCACTTCCACACCCGCACTAGAGTAAGCCAGCCTAATAGCATCCACAATCCACCTCGAAAGAGTGGGTCTAGACACCGGCTTTCTGACAAGAACATTGCCCATTTCTACAAAGAGCTGAGAAGAAGCTCTAGAACCAGCAGTCCTGTCACAGTAGGCCTTCAATGCCCTGACAGGACAAAGGCAATTCAGCCGTTCATCCTCCACCGAGACAAACGGAGGAGGATGAAAAGCCAGAAGAACAACAGGCTCCTTAGGAACCACCATGTTCTTAGGAACAAACTTAAGATGAGGCTTGAGCAACACCTTGAGATCATTGTTCATAAACTGCATGCACTCCGCAGACACCGAGAGAGCTTGCAGGTCACCAACTCTTTTAGCCGTGGCCAAAGCCAGCAAAAGAGCCGTCTTGAAACTCAAAAGTTTCAAAGGCATCCCCACAAGCGGCTCAAAGGGAGCCCGACATAGGCCCCCTAGAACCACCTGCAGATCCCAAACTGGGAACAAAGACCTAGTCACCGGCCTCAAACGTTCAACTCCTTGCATGAACTTGATGACCTCCGGGACTTTAGAAGGTGCCTTGCCCGCCACCCCCAGGTGACAGGCATTAATAGCCGCCAAATACCCCCTAAGGGTAGAAAATGCTAGACCACTTCTCAAGCGGTTCTGCATAAATTCCAGAATTTCCTGGGCTGACGCCACATGAGCCACCACAGGTGGAACACGCGACTCACACCAGTCCTCAAAGGCATTCCACCTTCCATCATAAGACGCCCTCGTAGAGGGCGCCTTAGCACTCTGAATGGTATCAACCACTTCAGAAGAAAAACCGGCTGCCAGCAGGTTTAACCTTTCACGTGCCAAACCCACAGGTCTAGGACCTGCAGGTCTTGGTGGAAGATCTCCCCCCTGGCCTGACTCAACAGGTCCCTGCACCGAGGCAGCTGCCAACCCGGTTCGCAAAGGAGAGGGGCGATCGCCGATCTCCACGTGCCCTTGTAGGGGGCCACCAGGAGCATCTCCAGACCGAACCTCCTGACTCTCTCCAGAGTGGGTCGGATTAAGTCGAAGGGGGGAAACGCGTACAGTAGACCTCTCGGCCACGTGTGCGCTAAGGCGTCCAACCCCAAGGGAGGACTGCCCTTCACCGCGAAGAACAACGGACACTTCGTATTCTCCGCTGACGCAAACAGGTCCGCCACTGGCTGACCAAACTTGCGAAAAATCTGGCTCACCACCCTGGGGTGGAGAGACCAATCCTCGTAGCGAGGACCTCCCCTGGTCAGGAGATCTGCTCCGCTGTTGAGGAGACCTGGGACGTGTGAGGCCCTGATCGACTTGAGGCGCGACAAGCACCAAACCGTCAATTCTCGAGCCAGACGGTCCAGTGGCAACGACGACAGGCCCCCCTGTTTGTTGACATAAAACATGGCCGTCGTATTGTCTGTCCTGACCAGGACGTGACAATGCAAAATCCAAGGCTCGAAATGCTTGAGCGCCAGGAGTATAGCCATCAACTCCAAATAGTTGATGTGACGACCCCTCATCTCCAGAGGCCAAAGCCCCTGCGCTGTGCGCCCCTCGAAAGTGGCTCCCCATCCACTGAGACTGGCGTCTGTCGTGATCGACTTGTGGGAAACCACCTCGCCAATCGAGACTCCGCTGGTGAGGAATCCCTCCACCAGCCACGGAGACAGGGCGATCGCGCAGGAAGGGGAAACCGTAACCTTCTTGTACTTCAAGGAGGGCGGGATCCCGAGGGATAACATCCATCTTTGAAAAGGTCTCATATGAAACCTGCCCAAACGCAACAGATGTACTGCGGAAGCCATCATTCCCGTCAGTACCATGCAACTCCTGTAAGTGACCTCCTGGCCCACTTGAAAGGAGTCGAGACATTCCCGAAACCTGTCCACCCTCTCCTCTGAGAGACGGGCCGACATGTCGGATGAGTCCAGAAGGACCCCAATGAATGTAAGACGACTTGCTGGAGTCAGCATGCTCTTGCCGTGGTTGACTATGAAACCTAAGGCCTTCAGGTGAGCCAAAACCACTTGTGTGTGACGCGCCACTTCGTGGGCGGAGCTCGCTGAAATCATCCAATCGTCGATGTACGTCGCCAACCTGACGCCCTGCTGTCTCAGCGGGGCGATGGCTGCTTCGGTCACTTTCACGAAAACCCTCGGGCTCAGTGACAGACCGAAAGGGAGTACTGTATACTCGTACAGGCGACCCTCGAAGGCGAACCGAAGGAATTTCCTGTGTGGGGGATAAATCTGGACGTGCTGATAAGCATCCTTCAGATCCACTGAACAGTGGAAATCCCCTTGCCTGACCGACCGTAACATGGTGGGTACTGTTAGCATCCTGAAAACGTACTTCTTCAGGTACACGTTTAGTGCCTTTAGGTCCAGGATGGGACGTAGCCCCCCCCCCTTTTTGGGCACCAGGAAATAACGGCTCCAAAATCCCATGCGGGATTGGGTCCTGTCCAGCTCCACTATAGCACCCTTGCTTAGCAATGAGCTGATCTCTTCTCTCAAAAGACTTGCTTTTAAACCACATGCTCTGGTATGAATAACCCTGCTCGAAAGCGGGGGTATATCTGCGAACTGTAACCTGTAACCCCTGGTTATCGTTCGAAATACCCAATGGCTCGGGTTGCATAACTTCCACTGGCGCGCACAGCGTGCTAGCGTGTTTTGAGCGAGAGAAACCCCACCACTGTGCTTCCGTGACGGCGGAGCTTTTTGGCGGCCGGACCGGAAGTGGGGAACCTGCGTATCCGTATCCGGAACGACCGGATGCGGAGCGCAAGGGTTCAATAGGCCGCATGGCGGAAACACCTTCTGGTTGTACCGCTTGACTAGCGGAGCTATTTTGCGGCGGGACCGGAAGTGGGGAACCTGCGTATCCGTATCCGGAACACCCGGATGCGGAGCGCGGGGGTTCAATAGGCCGCAAGGTGGGAACACCTTCTGATTGTACCGCTTGACTAGCGGAGCTCTTTTGCGGCCGGACCGGAAGCGGGGAGCTAGCGAATCCGTATCCGGTGAAACCGGAAGCGTTCGGTTTTCGCTCGATAGAGCGACAGGAAGAGCAAAGCGATTCGACTGATAAACAGACTCGCCCACAACTAAAGCATTCTCCCCTGACAGGAGAGGAACTTTTACGTTTAATACCTGCTCTAAGGCCTTTATGCTTGTCCCTTGACCCGGGCTCATAGTAGGCCGACAGAATTTCTGACTCAAGGTTAAATTCATAGCATCGCTCACGCGAGGGAAAATCCACTCGCGCGCATGAGGAACCATATAATTGTTTGACGTTAACATTACTGGTTGCTGATAAAACCTCTGACTGATTAAAGAGTCCTGACGGGACTCCATCATTCTTACAGGAGGCATGCATAAAGGATTCATATTGTCGACGCGAGGGATATCCCACTCGCGCGCTTGAGGAACCACATAATTGTTTGACATTAACATTACTGGATTCTGATAAAACCTGTGATTGATTATCGAGTCCTGACAGGACTTCATCATTACTACAGGAGGCATGCACGATGGGGTCGTCTGTGCTAGTGCGAGAGAGTTGGACAGAGACAGACTTTGCTCTTTCAACATGTTTATTGTCGACACAGGAGGCATCAAAATTAACATTTTCATTTCCCCGACACGGGGTACCGAAAAACGCCCTCGTTTGGGGGGAGGGGGACCGAGAGACACCTCGGACCCCCGCCCCAGCACAATTCCCCTCTTCAAAGTGTCATTTGCGCTGTCCCCTACCGCGGCCACCGCGGTATGAAGACTGCTGCCTGCCATCCTTGGACGGGCGGCGCGGCTGAGCGCGCTCGGGAACCACAGCCTTGCTGCGGGGCCTGTCAGGCGCCCTGGCTGCAGAGGCTCCCCTGGAGGAAGACGAGTGCTTCTTAAAGGAAGCAGAGCGGCCCCTTTCCTTGGCGCGGGAGGAGCGGGACGTCCTCCTAGCTTGCTGCGGTTCATCCTGTGGCACTGTGGTGGACTCGACGATGTCCTTAGCCGCCTTGAAGAAGGTAACTCTACCCTGCAGCAGCTCCAAGCCCCCACCCATGAGGGTGGTGGGACTGTTCTCCATGTTTATGAGAGACTTGTACATCTCCCCGCGGGGACCTAGAGGCTTCTCGCCCACGTCCCTCTTAGGCTCGAGGTCGACATAGTCGAGCCAGCGGGCTCTCTCAGACTGGAGGTTGTAGTCCATGGACCTGCCCATCCACTTAACCGCATGCCAATTGACCTTCAGCATGATGTCAAATAGAGTGTTCAGTTCAGCTGTGTGCTCCCCCGTGGGCAGACCTTTGACCAGGTCCTTGGTGGAAGCGAGCAAGAGCTGGATCAGATTCAGGTCCTTAGCGGCCAGAGCAGCGGACCGGTAGGCGTTACGAGCCCTGTCCGACTGCAGCTTGTCCTCCAGGACAGTGAACCCCGGCGGGTTGGTGCCGACGGGGCCAACAAACGGCCCGTTTTTAGCTGTGCCTACATCCTTGTACTGGGGTCTGACGGAACTCAGAAAAGATTGTGCCAACAGGTGGTCCAGGTTAGGGCAGGTGGACATGCCTGCCTCCGCACCGCCCACCAAATCCAACACAGAAAAAGGCAGCTTCCTGGGGTCTTTATGTGTCTTCCATGAGGAATGGAGGGCCTTGGTGAAACCTTTCACCAGCGGCAGCCTGGAGAGGACATACGGGGCGGGAACCGAAGGCTCCTGCCCGGGCATTTCGTCATCATCCTCGGCCTCTTCAGAGGGGAGAGGAGGTGGCAACTCCTCTCCAACTCTGGCCAGAGCTCTCATGTAGACTGTGAGATGATCCAGCATTTCTGCTGCAGAATCGACGTCCTCTGCTCCCGCTTCACTCGCTTGACTGGCGGGTGGAGGGGCAGTGGTGCCTGAGGAGGCCTGGGAGCTCCCTGCGGCGTCCAGTTGACGTGCTGGAGCCGCAGGGGCATTACCTTTCACAGTGACCGTGAGTCGAGAACCCTCGTCCTCGACGGAGTCCTCCTCCTCCTCGGCCGTGTATCCAGAGTATTCAGAACCAGAACCCTCGCTCTGACAGGAGCTCAGGTCCGACTCTCGCCTGAAGGTCTGGACTGTTTTGGTGATGCTCACGTCGAGGGGGACGTCCCCGACGGTCACATCCAAGCGTTTCTTTTTGGGCACCGCGCCCGAAGGGGAAAAGGCTACCGGAGATTTCTGGATGTTAGCCTTCTTGGTCGCCTTCTTAGCGGCGACTTCACCAGACCCGCCAGCTCCAGTGACAGTGGAGCTAGCTGCGGTCGGTTGCGCGGCAGGCGGTGTCTCATGTAGCACGGCGCCATCTTGACTTGGAATGGCGCGCTGATTGCCAAGCGGATCTCCGGAAGGCAGCGCCGCACCTTGACCAACGGTGCGGGCCGCCTGGGGAAGGAAAGACTGGGCTGTGGGGTTGAGAGCAGTGGACCCACCTGGTGGAGCGCAGGCCCCGAGGCCTGCCCTGGCTAGGTAGAACCGGTGTATCAGTACATCGTGGTCGTAGGCCACGCAGCAGTCACAGAAAGGTCCTGCTCTCCCCTGAGGACTCAGTGCAGAGAAGGCGTGTGCAACGCCCATGCAGCCGACACAGAGATGGTGAAGATCCTGTCCGTCGATGAGTCCTGGACAGCCTGGACATTGCCTCGGCAGGAAGGCCAGGGGATCCATGGCGAAGCACTGTAGATAGAGTTAACCAGAAGCAGACGAGCTAACAAGCTAACGGCTAAGGCTAGGCCACGCTTGATTCGGGCAGGGCCTGAACAAGCGGTAAGCAGTGTAGCTAACGTTAACAATAGCAGACGAGCTAACAAGCTAACGGCTAATGCTATGCCACGCTTGCTTCGGCGAAGGCCTGAACAAGCAGTAATAATCCTTTGTTATAAAAGGAAATAACCGTCGATTTAGGACGGAACAAGAATAAGTATTCTTAAGTACGGGTTAATTCAACACTCGCCAGTGGGCGACTCCAATGCCACCGCTTTAGGCTAATGCGCGAAGAATAATAATACAAAGGCTGAGTTTCAACTTATCTGAATGTGATATCGCAGAGAGTGAAAAGAGGATGTTACTTCCGCCTCCGGGGGTTTATATAGCCTGGAGGCGGGTCACTCCGGTTTGAGTGACAGGCCCTTCCTACCTACGTTAGTACGGGAGCTGAAGTAGTTTCTCTGAATGATCGCCAGGGGGCGTCATTACCCAAGTGGGAGGTCATCCTGGAATATTGACAGTAAACATACTGTATGGCAGTTCCAGGGAAACTTGTCATTCTTGTTTGAGTCTGGGGTTCATGGACTGCAGACAGGTCTGATGGAGAAGTCCTCGACAGCTCTGCTGGGTCACATTCTTCAGGCACTGGCCCTGGGCTGCTTCCAGTGTCAGCAAATACCTGCGTGTAGTTTGACGGTGCTAATTCAGTGCCCATTCAGCATCAGGCACTAAAGTCAAATATTTCCTGGTTACAGTCTACTCATTATTTTAGCTACAATGAACAAATGTATCCATCTGTAATGACTGAGTGTGTGTAAAAATAATTTGGCACATCTTGCGACTTATGCCTGACTGGATTGTTGAGGTGCATGAACTTCTGGATGTGTTGGCAATGTGCCTGTGATCCAATAATAGTCATGCAGAAAGCGGTGTGTTGATACTTAGTTACATAGTCATGGTAAAAATTTAAATAACATAAAGCACAGAAGCAAGTTTGTTTCTGGCACTCTGTGGTAAATATATGATGGAAACAGCAATCAAACACCCAATCACAGCAAAGATCACACATGAGTTAAAGGATTTATTGTTTATTTGTTGAGATAAATACTAGTCAGATTGTTGCCTCCAAACAATACCAGAATATGACTAGTTAATGCTAGTTTTCCAGAAAATGAGAAAACATCGAGCTCAAGTGGAGTTAGGTTTTGGCTGAAGCGCTTTTTACTACTTTCCACTGGTTCAATATTTTTTTAAGAAACAACACACAGACGTTGTCATTTACATAATAGAAGATGTATTACGAAAAGGAAAAGGGAACATCTGTTAAGTGCGCCATAGCTACACCTCTGCTTTAGACTGACAAACAGACCAACAGGCTTCAGGGAATGGCTCACTGTGTCACTCAGCTCTTTATTCTCACCTGGGATGATGAGGGAGAGGAGAGTCAGACTTTGATGCTCAGGTCGCTCAAGTACAAAACAGCTGATGACTGATGCATTGCAAGAGGATTTGAAAGATATCTGTGTTCTCCTTTCTTGTTTGATAGACCTCTTTGGTAAGGATAACAGGTTATCTGACAAATAAGCTTTTTAGCTAACGTATCTTCAGTTAACACCATCCGACATCAAAATCCAGGTTGATGAGTAGGCTAATACTTTGAAATTGGTCTGCTAAGGAAGAGGACATAATGCAGCTAAAAAGGCTTTGCACCTCTTATGTGTTCCTCACACAACAGAGATTTCTTCTCTTCTTCACAACTTCTTTTCACCTCTCCTCTCCCCTCCCTTCTCCCATGTTCATCTCTCCCACATATTTTCCTACCAACCCTGACATCTTCCATATCTTTCTTTTATTTCTGCTTCACTATCTTCGCGCAACCACCACCACCTCCTCATCACAGTTTGCAGAGCTGGCTTTTATCGCTCAGTCTTGCAGTCTTTGTCCTGCAGTAAGTTACCCCCCCACTACCACAGCCGGGAATGACAGACAGCCTGTACCAGAGAGTCAAGCCTCTCTGATTGTGTGGCTGTTCAGAGTTGGGGATGTGTTAAGGTGGTTAAAAGTGGGACATGCAGCAAAGCTGGACATGCTAGCTCAGCTACCCTCTGTCAAGTAATGACAGACCTTCATTATGCATCTTGGGTTGGTATCTGGCAGATGAGTGTTAATTTAACTGAATGGACTACAGTATTTGGTCCATTCTCAAAGTTGAATTAACACTGAGGATTTACTGTGTACTCAGTTTGTCCCGACTGTCCCTCTGTGCCTAATTAAAACACAAAATGCTTTGAAAAAAGAAATAAAGAAATTCTTAAAATATTGGAGCTTATGGTGGTGAAGTAAAAATAGCATCCCATGATACAGTGCTTAGTTTGACACCTCGTCCCACAGAAAACAAATTACATAGTTATACATAGTTGTGCGTGGGTTTTAGACACAAAAAAATGCTAAATCTACAAGTACACAACATGTTGCAGAACAATGCATTGTGAGCTTGCAGATCTGTTATTTGCAACCAACTAAGTTGACCTATAAATCAGGCAGTAGAGTCACCCAATGAGAAACAGGACAACTTGGTGAAGAAGACATTAATTGTGTCTTTGTGGTGTCTCATCATCAGACCATAGAAACCATATTGCATTTGCATCAAATACTGTAAGACTGTTTCTGCTACACTGTCTGCACCAAAGCCCCCCCACTTAAATCATTCAAGCTATAATGAGCCTGTCTGAAATATTGATGGATGTCCTGTGTGTGGGTGTGTGTGGGTGTGCATGCATGCGTGTGTGTGTGTGCGTGCGTGCACACCTGCTTGCTGGTTGTCCATCATATCGATGATTATGACCATCTTATACTATTTGTGAGTATTTTGGAGGATGAATAGTGTGATCCTGGATCCACAGTTTCGGTTGCAGACCGGGCATGTAAACCGAAAGAACAGGGAAATATAGGTGTTAAATGCAACACACTCTGTCTGTCTGTCTGTCTGTCTGTGTGTGTGTGTGTGTGTGTGTGTGTGTGTGTGTGTGTGTGTGTGTGTGTGTGTGTGTGTGTGTGTGTGTGTGTGTGTGTGTGTGTGTGTGTGTGTGTGTGTGTGTGTGTGTGTGTGTGTGTGTGTGTGTGTGTGTGTGTGTGTGTGTGTGTGTGTGTGTGTGTGTGCGTGCGTGCGTGCGTGCGTGCGTGCGTGCGTGCGTGCGTGCGTGCGTGCGTGCGTGCGTGCGTGCGTGCGTGCGTGCGTGCGTGCGTGCGTGCGTGCGTGCGTGTGAGAGACATCAGTACATCACTCATCTCCTGATGTGTTCATCTATCTATCCATTACTCTCTGAGACAACATTATCTGCGAGGCCACTGCCGTCTGGGAATCACAATCACAGCTGCTTTCATCTCAATGTTATTGTTATTTTCTGTGGACAGAGAGTCAAGGGATGTGTGTTGGCGTAGTTATGTGTGTGTGTATGCTGGCTGCCTGTGTGTGCGTGCGTGTGCGCGTGCGTGCGTGCGTGCGTGTGTGTGCGTGTGTCTGCGCGTGCTTCATCTCTGACAGAAGTGGGTTACCCTCAGCTAAGAACAAAGTTTGGGGATTGGCACTTTGATCCATATTATTGCCAAGCTAATTACAGGCCTAACACTCACTGACTCGCTGTCAGTGTCGGGTTAAGTCACAGACTTGCTTTCTGAGAGGGGAAATTACAAGTTCAACTTGATGATATCCATGATAATAATTGAATCACGATTAATCATTATTCTTTGCTATGATAAAGGAGAAAAATGCCCATTGATATGATTACCAAATGTCATACCAAATTATGAACCATTTGGATTTTTTCTTTTACGTTTTCATTATCAATCTATTGGCTGATAGACATGTGAAATATTAGAATGCAAATGAATTGGGGTAGATTTGCATATGAGGAGCATCTTCTTTTCTTTAGCTCATATCCTTAAATATTCATTTGTTCTGTAGGTAGCACCTGATCACCTACTCAAACTCAAATATTCTTGTGTTACTCTTGACAGGTTGGCAACAACTCTAGTTCACTCGTCATCAGTGGTGTACTGTGACTTTTTAAAGTAGGGAAGCGCTACGTCACACGCACAATGATTGCGCACGCGTATACACACGCACGTGAGTTGACCGCTGATTGAAATAACCTTTTTAATATGTAGGTCTATTTATTAACCCACAATATGTGAATGTTATTCTATTTATTTTAATTGCATAATGGTGATGCTTCAGTGTTGTCAACTCTGTAATTTAATTCATGAATCTATTATCCAAACGTTCTCTTTGGACTGTTTCAAAATATCTGACAGTATGGCTACACCTGCAGACTATTACTTAGCAGGTCACACAATGGACCATTGATATGCATCCAGCATGGGTCATTCCTTTGTTAATTCATGCTGTTGACACTAGGCAGCTCAGCTTTTGTAAGCGTTGGTAAGAGGTGATAATGATTGTTTTTGATGGATACACGAGGTAGACGCACTCTCATGGCCAAGGTTTATGAATATTGCAAGCCTGTATTTTACTTTTATGTTGTAGTGAAGGGGATGGGTGTCTACTCTACTGTATCTTTGTCATTGATATAAACATTGTACAGCATCGTCTGAATGCAGTAGGTCATAAGAAATGCATTGGAAATTAAATTACAGTTTACACAACTTCATGTTTTCATTATTTTGTTAACAACTAACTGGTACAGCTTGTCAGCTTCCAAGAAAAGAAATTGAAGAGAAATTCCACCCCAAAACAGAGTTCAATATAATACTGTCTTAGACAGCATGCTAAAAAAGTTTTATTTTATAGTAGAGTTCAAGAACATAGTGTTTCTCTTTCAAAAATTACTATTGGTACCTTAAAAGCCAACTGAAAAACTCCTATACATTGTTAGTACAACAGTTCGAAAAGTAGCCATCGATTACCTCAGCTTATTCAGTAAAAACTGCACCCTAGGGAAATGAAACTGCACTCTGCCTTAACTCAATAAATGGCTGCCTTTTATTCCCCACTTTTTCATTTCGCTCACCTTTCTTTCCCTGTTACTCTCTGTGATTGATTGACAGCGTTACAAGACTGATAACATAAAATATATATTACTGGAATTAAAGGAGAAAAGACTGTAGACCTGAGAATCCTTTTATAAATCTTGACCAGTCAAATGAATACCAATTGGAACAATTTAACCTAGTAATCATACTTCTTTTTTTTAATAAAGCTAGAAATAAAATTCTTAAGAAAATGATACTCTTGAATTTGATTAGTACAGTACAGTACAGTACAGTACAGTACAGTACAGTGGATTCATTGACTGCCTTTTGTGAAATGTGTGAAATGTTAAGTTCTGCTCACATTGTTGTCTATATCCATATTTGCTTCATCCTTGCTAGGTCTGATGAAAGGAAGAGTCTCATTTCAGTGTTAATGAGCTATCATCATTACAGCTGGAATCCCCAAGGCATGCTCGTAATTAAAAGAAAACATACATATGCACACGCCTAGCTGTGCTTGTGGCACAGCCTCTTCAAGGATTATACAAACCTCAAGAGATCTGTGAAATGGAGAGATATTTAGCATTATTATTCACTGTGATTAAGACTTAATTACTTTGATTCATTTTTTAACCTTTCCCTTTTCTCCATTGGTAATAATTAACTAACAAAATGTAAATCTATTGAAGCGTAAAACCTGGTACAGAAGCTGGGGTTCATTGTAAAACCTGCTGTAATGTCAGGTTTAGCGTGATGGGTGTTTTCTGATTCCAGCGATACTGGCTTAGTTTTGACCATGCTGAACAGCTGCATGTTCCGATATAGAGATTCATGACAGTGCAGTGCAGAAACAATACCATCTGGTCCCTGCGCTTTTAGACACGTTGAAGATTACTGCTATTTCTGAAATAAATTACACGTCAAAATTGCAGCTGTTCCAGCAAATTATGTTTGTGTTTCATCCAGGGAGTCATAGTGTCAGTAGTTTCTGTAGTAACAAAATGTACCTGAAACTACAATCCTTAAGATTTATGTCCATTGTCTCCCTCTTCCAATGGCGAGAGGTAATTGCAAAGAAGTCTGAACTATACTAAAGATCTTTTCTGGGGGTCCCTGGCACAAAATATTTTCAGATGGGCGTCTGTGGCCTAATACATACGTTTGATGGTCCTTGACATGAAAATGTTTGAGAACCATTACTGTACAGTATAGTACAGAACGGTTTTGTACATCTGTGTGGGAATCTTAAAGAATCAGCTTTATTGTCACATCACAAGTTTACAGAAGTAAAGAAGTGTGTGAAATGTGTTGTTGTGCATCGTTCCCATCGTATCGTTATTTTCCAGAGGGGGTGGGGGAGATCAAGCAAAAGTGTTGGAATGCTACAGCCTTCCACAAGATACCCGTCTCTACAGTATGTAAGAGGATGAAGGTAATGGAGAGAGAGCAGGAAGATTAAAAGTTGTCTACATGGCTGTCCAGGAAGTAGAATGGACATAAATCAGGGCGATACGTCACATCTTGTATGTATTTGAGCATAGAGGTCTGGGCTGGTTTCCAGTTGTTAGAAATCACTTGTGCCATGCCCGTCGCAAAGGCATCGTTTCATGGGGAAAAGTTCAGGGAACAGATCCTTGGCACTGAAAAGACATTGAGCATTTTGGAGTCATTTTGAAAGCACATTTCTTACCTAGAAGGCACCCGGCAAAGGGTGGCAGTGTTTCTTTATGTCATTGAAATTCCCTTCACAGGACAACTGCTTTTATTAGATTACAAAGTCTGTCCATTACTTCAGCCATTACGAGTTGAATTGGGAAGGGACGTGCTATTAAATTGGACAGGAATCTCCATGAATATTTTACAGCCCATTCAGTGAAATAAGAGATTTTTACATGATTCATATGAGATAATACTTGACATTAAGAAAACGATAGCACCTTGATGCACAATAGATTATTATTATTCGTTTTTCTTATCAATAATGAATCATATTCAGGACATCCAAATTTGGATTTGTCCTCTGACTATTTGCATAAAAAGCTATCATCGTCACACTCTGACACACACGTTGACTCAAATTGTCTTTGAAAAGTATACTTGTTGCATGTCTCTCTGCCTTCTTTTCCTACTTTTCTTCTCTTACAAGTACTTGATGTAAGATCTGGTCTGGCTTTTATGAGTGTACAGTATATTGCTTTCTCTGTTGCGTTGTCTCTCTCCCTCTCTCCCCACATATATCTCCCCTTTCCCTCCTTCCCTCTCTGCTAAATCTCTTATAACCCCATTTATGATGTTGATTCTATGGGACCAATTTCCGTAGGCCATGAGCTTTAATATGGTTTGTAGAGCTCAAGGGTGGGACAGTTAGTGGGATATTTACAGTGTGTTAAAGGGGAGTCAAGGTTACCCATTTCTGCTCGCTTCTGCACCTCCCTCTGATTAACATTGAAGATTCTTTCCCTTCCATTTACCCGACCAGGAGAAATCTCTCCGGGTTATTGCTCGGGGCTGTGCTCATAGTCATTACCCCTCCTGACTTGTCTCCTCATAGAAGCTATTACGGTTCTGCTGCATTTGTCCGATGGTGTGGAAACAACTCATCAGTGGATGAGTGTGTTCCGGTCTACAATGTGCCTAGCATTTTAATTGGAGCCCAAACGGACCAATGCCAGATTTTTGGGATAGATGTCGGTACCGCTTTTGGAGAGCCCTAGACCACTGTTTTGTTAAAAAAAAGAAAAGAAGAAAAAACAGTACATTTGATTAATCTAAATGTATTTTATTTAACCACTAAGCCCTATTTAAAAAAGAAGAAAAACAAAAGAGAAGGTGTACAAGCTCACAATGCATGACCTTGTAATTTGTGAGCTTGTAGACCTGTTATTTTAGAAGAAAGAAAAAAAGACATGCACATCATCCAAAAAGTCACATAATGGGCGATATATCAGCCAAACAATATATTGGGCACACTCTAATTTTGATTCTGTATTAATAGTGATACTACAGCAGTGATTCTCAAACCTGTGGGTATCCTCACAGAGGATACTACAAATGGGCCCCTAAATAATTGGCAAAACAAAATAATATTACATTAATATATATAAAAAAAACTATTGTTAGTTCCATTGTTGGGCCGCAAACACTCTTTTTCAAGTGAGCCCTGATGGAGAAAACATTGAGAATCACTGTACAGTATACCGTTCCATTGAAATGCACATCTTGTGATTGCCCTTTGTCTGACAAAATAAAGTCCAAAATAAACTGTGCTAAAACTTTAAGGCGCTTTTATGTCTTACTCAAATGCCTTCCGAGAAATGTCTCTCTTCAAGAGGTAAGACTCTTCGTCTTCCCATGTGGATTGACAATCACCCTGACATCCACTTTTCTGTTCTGCTCCTTTCCCACACTGCATTTTCTTTTGTCCAGTTCAGCTTCTGTTTGTTATTGGTGCTATTGCTGCTTTCTGATGTGCATGCAGGCGTGCGTGTGTTGCTACTGTACATGTCATGACTTATTCATTACTCTGTAATGGATATAGTAACTCGACATTGGTGGTGGTGTATGTCATTTGGATTCCATATTGTTATCTTCTGTGCATCCTGTCATGAAACCCCAATTATCCATTCTCTGTCAATGCGACAGCAAGTGTTGTTGTACAGAGCTGTAGACAGACACAGGAAGATGAAAGCATGGTTGTCGTGCATTTGGTTCCTCACATAAACATTGTTTTTGTGTGTGCGTGTTTCTTTTTTGTATGTGTTTAAATGTTAATGTAAAGCCATGCTTCAATGTGTGCCAAAATCAGAGATGCCTGCAGTGTTGTGTCTGAATATGTACACTAATCCTTTCATTATTCCCCCTCATCCCTTCCTTGTCCACCCTCTGTCCCTCATTCTCTTTCCATGCTCCTTGTTTCTCTCTCTCTCTCTCTCTTTCTCTCACTCTCTCACACATCCCAGTTGATCAGAGTATGTTCGAGAATTCCATCGCTCAGCAGCAGAGTCCTCAGCCCTCCAGGCTAGGCCAGCCGTTGTCCCGCCGCTCCCCAGGATCCACTTACCCCAGCATGGGCAACAACAACTCCGTCGACTCCTTGTCCTCTGGAGGCCAGCAAAGGCTGAAGAATGCTCTCAACCTGGGCAAGGCTGTTGGGGCGAAGGTTAGCTCCACACAAGCAGCAACGGATCACACAACTCTATACATTGTATTATGCTTGTTTCATATTATACATTCTTTTGACACATACTGTATACCCACAAATATACATACTGGAAGGAGATATACATTTCATTTGAACATTTCCCTTTACAGGATTCATTGGCATTTGCAATTTTAGAACAGCAGGTCTTTGACAGTACAGTAACCTTCTGGACAATACAGTCTCCCACAGTCTCACAAACGGAGGTCCATTGCACACTTCCACTAGTTTGTATAATATTTACTGTAAGGGATAATCAACGGCTGTGTGGTATTGGAAAATAATGCATGATGTAGAGGCTAATTACCCTGTAATGTGAGGCACAGGGGAGGTTGCCTCCACACAGAGTGAATTATTTTCAGATAACAGCACAAAGTTGATTAGTGATTATACTGTACCTCTTTATTTGAATTATTGGTGAGTGGCAAATTTGCCATATGGTAAAGTATAATTCATTCATATTTGGGGGAAGTCTCTGAATGTGATCTTTGCGTTGGCATTATTCTTGATCAACTTTGGAATAAACGTTACCTTACTACTGAAGCAAATGGAAGAAGCCACAGTAATGACCTAGGAATGGGTAGCTGACTGCACACACACACACACACACACACACACACACACACACACACACACACACACACACACACACACACAACAAATACATTTTATGTCCCCCCCCCCCCCCCAAAGGTCGAAAGTTATATTGAAATCCATTATCCTAAGTAACCATTAAAACAGCACCATTTCTATTATGAATATCAATTTAGAAAAACCTCCGGCTAATCAGAAATTAGTATTCTCTAAAACTGCGGCATGATGTAATTAATGAGAAAATGAAAGTACCCCTGCCTTTACCATGTTCTCATTGATAGCTTCTCTGCTGTGCTCCCCCAGGTTAATGACCTGTTGAGGAGGAAGGAGCCCAGTCATCATGGAGACATCGGCGTTACTGAGGTGAACAAGAACGTCGGCGCAGTCTGGACCACCATGGACCACCACATCAACCAGACTACTGACAACAGGTGCACGCACGCACACACACACACACATACAGTACATAACACGCACGGCACGCACGCATTAGCTACAGCAATGTTAATGTGAATAATATTGATTATCATAGTGCTGTAGTTTACATGTTTTCTGTACATGAATTAAATAACAAGGACTTCCAACATAAAAAAGACGGTAAAAAGTCTTATTTGGGATGTTCCTTCTAGGCAGGGTGTTTAACTGTACTTGTACTGTACTACATTTCTATTGTATTGACTATACTTGTACTGTTCTCCAAATAATCAATCAATCCTCAATCGGATAAATGTTTTTGTACATTTTTTTTGAGGAAAGATAAATAATGTGGCATTATAATGTAGCATTATGTGACCATTGGCAGGGAGCAGCAAAGAAAGAACCATATTGGATAAGATCTGCTTGTTGAAAGTGTCTAAGCGGAAGTAGAAGAAGTACTGCCATAAAGGAAGTTACACATTAATGCTGTGCAGATCTGTTCACATTGCCACTTTGTGATTGGTCGAAAAAAGACAGCTTCTGGGGGAAGTACATACAATGGACGTCCTTCCCTAGAGCCACTTTTGTCTGTAGTTACTGTCCAAGCTTTGCTCCTCGTGAGATGAGATAAGGCTGTGACTGGGAATGAAGTTAATGAGCGTAGAACCTAGGACTAACAGGCACAGCCACACAGCTATAAGATGTCAAAATAATGATGGATTCTAACTGGACAAGCTTTTACCTGGAATGTCACCATTATGAGGCCCCCATTGCTGGGCAAATCTGGGCTGTGAAAATGAATTAGGAACACTGTGTTCTCCACTCGTGTTAGCCACTACTGTTAAGGTGCCCTTGAGCAACGCAGTTAATCAGATGTGACAGGGGAGCTGATCAGTGACCATGGGATGCTGACTATGGTTGTAATGGTTTTATCTCAAGTGTGAATGTGTGTAACTTGATGAATACATAGCAGGACGTTGCAAAAAGAAATGAAAGGAGAGAGGTTGATGGCTTAATATTCAACTGACTATTCATAAATCATGAGATGTTTTTTGGAGGTGTAAAGCCTGATTTATACTTTGCCATGAACCCACTTAAAATACAACTTCGTGCAATCTGTTATTTTCAGTGAGCAACATATTGAGGAAAGATAATGGTAGAATAAATTGAGTTTTAGTAGAGTGTGACTCAGTCAACTAAATGGTTCTCAAGGTGGAGTGCCAAGTCCAAAAAAGACAAGTCAGATAGTAAAAAAAATAGAAACACATCCAAAAAACTAATCAGAGAATTACATATGACTGGTTTATTACATCAATAACAGTCACACCTTGATGTGACAAGACACTATAAAAAAGGCTGTTTGAGCCCAAATGTTATTGATGCAATAAACCAGCGATGACGTTGTTGGAGTGTTGCTAGTTATATCACTCTAACCTCATTTCCAGTTTTATCTCCATCTCAGGAGGATATTAAGCCTGCAGCAGAACTACTGCCAAACGTGTCTACCCAGAAGTATAGGCCTACATGTTTTCCAGCCTACCGGACTTCCTGTAGCTCTGTACTTCCCTTTAGACACTTTATATTACCAGTAAGACAGGGGCGGAGGTTGTGGTTTGCCAGCCAAGGAGTGTGTGAAAAGTTTGGCATGGATAGGGGCAACGATGCCGGAGATAAGAGTAGGGTAAGGATTTGTGAATAATTAAAGGCAATGTGTCCCTAAACATGGATTTTTTTTCAATTAATGATCACAGATAAAAGGATGGCTTGTTGGAAGTTTGAAATCTAATTAAATGTTAATTCACTTTAACTCTCAGTTTAAATGGAATTGGCTTTTACTTAAACCTCTGTGTTCATTACTTACTGTACAATGTGTACATACACACTGTTTCTCTTCTCCTACACACACACACACACACACACACACACACACACACACACACACACACGCATGCACGCGCACAAACCATTGTTTCTTTGCCGTTACACAGAGAGCAGTTCTACTTCAGGGAAACATTGATCTGGTTGTTCTCTAGCTGAAGACAAAAAGAAGGTTGTAATGTACCCAGACCACCATACTGTATGTTTGTAATGCATCACTAGTGGTGGATTGTGTGCTGTGTGTGGGTGTGCACATAACTGCAGTACATGTGTGCGACTGTGCGTGTGTGTATACACTTGTGAATCTGAGCGTGTGCAAGTGGAATTGGAAGGTGGCACATGATGGGTGGGTGTGCGTGTGTGGTGCAATTTACCAAAGCTGCTCCGCAATCTGCTCATTTGTACTGTGTGACAATATATATATATATATATATATATATATATATATATATATATATATATATATATATATATATATATATATTTATTTATATTTATTTATTTATTTATTTTTTGTGAGGTAAGCGCCACAAACCGCTAAGTGACTTTGATACAGTGATCATTACAATAGTGCTTACATGACACCCTAGCATCCCTACTCTGTGGGGGAATGTTCCGCAAAAATAGCGGATCTACAAGCTCACAATGCATTGCAATGCATTGTGAGATTGTACAGTAGATCTGCCATTTTCTGCCAAGGAATTTGGTGTACAGTAGCTAGAGGGAGAAAAGGAGGGGACCCTCGGAGGCCCCGGCCAATGAAGAATAGGGTTTACCACGTGGTTAAACATAAAAACATAAAAATAAAATAAAATAAAACATAAAACTAAAACAAATACCATTAAACTACCAGAATATTGGTGGTTGGTTTTAGATGTGCTTATGGAAGGATAATTTACATTGTAACTGGTTTTAGATGTGCTTATGGAAGGATCATTTACATTGTAACTGGTTTTAGATGTGCTTATGGAAGGATCATTTACATTGTAACTGGTTTTAGATGTGCTTATGGAAGGATAATTTACATTGTAACTGGTTTTGGAAAATCAAACTGATCGTTTGTGGAGTTTCCTCCTGCAGGGATTCTTTTTTTTTATTTTTATTTTTAGCTTTTTCTGTTTTTCATTTCCTTTTGTTATCTTCTCTAGATCATGGTCTGCTTTCCAAAGATAAAACAAATTAGTGAGAATAATACACTTTTTTTTTAATTAGATAAAGTAATTAGTGGCTAGGTTAGTCGGCAATTACATTTATTGGCAACTGTGCTTGAATGGTAGGCTACTGACCATTAGTTGATGCTAAAATCTTCTGCTAGCTTACATTGGCTGCATTGGCTATACTTTGCAAGGTAATCCCAATTCCCAAACTAAAACATCAAACTGTTTTGTCAGCTCTATTTTAATGCTGCCAAGATGTTCACTCAGCAGAGGAAAATTACTGTAATTTTATTTATCTACAGCAGTGCAGGGTCAAACAGTATTTGTGGATCAGCTGATAGCTCAGTGGAGAGCTTGTAATAGCACATGGTTTAGAATGATGATACTTTGTACTTGCGTGGTAATCTGTAAATGAATCTACGCCCATTCCAGCTTATTAGAAATAACTATTTACTTGCACTATAATGTAAACGCTCAGGTAGAACGCTTACCGAGCTCAAATGGGTTTGTGTAGTGCTGCCTGTCACCTCTGGACAAACCTCATGCAGAAGTAATCAGAACATCTCTGTTATCGCTATGGTGATAATTACCAAAGATCATTTGCTGTCAGTCTGGGGATCAGCCTGATTAACGGTCATATTTTTGCGAACACGGTTTCACTCATTGTCCACAAAAAATATAATGATAATTGACAACCTATCCTCTGTGTCTCCTTCTCTGTATCCCTCCCATCTCTCTCTACCTTTCTAATATTCAGCCACAACTCCCTGGACTCCTTCCCTCGGTTGGAACCCCCTCCCCCGACGGTGAAGAAGCGTCTCCCCCGTGCTCTGAAGACCACCCAGGACATGATGATATCCTCGGACCCGGTGGTCGCCTCCCCCGAGGCACCCGACTCCTCTTTTGTCTCCTCGCCCGACAAGACACCCCTCATCGACCGACAGGACCCCCTGTCGAGTGGGCCGCGAGCAGGCGAAAAGGACGGCGCCTCGGGGGGAGGAGAGGAGGGGGAGGAGAACGGAGGGATGGAGGAGCTCGTCTCCCCGCCGGACGAGACGCAGCGGCCCGCCGAGAGCAACGGGAAGGAGGACGGAGTGTCGGGCTCGGAAGAGGACGTGGAAGAGAGGACGAGTGAGGGAGACGCGGAGAGCCATCAGACCCAGCTCCAGCTCTCGGTGCCAGACCTCATACACAAAGACACTCTGCTGGAGCCCAGAGACAAGCCCTACGAGGCCCGGCTGGCTTCCACCCCTCGCTCCGGGAAAGCCCCCCAGCGCATCAGCCTGAGCGAGGAAGGGCTGCTGGAGAACGGCGGCCCCTACAGGAGGGCCCTGGGGCTGAATGCTGAGGAGGTGGAACCTCACCCAGACTTGTTGTCCTTTGAGTAAGGAGTCCACACCTTAGTTGGGGGAATAAAATGTATCTGATTTAGCTCTGTTTTTCTTCCACTAACGAGGCTGTTGACGAGTCTTTAAAGATATATTTCCAATGCAAGTAGATGATTTGAAACCATATTTTAATTTGCCCTTTTCTGGAGCTAAGCAGTGAGTGAGATAGTTAAACTCTGTTGACCTCAGCCCCCCCCCCCCCCAGCAGAAAGTTTGTCACTGCCTTTAGATTTTTAGACTGATTAATTGGAGTAGAGTTGCTTGGACGATCTCAATATGACAAATGATTTGTAAAAGGATTTCTTACAAGTAAGGCAGGGTCAGGATCTGTGGGCTTCATCCAGTAGGCTATAGAGCATGTCACAGGCGATCTGACTCTCACCATCATCTCTAATATCTATCAAGCATCTCTGAGTAGTAGGATGATATAAAGAAGCCACTGACACAAATACAGTACAGTACACGTCTCTTGTCCAAACAAATGGTATCAAGTACATAGATTCTAATTTTAGTTAATAGAGCATTTCTCATTAACTTATCATGTCATTTTACGAAGCTAGTTGATAACATGTAGTATTGATATTACAGTACAGAAAATATTGGTATATATGTATTTCTGCATATCTGTCACACACTCAACTCTGACCATCACCAGATTTTCGCTTAAGATGGAATTGGCACGATGTGAATTAATGTGGAAGGATGATAGATGGTATGTTATTCGGTTCATTTTTTATTCACTCAGAATTTAAAGTGAAACATAGTTTTACGGGTAGGGTTGTTAAATATTTCATTATTAAGTTCAAAATAACGTATGATGGCATGGCTCCAGTATCACCAGTCTCACCTCCTATTCAGTAACCATCACTGTTTAGGATTTAGGAATTTATGAGACCGGCATGCCCGTCATGGCTGCCATGTGAATAAGGTCAATTGCCTGCTATACCCCCTATTTTGTCCCTGGACAATGTAAAGCAACTGAGTGGTTTGTTCACAGCCTGAACTGCCTCCTCAAACTGGTAACTACTTCCTGTCCCATGAACAGCACCACTGTATTACCAGGTGTCCAGAAGTTACTCATTTCCTGTTCCAGTTAATATGGGTGATTGGAAATCTCTGCCTACAGTTACTGTACGTCTGGTAATATCTCAAGTCAATGTAGGGACTAAAACTGTGAGTAAACGATGCTAAACTGTTTAAAAAGATAACTGCATTGCAGAATCAATGAAAATACGTTAGGCCGGTCTTTCATATTAGGACGATATCCTTTTCTAGACTATACATTGAATTTAGATGTCCCCAGATGCTACTGCAAATAGTTTCCCCCACTATTGAAGAAGAGGAGCACTTGGTATGTTTTTCTTTTTCTTTTCTTTTTTACGTCGACAACGCAGACGCGCTGAGCCTGAGGCCGTCGAACCGCACCCGAGTGAGCTGCTAGTGTGGCCGGTGGCCGTGCATGTCGATGAGCACGCTGTCAGAGTTGGCAAAGCCGTGGTGGACGGAATCGTTTATCCTGTGAGGCAAAATGAGAGTTCCCTTCCCTCCTTCTCGGCCAATCACAGGCCGATGCACCCCAGAAATTCTCCGGTAGGCGGAGATCTCCGATTGCCAGGCTAAGTGAGACTAATGAGAGCTACACACGATAGTGACATGAGTGATTCATGGGACTTGATCCAGGCCAAGAAAGGATACGTTTTACTGGAAAACAAAGATTTGAACTTTCCCAACCCTGAAAGATGGCACAGCGGGCGAGGATGGATGGTATGTGAAGAGGGAATCAATGGCAAGTTGTTTTTTGAGCGAGATTAGAGACAATGAGCCATAAACAGAAAGCAGCAAAGTACAGTAGGTTCATTTGACCTGACATATGCTATAGTGACAAGCCAAAGTGACTGTAATTAAAAGCCATTTTCAGGAGAAACGGAGACTCTCCAGTCTGCTGAAGATGTTTCTAAACATATATCACAAAAGTAATAGAATCCATAGATTTTAATGCATTTCTTTTTTGTGTGTGGCAAGTTTAATATGTACATAATGGAAAATAAGTACCAAAGTCTAGCCATTCCGTACAGTACGTTTGTTGCATTAATCACTTTCAACCTTGAATTTGAGCATGGCACTGTAGACGAATATTTGTTATTTTTCCAAAATAACAGCTCTACAACGTGCCGCAGTGTGGTATGTTGTGAGCTTGTAGATCTGCTCTTTTAGTAAAAAACAATGAATACAGTACATGCCATGGTTAAGAGAACACTGCATCAATAGATGTTTGTGGATAGTGTGACACACACTGTATGAATCGCTGCTCTGGAGCATTCTGTGGGGCAGCCCTGCAGAGGTACTTTGATTTATAGCACTTGCATTTGGGCTGTGCTTTAAATTAAAGAAGGTGAGTCATCTCACCAGGGTCCAAATGTAACCACTACATTGGTGTGTAATGTGTATTTAGCTGAGATAACAAAACATGCTGAACCAACAGTATACAGTATATCCATATTACCTGTTATCAAACACTGTTACCCTGTAATTACTTGATGCTTTCCAAAAGCCCCTCATAAATTGCTAAATTGTTGAGTCAAACTGCATAATACTGGAATAGTGTTTACGAGGAGCTCAGTGCAAGCATGCTAATGAGTCAGAAGCAATTAGGCGGTAATATGATGTTCTCAATAATATCAATAATGAGAAAAGCATGTGACATTTGTGTCACTCGGTTTTATGTTGCAAAAGCAGACTGCCACATGCCAACTCAAGTACAAGCCAAATAATTCGATTTTTACGTTCTTTCTACCTACCTGAACAAGGAGGAGATGCCATGTTATGAGAGGATATACAGTATCATATGAGGGATACGGTCATTAAAATCTGAATGTACTAGCTGGACAAGCATAGCTGAAAGCTGGCTTAGTGAAGTTTTTTACTTTACAGAACATAACCAAACAATAACGACCTGAAATCGTTTTTGTTTTTATTTCTCGCGATGCGGTGCATTATTATAGCTTGTTGATCGGCTATTTTCGCAGCCTTTCATTGACACTAGTATGAAAATAGGGCATTAATTTATGAGAGAGAGAGAGAGAGAGAGAGAGAGAGAGAAAAACATTGAAATACAAGGTGTATAGTCAACAGCGATGAACGATGATATAAAGCTGCGTATTATTCACTATTTCAGTCAAAATGTGCACTACCCACACACACTGACAATAGCATTCTTTATCGAGGTGCTGATTCAATATGTTAGAACACTAGACCATTGCAGATGCTGCTTAGATATAGCTACAGTACAGCCAATGTTGGATTCAAGTAATATAAAATACCTTACATCCTCAAAATCTCTCCTTGAAATCTTTTATAATACAACAAAATCGAAGCAGGGCAAAGGGCATTTGTAGGCATATTCATTCAGTACAGCCCTAGTCAAGGATATGGATGCTCTGCTGACCACTGAAGTACAGGTTTTTATTTTTTACATATATATATATTGAGCTATATGAAGGAATGTTGATGTACATTTTATCAGTATATTTTATATCTCTATCTTTTTCAAATGTCTATGTGAATATGAAAGAAATAATTGTTGTTCAAACAAATGATTGAAATTGATTTATTTTGATATACAATGATAGAATTTAGTAAAGACAATGATCTGTTTTTTTATTAGCAGGAGCAGGATTGGCAAATCATATTGCAGAAAATGTTATTTTTAATTGCAAGTTAATACAGGTCAATAGAATTTCAGTGATTGTCATGAAGGAAGCTAATGTTTGCACATGAAAGCTTTTGTGTTTGTGGACACATTAGACAAAAAGCCTGTTCAAGCAAACATCAGATGTTTTTTCTTTTTTTTAATTACTATTTGAATATTAATTGAAATCTCTCTATGTAATGAAATTATGTTTATTCCACTCCCACTTATATTGATATATTTCTTTTTACATGTGGATGTAATATGTTCTGTAACTATTGTAAACCTTTAAATTGTGAAAATGAAATTTAGACCTAATCACAATTTCTTGACTTTTGTGGATTTCTTGATTGTTTGATGGGTTAACATGCCACTACCAGCAGTACCAAGCTGTTTTCCGTCTTGAATCTTTGAAACAGATTATTTTAGTTCATTTATTCTGGGCATATCCTGACCTTTAATGCCTGTTGTCATTACATTCCTATAACCATGGCAACCAGTCTTCCATTCAACACTGCCAGCCACACTTCCTGTTTTCGTGGGATTCGCATCATTGTATCTCAATGCACTTTAAACTTGTAGTAGCCTAAATCAAGACCTTACATGCCCATGACAGAAAGGTTTTATTCATAAAACCATAATGACCAAGACTGCTACAATGATCCAATGCTTGAAATCCCCTAAGAATATATAATTATCTTGTGGTGACACAGAATTGCCACTTTTCCTATATATTATCTAGATGGATCTAGATGCGTTTGCCTTATTTGTGATACTGTTGTTGTGACCTCAATCCCGGCACATGGGGGTAATGCGGCATGTGTTGATATATATTCAGTTCCAAGCTCAGTGCTGAGAACAAACAATTAACGCAATTTATTAATAATTCAAATGCTTATTTATTTTCCATTCTATTTGCAAAAGAAACTGGGCCTTCGTGCATAATACAACAAATGTCTTAGACATCTGGCTGTCTGCCTGCCCGTCTAGCTGGCTTGTTGATTGGCACGCTGTTCTTTCAACCAGGATTTGTTGAAAGACGAAAGATTTTGAAATGTCTTCAAAATGTCCTCATATCAACTGTACTTGTTCCAAGAAGTACTTGGAACCTTAAAGCTTAGTTCATTGTTTTTTAGGTTATTATTCTGGCTGCAGCTTCTATACAACTCGTTTTCAAAGTGTACTAAAATGTCTGAGTGTTTGGTCCTCTGTGTGAAGGGGAATTTCAGTTATCACTTGCAATCACAAATACATTTTCCTGAGTTTGTGTGCATCTTGAGAGAAATCTGAGTGAAATTGTCCTTGGAACGAGCAGAGTGGCACCAAATGAGTTCTCTGACATGCTTTGAAAACCAGTATGTATAATGATTGATTCAGAAAGCCATCACATCGAGTAGGAGAATATTGCTGAGGCACTTTACATCAATGCAATGCATCTTGGGTCCATTCTGTTTGAGCAGGCAGCCGGTGCCTGCATCAACATCACTGTGACACCGTTGCCCCCATAGAGCTGGAGATTAGCAGGGCCTCCTCATCCAGGCGGAACACTGAGATTTGTCAGATAATGGGGTGAATGTCAAACCGATATAAAGACAGAAAAAGCAGTGTAATGGGACTTACGTGTAGGTGTCCTTGTTTGTACATGTCTAGTAGTTGACTCCTTGCCTCATATCCGAGTCCATGTCACATCACATAAGCGTCAGCAGTTGTGCACGTACAGTGTACACGTGTCTCTTAAGATTTGAGAGAGACTTGATGGAGCAAGAGATAAAACTTCCTGTTTCTTTCACTATCTGGATGTCAAAAGTGCTCATGTTCCCACTTCTCTCTCATTCTGACTGATTGTTCCTCATGTTGGTGTACTGTGTACTGCACTGCAGGACAGCTCAAGAAGGGGATAGATTACTATGTGTTGTAGTTAAACAGACTAAAAAGTGTACATGGATGCTGTGTAATTGATGTTTTTTAACTATTTGTGAGATTAATTTAGACTACAAAGTGTACATGGATGCTGTGTAATTGATGTTTTTAACTATTTGTGAGATTAATTTAGACTTGATATTTCAATTCTCATTAATCCTGTTGAGTGCAGTACTGCCTTCGTTTTAGCATACTGTAACTTTTGTTCCACTGTAAAAGGGCCAAGATGTTTTTAGGGCCAAGATGATTAAGCCCTACTCGTACTTCGTCACACGACGGTGTCTCACGTCCAAAATAGCTGACCTACAAGCTTACAACGCATTGCAAATGTGGACGTTGTGAGCTTGTAGGTCTATTTTCAGTGTGCGACACCGCTGTGTGGCAGGGCACAACTGAGGCATTTTAAGGGAATCTGTGGAGAGCAGGTCCACACTCAACAGACTAATAATGTGCATACTTACAAAATGAGCTTCAATGCAATGCATCCAAGTCAATTCACTTGCACAGCCTTTCTGGAAGCCATTAGTCATTTCATTGACACCTCTCCCTTGTTATTGAAGTGGGCACAGCCAGCTAAAATAAATAATCATAACTTGAATTTGTGGGTGACAAGTGCTCAGGGGCGTTACTCACAAGGGGTAGGAAAGTGGGACTGAGTTACTGGGGCCCAAGGTGGAGGGGCCCTAATAACTTTATCTATTGAAAAATAGCAGATATACAAGCTCACAGCGCGGCACCGAGTGCCGCGCTGCGAGCTTGTAGATCTGCTATTTTTGAAAAGTTGTGAAAATCTTTGAATATATGTATTTTTTAAGCGAACATTTCTAACTCAAATTTTGCTTCTGGGGGGTTCCCTGGAACTAAATATTTTGAGATCGGGGTCCATGGCCAAATACATATCATCTGTGGGGGTCCTTGACATAGGTTTCTTGCACACATTTTCACAACTTTTCAAAAACAGCAGATCTACAAGCTCGCAGCGCGGCACTCGGTGCTGCGCTGTGAGCTTGTATATCTGCTATTTTTCAATAGTTAACATTCATGGGGGGCCCGCAGTGAATCCTTGTACCCAGGGCCCAGAATTTGGTGTGACGCACCTGCAAGTGCTGTGCGCGGAGAAGACCACCGTTACACAGTAGCACCACACACACACACACACACACACACACACCCCAATTCTCACACTCGTTCTCCATTTGACTCCTGCAAACTGGCAAGTGGGTAGCGGAGAGTCAGATCAATGAAGGGACTCATTAATTAATGCTGAATTTAATTAATTTGCGTTGAACGACTCATTCATTACTCTAAGAGGCTGTGTCAGTGCCACGGTCCTCGGGTGTCCTCGCCTTGCCTCACACGTGGCACACACTTGGGGGACAAATGCACATGCATTGAATCATGGATCGAGGGTGAGATGTGGAGAGCCAAAGGACTGAGAAAACACGCACCAGAAAGAGTGACAGCTCAGCTGAGAGTAAACACAGCAGGTCTAGCCAGTTCAATTAAAAACCCTATATACTTGATCGGGGTCCCCCAGGGCTCTATGCCTGGTGTGGGGACACACTAAATCTCTTCGCCAAATATAGCTGATTTACAAGCTCACGGCATGTCACGTTGCAATGCGTAGATCTGCTCGGAATGTTGGCCCCATGAATAGACAATAGTTGTGTACAGGTAATGAACGGTTGTTGAGTAAATTCCTCAGAGAAATGTTTGTTTTACAGGCATATTCTTTAAAGGGGAAGACCACCCATTTTCAATATTGAACTATTTCATTAATATACCTTAGAGGAGTTGTGTGGAAATAAAAAAAAAGTTCCCCCTCTTCTGTGTTGCCTAGAACTGGAGGATTGATTTTGGGGTTTGTATTGTAAAGTACAATGTGTGATGTCATCAAGTTGTACTTTACAATACAAACCCCAAAATCAATCCTCCAGTTCTAGGCAACACAGAAGAGGGGGAACTTTTTTTTTTATTTCCACACAACTCCTCTAAGGTATATTAATGACATATTCAATATTGAAAATGGGTGGTCTTCCCCTTTAATTATATTTTTTCACAGCTCCTTGCTGGCATGTCTTTCCTTTCTTGTGATTCTCTGTCCCTTTCTTCTCCTCTTTCTATAGATCCATCTCTTTGCTCTCTGCCACATTCTATCGAGAGGTGTAATCCACTCTGTCTCAGTGCAGGAATGCTTGCTGACTCCCAGCTCACAGCCAAAAATCCTTGACCCCTAGGAGAAGCTGCCTGCCAAGGCATTATTAGTCATTGCCAGCTGGCTGGATAGAGTTCTTATCATGCTTATCGATCACAGTGGGGAAAGTTTGTGGGCGTGTGTGTGAGAGAGGGACAGAGAGCGAGAGCAAGAGAGAGAGAGATGTCATCCAAGGCAAGCCAACACCACTGAGCCTCTGGTTGCGACCGTACTGTAGGTCGCATGTTTAGTATGAAAACCTGCAGATCATGTCTGTCCGTCCGTCCGCCACATGTCACGCTGAGGCATGATGTCCAAGACATCAGTCATCTCCATATTTGGGAAAATATGGCCACATTTTGTCCAACTTTAACAACCAACCAGGTCTCTGCATTTTTTTGGTCAAAGTTGATCCCATGCCAAAGCGCCAGCACTCGCCCAGCAGTCTGCCGTCAGTCACAGGTGGATGCGTGCACACGCCCATGTGCGCGTCGCTTCTCGCCCTTAGGGTGTCTTACTTAGGTAGTTTATAGTACATTCCACTGCACAATTAAACCACCTAAAATGAATCAGTGAATTCAGAGAGAAAGACATGGGAGAGCTTTTCAGCATATGACTTTCCCATTGGTCTGGCAGTTTATCCCCATGTTCGTCACACCTGTCTTTCTTTGCCTCTGTGTCTCTCTCTCTCTCTGTGGAGAAGCAGGTCTGACACAGTGATTGCACCTGTCTTTTCACAACTCCAGCAACCGTGAAGCATCTTTATTTTTTTTCATCCTTGGTTCAAGCACCAGAATAATATTAGGCATGTGGATTGTATTCATTTATTTTGATCCCTGCTTGCAGCAACGCTCTAAGGCGATGTGGGCCAGTCAGACCAGCACTTTGGTCTTAAACAACATTTCTTGGAAAATACTGGTCTGGTTGAATTTTATTTTCATTTTTAGTGCACTGGTGAGCGAGTGCATAGGTCTATGGATGGCAATGTCTGTCCACTTTATTCCATTTGTGAGAATGTAGTAACACTAGTGGAGCTTAACCCTAACCCTAAACTATTAATCTTCTCTAGCTATGATGACTACATAAAGCATAGGCCTTGTCATCTATCAGTTTGTCAACAGGCCACAGAGTACAAATGTAATTCCAGTTCCTATGTTGGGTTTTCACAACAATAGGAAATCATATGTGTATCTCTATAGGGACTGTCGGTTATGACATCACCGCAAGATTCGGGGCTTAACTCCGCCCACTTTGGCGGCCATTGCCATTGCTAGGTCTTGGATGCATCAAGATCAGTCTGTACTAGTTCTACTTGTTGAGCAAGCAACGATACTTTTACTTCAATTGCTCTAGGCTTTGATTGCATTTCAATAAAACCATATTTGATCAACATAACGATCACACACATTTTACTGTTTATAGGGAATGTTATATTATTATAAACCGATCTTTATTTCCAAAGCAATGGATGAATGTGATGGCTGTTCTGATCTGCTTGTGCTCTTTCTGCGCTCATGCATGGACAGATTTTAGCGTGATATCTTTTTATTGGGAGACAATAATGAGCACCAGCAAACGAAAGCAGACATTCCAGTGAATATGGACACGTTTAAATTTAATTTTTTTGATGAAAATTGACCGAGTAATGGCCGAGTCAAATTGCAAGTGGTCTTGGCAGTGGCCCAATAACTGGCTGTAGGCACGCTATGTGGTATAAAGTAATTAAGTATATTTACTTAAGTACTGTACTTAAGTAGGCCTACACTTTTGTACTTTGCCAATATTTTTACTTCTTCTCCACTACATCCACTACATCCACTACATCTCTGATGAAGATGTTTTGATAACTTGAAAGGGACATTCTGCACAATGAGTAGGCCTACTTTTACTGTTGGTACTTAAGTACATTTTGATACCATTACCAATACTTTTATACTTTTACTCATGTCAATTTTGAATAGGCCTACTGGACTTCGACTTGTAATAGAGTACACTTGCATTGACCAATCCATCTTATCTACAACCAGCGAACTGTCAATGCTGTTCTCTGGTCATCGCTTCCTTTTATCCAAGAGTCTTACAAGAAAGATAGCAACGAACATGGCGGGCGGAAGTGGCCGATTTTTGCAAGGCCCCGCCCAGTCCTCACCCCCTATAGGAGCAGGATCTGACATTTTTCTTGTCCAGCTCTGGGCTTGACCCTGACTATTCATGTTTCATTCATTTACAAAGTTACAGAGAAGTAAGAAAAAACGATAGATAAGAGGAGAAAAAAAAAAAAAAAAAAACAAGAGCAGTACAGTACCAATAAAGAGAAGGTGCATCAATAGAGGGGGCGAATAATATATAAGTATACATAAAGTGTCTTACAAAAAGAGACCATAACAGTCAATGCTAGTTAGTGCAACAAGTATCTCACTGTCATTGTTAAACAAAGCAAAATACTCAGAAACTACCAACACAACCTAATAGTGCAATGTCAAAAATCAGTGCGAAAAAAACTAAAAAAAACAGCTCAAAGAAGAAACTAGGAAGCGTGTCACCGCAAGACGCACATGAGCACTCTCCCTGGAAGGTCCTTATGTTAAACATCTCGGCAGCACCAAACAGCCGACTTAATGACGGTGGAGATAACAGGCCTTTCGGGTGGAATTTAATCCTGAGCTTCCTTCCATAATGAGAGGAGACAGACACGTGGTACAAAACCTGGAAAGGGCTCTCCTCTGGGGCACCCGCTGGCCCACTGGTCCAGGCGCATACCACGTAGGCATTGCCACATAGGCATGGATGCCTGGCGGTGTCGCCGGTTCGATTCCCGATCCGGACGACCTTTGCCGTGTGTAAATCCCCATCTCTCCCCCCATTTCCTGTCAGTCTATTGTCCTATCAATAAAGGCATAAAAGCAAAAAAAAAAGAAAAAAACTAATCTCCTCTGAGCACAAGTCTCCGCCAGGCCGGGTTGCCTACCCAGGGTCTGCAAACTTTGGAAGGCAGTCATAGCCAGTGGGAATGGAATCTGAAAAATGTTAAAATGTTTTCCATGTGTCTGTGTGGTGCAAGATATATATGGCAGTGTTTTATAAGGCCGGGGCCACACATTTAAGGCACATGCTTTATGTTTTACCTGGGGGGAGATGGGGGGTAAAGCAGTGTTCCTTATGGAAGTCTAATGTTTTAAAGAGGCAAGCTTGCTCTGTGCCTTAAGGACAGCCTTAGAAAAAGCTTATAGCAAGTTTGCCTCTTCAAAACATGTGACTTCCATAGGAGTGAATTGGATGCTGCCCCCAGGTAAAGCATAAAGCATGTGCCTTAAATGTGTGGCCCGGCCTAAGGTCCCTGGTTCAAATCCACCTTTTGGAACGTTTTCACTCTATATCTAAAGTAATTAGTTGTAAAAATAAAATAAATATAAAAAATAGACAGCAACCCAGCACTAACCAGTGATGTTTATTATTGGTTATGAATTCAAAATCTGTAAATCACCAAATTAAGAGCCAGGGTGGGGATATGTCAGCATGTAACCCAGTTAAAGACAAGAAGATTAGTGTGTTTGGAGCTGGGTTTTCACTCAGTATTTCTACCATTAGCCTACCAGTTAACTTGAATAACTACATATACTGGTAGTGGGCTGTGGATAGTCAACTAACACACTAGCCTGGAAGAGAAGAGTGTGTGTGAGACATTTCAGCAAGTTTTTGAGTGAGTATGAATGCAATCTGAGTACTGTAATGATGTGGACATGGACATGTATAGTTAAAGGAAAGAACGTTTAATAGTGATGCGGTGTTTTGGATAGTTTGCTTTGGGACCCTGCTACCAAAGCTGTTGAAGTAGAGGTGCTCAGGACGTGTCAGTGCATACCAACTGTCAGAGTCAGAACTTCCTCTAACACTATGGACCAGAGCTAACTGCAAACCAGAGGATCCAGGTGTACACAGACAGACAGGTGGAGTAATGGGTTCTCTGGCACACCACTTGTTTTGTTGGGAAACTGGCTTTCTAAAGTTTTCAAAGGAACTGTCTACCGTGAGTACAGAAGAGTTTCCTTTCAAAGCATGCTGTAAAAAAAGTGTTGTTTAAATATTATGCCTGGGGGTTTTAAGCTTACACTTTTGATGTGGAACACAACAGTTTTTGAAGTGGAACGATACTTTTCTGACATGGAACGCATCATGAACACATTTTTTAAGTGGAACGATAAATCTTTGAAGTGGAACACAACAGTGTTTGAAGTGGGGGGGAAATGTTACAGGAGTGCTACTGGTATCCGTCAAACCACCGGTGCTCCTGGAAGGGAATAATACTCAGGAGAGAGGAAAGATTATGTCAAAGAGGCATAAAAGATCTAGCCTCATGTAGCCAGACGGGCAAAATATTTTTGCACTGGTGGATTTGTCCGATTCCAGGCTATAAAAATCCCAGTCCAGGCACTCAAGGTGGATTTTATAGGTAAAAGGCCTTTAGGGGATTTCGCCCCTGAGAGACATTAAAATACACCAACACGTATCAGCTTTTTCCTTCTTCAGGGCGTAATGAAACGATGAGACACAGATTAGGCCTAATTATTGGTACGTAGGTGTGTCCCAGTGAGGACCTGCAGTCTTACCTATGGTTTAAAATGTGTCATTTATTAGCATTAAGAGAATTCTTAGCAACATTGAAAAGAAATGATTGGCTACTCACTATTTGCTGTTAAAAAAAAATCTGATCATGATCCAGACAAAACCTCTCCAGAAAAACTACTGATGCATAAAACCTTAGTGTCTGTGTATATTCCAAGTTTGCCAAGTTGTCAACAACAGGTACTCTTATCTTTTAACTGTGTTCTTTCTGTTGTCATTTGTGTTTTTTGACCTTTATCAGAAATTATTAATATACAATCAGATCAGTCAGCTTAAAACATATACCACTTTACTGCACCCAGGTTAGTGAGAGTATCACCATTGGTCTGTTCGTTCCTATTCATTACTTCTCCCTGCAGATGACGCGTTTACAGAATTTGATATTCCATTCCACATCTCTGTTCAAGTCCACATCATTCACATTTCTGAAGAGATTCTTGTTTTTGTGGAAAATGTGTATTATACAACCATGTCATTTAAAAATCCAATCTAACATCTGAATATTATGGTTCTTCGATTTGATTTGATCAGAAGGTTCAGATATAAGATGTTCTGTAGAGCAGTGGTTCTCAACCTTTTCAGGCTGCGACCCCCAAAATATTTTAACTGGGGACCCCCCCCCCCCCCCCACCCTGACGAGCACTAAGAGTTGAGGCATTACAGTTTGTATAACACGGTTCTATTGTGAAAATAGCAGATCTGCATGCTCACAACGCATAACTAATGTTTGACAATTTGGCCAATGTTTAATTTGTCATTTTAGAGGTATTTAAAAGGTCCTTAAATTGTCACTTTAGAAATGTGAAGATAACGTTGATACACTTAAACTTCATGTTGGTTTGTTAACTGTTGGGTGAGAAAACAATGTTGCACATTAAGTTAATCATCTGGGGACCCCCCAAAATAATTTGGGGGTTGTCCTGACCCACAGGTTGAGAACCACTGCTGTAGAGTACAGAAATAACTTCCTAAAGGATAATATAGCACAAATGCTTGAGAATATAGACGGAAAGAGTTTTATCATTTGGTAAACTTCACAGTATAACAATCCATCTAAGAGTGATGGAAATCGATGGCCAGCTTGTTAAATGATTTATATATTTGCTGTGCCTGTGAGGTCGGCTTTGCAGTCAGCGAAGTTAGCAGCAGACTGGTCAATAGGTAGGGACAACAGAAACAATGTAAAGGAATCTACAGCAGGAGTTTGAGACATCTTGTTGGAAGGTTATGCTGCTCCCTGTAGGTAAGAATATCATACTGCATTTCAACTTTCTATTGGGGCTTTCTAATGCCTGCTTGCCTTGAGAGGCTGGTGATCAAACAACCAATTTAACAGGTTTTTGGTTTAGACCACCACTTGGAAATTCTCTTTTGGGTGAGCAGTAGATTTTTGCCTTCTGGACCAGGGTTCAATCAAACCCAGGGATTTGATTGCTACTTCCAAATTTCAGTTCTTCAATATTGAGGTAAAATGGGGGAAATGTGCAAGATGTAGAAAACAATTTTTGCAAACACATGTGTTCTGTGTTCCAAAAACACAGAACACACTTGCCCACTATAAACTGATAAGTTTAACACTGTGCGTGTTCTCTCAGTGAGTAAAGGTGATTTAATGGAAATTGGAATAAAAAGCTGAGACACATTTTCAGTTCAAGTAAAGCATAGCTTTTTTTTTTATTGTGAGATTTTGAAACAACAGCATGAGTATGATTCAAATTTTTACATTCATCCGTTTGTGGTTTGATTTGGGTGATATATCAAGAAGCATGTTTACATAGTTGTCTTTGTACTAGTATTGCTATGCAAGTCCTAATAGGATACTACTACTACTGTGGGAAGTACAGTAATAGTATAATTGAGGTTTAGGTTCACACAAAAACAAATGGAAACTTTTGTACCAATATGTCATAATGGACAAAGCTTGATAGTTTATTTGTATGATCAATTAAAAAAAGGTGAGCATGCATAACTAGGTAATCATACTTCTAGAAATATCTCCATGTCCTTTCTCAAATCATCAAATGTATTTCCTGTGTGCAACCTCAACATAACATTTGTCAATCTTAACCAAGCAGGTTAAAAAAACAAAAAAGGGAAGACTTAAGCAAAGGCAACAATGGAAATTAGAACTCTCTTTTGACAAATTACATCAAAGAAAACCTTTTATTGAACAATTTCGAATGTAATAAAGCTAGAATATAAAGTTTTTGATAGATTCACAAATGAATTCATCAAATATATTCGGCTCAGAAACTGTTAGTCAAATCCAGAAGCTGACAGTTTGACATTTTTATTCTCAAGCCAAGACAAGACTACAGCAGATTCAAGTCAAGTCAGGTTGAATTCATTACTTTAGTTTAAACAGTCTGGTTTAAATAAGGTTTGAGCTTTGTTGTTGCATAACGTGACAATATTGTTTAAACATAAATTAAGGTTTCAGTCAGCTTTACATTGGACCTCGTTTCAAGTTCATCAGGTTTGAACTGGGTCGTTAACAAAGTCAGTCACACTCAAGTGGCCAGAGGCCCAAAGATATTACATCTTTTTTTATGTATTCCTGCTCAAAAGGACTGGTCAGCTTTAACTTGAGTGAAATAATCCAGCAAATGAGATGGATGGAACCTAAATCTATGGTTCCCTCGCTGAGAAACTTTATGAAGATCATTAGATTTCATTTTTATGTGCTGTAGAGAATTGTTGTTTTGTACTGAAGTGTGCTTCGGTAAAAGGAATGGATTATTATTGTCATCAGGGTAAAAATGTCTGACAACTTTGGAACATGCACTCTTGTATATTATCTTTTCAGTTTCTATTTTAGTCTCACAAAGTCTTTGTACTTTAAGATTGCTCAGTGCAAGCAAACAGTGCTTCAGTGGTCACACACACACACACACACACACACACACACACACACACACACACACACACACACACACACACACACACACACACACACACACGAAAATATCAGTCTAACATGCATTGTGACATTCACGTCACAAAGAGTTCTGACTGACATGTCCACATATATATACGTAGATTGCAATTTGCAAACTCTCAAACTCAAATTCTCCATTTTTAAATCATTGATGTACCAGAAAGCTATTCCTCATTATGCTATGAATGATACACCCGACACAACTGAGTCAAGAAAAAGCATTGACAAATCTGATGCTATACTAGCCATATTGGTTTGATACCTAACTCAACAAACTGACAGGTAAAATCAATAGTACTACAGACAGTGGAAGACAGATGCAAACATACTTAAACGTAACTACAAATGAGCATGTAAAGCGAAAGTCTTACTTAATTTCAGCATGCCCATGGTTGTGGCTCTTCTCTATCCACACAATGTTATTACGCTTTTTACCCACTCGCATTCACTCTCAAATGTTCCAAGAACTGAAACATTTTACACCAACATGTAGCCTATCACTGATTGTTGATTGTAACCAGTGGTGCTTTGGTATTTTCTTTTCAGGGCGGACGGCCATTTATTGACGTCAAGTGCACGCGAAGAAAGAACGGATGTCAGAAGATCTAATGGTGGGAAAACAAACACAATGTTTTCTAGTCTTAAATTACATTTGCATTGTTACTTCTAGTTTCATTTAATGCAATTAGAAAATACAGCGCTGCAGTAGAGAAACAAAGTTTGCTTTGAACGAATCTCAAACAGTAGCCTACACATACCACCATGATAGAGCCACTACACGTATGAGGACGCACACACATGCACCTGCAGTCACCACTGGTCGCTTAAACCTACAGTAGGTGTTAAAGAATCCATATGAAAAGGGTACTTGGGCATGTGAATCTAGGGGGGATGCGCTGCACACCACTCACTGGTAAACCTGGTAAACTTGTATTTGTTATGCAAATAGCCATTTGATTCGAATCTATGGGGACGCGTTCTAGCATGCACACGCGCAAGCACTGTTCCGTGCCGTAACTGCGTGTGCATGTGGGAAAATGATTGGCCGGACGCCGTGGTGGTACGTCCAGCCTCCAAAGCACTACTGATTGTAACAGTGATTAGGTGTGAAGATACCAAACCAAGCAGCGACTGAGCCACGGTGGTACCAAACTAATTTCACAGACCTGGTCATAATACAGAAAACAGAGACTGATCCAATGCAACTTTCTCCCTTTGTGCAGATCAAATCAATGCCCCCCGGTGGAGGTAAAACGAACTGCAGTCATTCAAAGTATAATGCAGTCTACACCTATTATGACAGCGAAAGTTTTTTTTTCTTCCTGGCTGACAGAAATGCCCAGCCTTGGAAATGCATTTTCTTTTTTTTTTTTTAGATGTTTTGGTTGCTAGGTACAAATGTCACCACAAACTTGTTCTGGCCCTTGTTTCTTTGGATGAAGGGCTGAAACATGCAGGGAGAGGGTGGACCGACCTACCTATGTAGGTTCATGAAATGTTGTGGACAAGGAAACATGTTCGACAACAACTGTACAGATGTGACGCCTAGTCTTTGTGCCCCACACCTCCTCCACTGCAGCTGGACAGCTTGTTAAGAGTGACATTGATGTGTGCTGCGTTTTAACCCAAGCTGAACATTGTTTCAACTCTCAAGCGACCAGAAAAGAAATGCCTAACGTGTCGTGTAGTGCTCAGCGTCTCATCACACTGCTGCCGTTCACAGCAGTTTATAAATATGCGACGCTCCCATTGCAAATAATTAAAATGTGCTGGCCTCAGGCCTCAACAACACAGTTACTGACCTTTTAAGGAGTCAGTAATTCTACACCCACACCAGATTTCCTAACCGTAACCTCTAAAAATCAATTTGAAAATGCAAGTAGGCCTATTAATGATTTTTTTAGCAATAGGAAATTATATTATGATATATTTCTCTGTTATTCATTATCATAATCAGCTTTTAATGGGTCTTTGAGCGCAAGGTCTCCCCCCCCCAATAGTATATTCTGACCATTTTAAGAACTGGTTATTATACTCTAATGCAGATAGATATACATTTTTATATATTTTGTTTTAAAATGCATTCTGCTGCAACTAATACTGTATGTGGCACCACTCATTTTCAGAATGAGAGAATTTGAGGAAAGTGATGCATTTCTTGTGCAATAGTTACTCATGAATGGATGTAATTATCCTACTCTTACACAGCAGAAAATGCAAACCATTGCCCATTTGTCACTTATTTTGTCTTATTCTGGAACTCAAAGCGCAATTGCAACCCGTCTCTTGCTGATCTGAACACAAATAGCATTTCCAATTCATGTCAGCAAATGAGGAGTTTGTTACATGGTCATAATATTAGCCACATAAACCCTGTACTTGGTTAATCGGTGCTATGGATGGTCCCCTCTGGGGAACATGTTCTGGGCTGAGGAAGGGTCCACGCCGAAATGTGTCAGTGTAATTATTAATTAAAAAGTATCAGAAGGACTTCCGAGTACTGGCTAGGCTACCTAGTACCTACACTGTTTTTCGTACCCTAACCCTAACCCTTTTTTTACTTTGGGTAGCTTTCTTTTTCCACCCTGTGTGTTTGCATCAATGATGCCAACACTTGCGATCTCCAACTCGCTGCCTACCAGAACTTGCATTTTCACAAAGTCCACAAAATGTGCTGGCACGCACACATGCATGCACACTCTCTCTCTCTTACTGTATGCACAGCTTATTAATGTTACCGCACAGTGGTCAAACTAGACTAGCCCATCTCCGGCCTGTTCCACGTATCATGCGCAATATGCTATCCAAGCTTCAGATCGACTGTGACAATGCAGGATTCGGCTGCACAGCCACGTTGCGGCTAGACCAGCTGCAGTCACACTTGAAGGATTGTGAACACAACCCCAAGAGGCCTGTCAACTGTGAGGAGGGTTGTGGGCTAGAAATGCCCAAAGATGAGATGCCCAAACACAAGTGCATCAAGCACTTACAAAGTGTGGTGCAGCAGCAGCAAACTAAGATTTCGGAGCTTGAGAAAACCATTGTAGAGCCTAAGCACCAGTTGGGGGAACAAAAGGATATTCAGCTGCTGAAAGCATACATGAGAGCAAACCGCAGCAGTGCTAACCCCAACCTGCAGAACCTTGAGGAGAACTTAAGACCTTGAGGTCATGTGCAATGAACGAAGCAGAGAGATAATGGTGTCAGAGGCCAAAGTGAGATTAAAGAAAACTGACAACTAAAGAGGACCTCAAGCCAGTATGTCGTCTTCTTCTTCTGCTTGGTACATAAGATCCAGTATCACTCCTGCATATCAGACTGCTCCTCACCCCTAGGATCCCCTGTCTCGAGTTCAAGCACAGTAATATTTCTACTCTTCTCCAACATCTCCTTTGCTCTCATTTGTTCAGTTTTACCTGCTCAGTGTGTATATACCAGTGTTGCAGTCCATCTCCACCATAGTTCAAGAGAACCTTTATATATCACTAGATTCCGTTACCCGAATAGGTCTTCACGCTTTGTTTAGTTTAATATTTCACCTTTCTTTTATAAGCATGTGTCTTTAGAAGAGACCTACAACCACACGTCGCATAAGAAAACATATCAAAATAGCAATCTGTGTAAGCAAACAAGGATATGAATGTAATACTTATTATCTTATTAATTAAAAATCTAATCTATTCTCTTGTCTAAAATGAGACATATTGCCATCAGTTAAGTTAATAACCGTGTACATGACAAAATGCTCCTAGACCGCTTTTTGTTTCATATCCTAAAGCCAAGATGATTCTCTACTATTTTGAAATAATATACCAAAACAATAGAGGACCTTACAGCAAAAAACAACTTGATATTACAATAATTAGTTCACATGGTACAAATATTTGGGTCTAATAGTTTGATATTATCCTTCCAAAACAGACAGGTGCAAGCAATAGTGTCACTATGCGATCTTCACACCACCAAACTTTTCAGTCAGAAATGTGACCCAAGTCTGAGCAGCACTAGCTGCTGACTAGCAAGAAACAGGCAGTACCAGTAGCTGGATACACTGACATGCTTTGAAATCCATTAAAATTACTTAAATTCATACAGGCAGGATGATAACATAAATAAAGTACAGCCTTGTAAGTAGACTACAACCTGGGAGAAACAAATTATGTAAAAGAAAAACACAAATTGTCTCAATAAATATCAATACTTATATCAACATTCCAAAACTGAGATTATGGAGTTCATTTAGGACAATCTAATCAGTGCTTTCATCAAATATCTGGTAGACATAACTTTTCGGGCACAACAAGATTATCTTGCAATGCATCTATAAAGGCAGTGTGCTTTAAAAAGTGTATATTCAATGGATAGTTATGTGTCAAACAAAAAAGAAAATGTATGATACATTGATAAAATGATGAAATTATATGTATTACTATTTTTTATGAAACAACACTTCAGCCTCTTAACAGTTTGTCCCTGTGCTCATGTATTCTGGGCTTGGAAGGGGGAATCAGTGCTAACATGAAGTGGGACAACCTGATCAGTGTTTGAGCTGGTACCAGGCAGGACAGAGCAGTGATACAAGCTCAGTTCATAAGTGGAAGACCACGAATGGATAAATGGAAGAATTCTATTTCAAAACACATTATGCCTGTGCTGGTGAAAATATCAATACAATTCCAACAACACACAAAATGAGACAAAACTCATCCATTTCCACAACATTTCCACAACATAGATATCGGAGTCCTCTCAGACTCTGCCAAGCCTCTCATGACCGGGATGTTACGTTTGCCTTTCAGATCATATTCAGTGAGGACACACAGACAGCATGGCTGTCTGACAGTACTATAAAACCAGTGCATGCAACATTCTCAAGTTCACGACCACGTACAAACACTTGCAAACCCTCAATAAGACAATCACACTAGGCTGATCAATAGCAGAACATCCACACGGATTCGTCATGCATTATCAAAACACCACAACACGGACAATGGAAAAAAGCTCATACACTAGCAATGACTTAAGATGTGTTGTTCCATCTTCTGTTCTTAAGCTTAAATACACCAGTTCTAACCTCTCTCCATATAGCTGAAGACCCCTGTTATAACATTGCCCAATAAAGTGCTAACCTATTTATTTGCCCTTCCAGGTTAGCATTAATTGAGACGTGATGTGTGGAGCTGGTCTATTATCCAGGCTCAGCACTGCTACAGAAATCTAAATGAACACAAATGGTCAGGGTATTTATATTTAGATGCTGCCAAACTGTATCTAGCTCCATGTGATATCACATATTCCACTACTAAACCCTACTTTAAATGCCTTGGTATCTGTTTTTCGTTTTCCTTTCTCTTCACATTTGGATGAAACACAATGTCTGACTACCACTGGAATTGTAATGCAACATATTATTATAAACAGCACCCTTGGTTAGCATGCAACTGTGAGATCCGTTTCAGATCTGCTTGGCTGGCCAACCTAGCTTTCACACCAATCACACTAATCTGCAATAAATATGGGTGGATCGCACTGCAGGCAATATATAAATATGTTTAAAAAAGATGTATATAAAAATAGGTGGATTAATGTACCACAGATGGATAGTCAAAAAGTGCTTTAGTCAGGTGGAGTCTAATTTGGAACAATTATGATTCTACCCCTAGGCCACAAAAGGGTACCTTTCATATAGGCTACATAAAATAATATGTTTTGTTGTACTTTGGGGGGTATGTCATGGTAACTTTGGGGGTTTTGAACAGAGAGACTCACTACACCCAGATGTTGCTGAACAACGCTGACTGGATCCATATAACAGACATTCCATCTCCTTAAGTCATATAAAACTTCTAACCCATTTTGACAGGATCGGACTTGAGCATTGTAAATTGTGCTCTACAAGATGGGATAACTTCCACAATTTCTACAGCTTGATATGTAGAAATAAATAAATAGCGATCCATTTCATTATACGCTACACTCTTCTAAAAAAAATGAAAACAAAAACAATGCTTTGCTTATCACAGGGCCAGACTTCACAAGGGAATGGTTTTCTAAGGCATCCATCCGCAGAGGAGGATTGGGCTACATAATATATTTATGCACACAAGTGCAGCATAACTTTTCTGCTGTAGTAACATTTTGGTTGTTTAGCTAGCTTGTGAGTCGCAGGGCACTTGTGCAAATTTCATCTGGCCTTTAGCTGTGACAGCAGTGTTGTAACTGGTGTTACATATCAAATGGTACCACTAGATGGAGTCAAACAAGAAGAGAAAATGAATATTATAGTAAGGCGTTATATTCTCTACTCAGCAGCAATCCTTGATGGTTTTAATAGTGTTAACATTTCTTCGAACCCTCAAAATCATTTGTGAATGTAGTAAGATAAGACGTAAGGTGCAGTAATATAATCTTGTCTTAAAAATAATCTTGATGTTTGTTTCTGAAGGGCTCAAAGAGATTCTGTTGTGCTCAAAGAAATTATCTCACATTCTTGTCATCTATGTTAGGAAACATTTGTGCCCTACGTTTACAAACATCCAACTGGTACAGGGCATTATATATTTTCAGTCAAGTCAAATGGCAGGAGGATGGTGTCAAGCGATGTTTGTCCAACCTTTGCAATGACAGTTTACACCACTAGCCTTTGTTTCATGTTGTACTGTTCAAATTAACCTAACACTGTGTCCAGTGATTAGGCATGCATCTATTCTGTATGTGCACTAAGACTTTTTAAGTAATTCCTCTTCCGATGGAGCAAAAGTACCACAAGCATACAAAGTGGAACCTTTAAGCCCTTTGCACACAGGACAGTTGCGTTTTTTTCGTTTGCGGCATGAATAAAACGCATTGGATTTGGTGTGCAAGGCTGTGCGGAATCGGCGCTGCGGATCCAAAAAGGAGTGATGAAAGGAGTGATGAGTTTTTTACCGCATGCGACAAGACGCACAAATCGAACTGGGTTCGATCGAGAAAAAAACGCACGGCGGCAGCCACTCGTCGCACGGCTAATTCGGAGCCGGTGTGCATGAGGTCATAGAGAATCATTGTTTTCTTTTCAAAAAATTATATTGTCCGTTTTATCCGTGCGGTTAAACGCGCCTGTGTGCAAAGGGCTTAACAATGGCTAAATCATATGAAGATGTATATTTAGCTTGATATGAGCTGGGAGAGAGAAGCACATTTGTTTAGGTTTTGCCTTAGTAGTGAATTGACAGTGGCTGTGGCAAAAGTATAGACCGTTTGCTTCAACTTTAAGATATCTTTAAGCCAAATCAAGAGAACACTAGGAGAAATGCAGCCCCTTTGGTTCAGTCAGTGATTCTTAGCGTCTTGTCAAAAGACCTTACTGTGTGCTGTGTCTGTACATGACTGATAAGATCAGGTTTGAAGGTGCCCTTACACTACCTGAAATTGAGACACAAATTGAAATGGCATACATTGTCAATGTCACTTCGGCTCATACATCACAAGTGAGGGGCCAAAAACAATGTGCTGCTGCAATGTTTACAAAGCTCACTGTATGTTCTCATCAAAAGGAGGTCACAGCTGCATATTGTGTACACACATACTATCGAGATCTTTGTAAATAATGAGCTACACGGCATAAGGCTACAGGACAGAGCACTGAGACACAAGGGCCCCTTTGTGCTGCTGAGAAAGCAATCTACAACAGAGTAGCAAAAAATGTGTGGTAGACTCTGCACAGTAAAATCCAAATGGACCTGTAAGGGTTCATTTGGTTCCATTTTGTACACTCTTGGGAGTGAAAAAAACTGAGGTGGATGGGTCATGCCAAATCATTAGCCACTGCAAATTGTAGCAGGAGGATGCCTAACAAGCAGGATACAGACCCTGTGTACTATTCTCTTTCCTCTCATTAAAGTTTTAAACCAACACAAAGGAAGAAGAATGTAGTTATATCAGTGACAGAGGTAAATAGCACTACCTTTTCAGCACACAATATTTTTTCCATCAGTGCACAATTGGATGTGATTTCAAACGTGCATCAGTATTTCAGGATTTTCACATAGGTATAAACCTCCCATTGGTTTCTACAAGGAGGTTACCTTTCGCAGCTTTTTGTACCGCAGATCACATCCCTGAATTCATTGCATAAATAGTTAATCTAAACTAATTTACTCAGATGTGACTTAGATTAGTTCAACATAATGGATGCGGGTCAGGAAATTGTCAAATGGATGTGCAATGATACAATAGCAACTACAATAGATACCTGTACTGTTTGTCTGTGTTCCTCAACAAGTTCGATTTATACTTGTGAATGAATCACAGTTCTTATCTGGTGAACAGCACACAGGAACATGCAACGATTACCATTTGTTCTTTTTACTTCTGTGATTAACTCATGATTCAAAATAATTTGATTGCTGTCTTTTCAGACAAAACAGCTGGGAAACCACTTTTGTTCATCAACACACTAAAGTATAAATCGAACCTTTGGATAACCTCACTGCACAGTCTGGTATAAGTAGCCCCTCTTATAAGCACTAAGGGGATAAAAGGTAGCCACCACAAACTTCCCGTCAAAGGTACGGCCCGTCAGTAGCCTCTGAGCCTCTTTGGAGTCACTGGAGGTGGCATACTCCACAAACACCTGATGAAAACACAGGTAACACATAAGCAACGGTTATTTTTGAATGAGACATAGGCGACGGTGAGAGACAAATACAACAGAAGATAGAAGATATAACAGTCTTTGTTAGGTAAAGAACACAGAACATAACCAACCGGAGCCACTGTCACACATGCACTGTATTATGGAAGTTTTCCAGATGTATGAAATTTATGGACGCAACATTCCGGATCAGTAGGATCGGGCATGCAACAGATTTCATGCAGGCAGAACCCTTGAGTCTGTATACGTCCAATTTTTTGTGTTAGAGTTGGGAACATTCATAGATCAAACACAAACGTCTATTTACTACTGCAGTAGCCTTATTGACAATGGGCAGTGCGCATGTGGCTGTATAGAGATCCCACATTTCCCACAGGCCTGATTCCCCGGACATTTTCATATGTGAAAGTGGCTCAGGTAACATATGTCCGCTTTAATTTACACTTGGAAAAGACAGAACCTGTATCGATGGATATGCTACAGTAAATATGTGGACACCTTGTTTGTTTTCTTATTCCCCTCCCCCCCTCTTTTTCCACCCTTCTCTTTCTGAAAAATAATGGAGCTTGCTCAAAAACTTTCACTCACTGTTTTACACCTGTAAACCTGTGATGGGACAATAAAGACTATTCTGATTGTGTAGGGGTTGGGGAATCTAACCTGTCCTTTTCCTGGATTCTCCTTAGGGATGAGCAGAGAAACCACCGAACCATACTTCTGGCATTCCTCTTTCATGTCTTCCAGTATGTCTGAGGAAAAGGAGACATTACTCTTTAACAAAGACAGTAAATAGTTAATCATTTCAGAAAACTCCAGTAAGTCTGTCCAGATTGGCTTTTTGGGGTTTCAGACCTAGGCCAGACGGAGCTGGATATGTCATATATCCTGGTTTTTCAGATATCCACAAAGAAAAATATCTAGGTCCACGCGACAAAGATATCTAGGTCTAAAATAATCTGATTCCCCAGACCTCCACTAGGGGGACAAGCACACACACAGTAAAACAGTTAAGTCTTCAGAGATATCCGGGTTCCATGTCTACACGGATCCACTGAATCGGATATTTTTCAATGTCTTCACTTATTTATCCGGTTTAAATAATATCCAGTTTCACAGCCAAAATATCCAGCTTCGTGTGGCTGCTGTGTGTGTGTGTGTGTGTGTGTGTGTGTGTGTGTGTGTGTGTGTGTGTGTGTGTGTGTGTGTGTGTGTGTGTGTGTGTGTGTGTTTGTTTTTGACAGAAAACAAATCAGTTACCTTGTAAAACACTAAAAGACAAGTTGACACCACACATACTGTATTTCTAATGGTGATACCTTCATACTCCTCTTCGTTGTGCAGGTGGCTGTCATCAATAAGGTTGAGCAGACGCAGGACTGGAGAAGGCAACAGAACCAGGTCCTCGATGTGAGGAGCTGAGAGGAAAGACAGTCATTCTGGTGAGTAGTGGAGCATTAGTGGTTTAGTGTGTGTCTGTTCTTTATGTTGTGCTTGACGTCTCTTAAAGCCTCTACAGACTAAGAGATTTCGCCTACAATACGATATTATAATTTTTTCATCGGATCGTATGAGCACACACACTACACCATCCTCAGTCTTGACGATTATTGGGTTGTGTGTCCCGCTGTTCGAGAGACGCGCGACAGGCCCGCACACACAACAAGACCTCTCCTCCGACTCCCCTGTGGTGAAATCTGGTGCGAGACGTGATGAGACAAAAAAATAAAAAATTAATCACGCCTCCCTCAAAGCGCAGCGCTGAAGAGCAGCAGCTGTCAGCGACAAGCTTGATTTGCCTTTCCGCGGTGCGCCCCTGCCTTGAATCTCCCAAACCGTAAATAAAACAAAGCCATAAAAGATATGTTTCTGGATAAACAAACGTGTCTATAACCACTCAAACTGCATGGTGCACTGTGCGCAAAGATGCTGACCATTGATTTATTCCTGCATGCAAAACCGAACTGTTTTAAAGTGACTTTCAAAACTGAACAATCTGCTATAATACAAAGCGCCTCGGCGCTGCTGCTGGGCTGCGCTGCGAAGCGGTACGAAATTAAACCAGTGACATTAAAAGTAAGATCATGATACAAACTTTAAATGGTAGTAGGTTCTAATCATTGGATGATGATGTTTATGAAAATAATATTAATAACTAGTGACGGGAGTGAGTGGGGATGGAGGAAGAGAGAGAGGGAGAGTCGAGAGAGGGAAGGAAAAAGGAGAGATTTGCTCGGAGATATATCGTCACTACCCGTTTCCACACCGAATCACTGTTGGATCTCTACCCCGCTGTGCGGTGATTTTCAAGCAAGTTTGATATTTTCTCCTGTCGGGTGGGTTGTAAAAAAGGTCGTAAAAAAGCTAATTAACACATCAGCAGGCGCTTCCACACGACAGGAGAAAAACTGTGCCTTGTGAGCGAATTTGGGCTGTTCCTCGTCACAGTCATAAATTCCTCAAATGCCACAACATTGCGTACGAATTCTGTTTGTCTGGGGGGGCCCTTACACATACCGAAGGGAATGCTGAAGAGTGGGCTCAGGAGGGCAGTTTCAGCTGTACATCTGTGCTTGGGGTCATTGCAAAGCATGCTGCAGATACAAACACAACGTAAATGTAGCAAATCAACTGTGCAACTAAGAGGCAGAACGTTTTTCTGCATAATGGTAAATATTTAAGTAGCACAACAACTGGAAAGAACAGCATCATTACAGCAATATTAAAATACGAAAAAAATCTTTCTTTGAGTGCATATTAATTTAGGGCCTCTTAGTATTTCTATTCCTGTGTTAAGTGTGTTTAGTTACCTTTTGATAAGGTCTCTGAGGTGATAGACAGGGATGGCAGGACAGACCAGACTGTTACTGGCAAAGATATGGTCTACAATGGCAGCACTGTTGTCCTAAAGTAGCAGAAACCAGAATACTACTGTATTGTTTCAGTTTCCTTTGACTTCGACAAAGCCAAGAACATTTGTCTTTGCAACAGTACAAATGAAAAACAATCGATCTATCAGGTATAAATCTAGGTTTTTGCATACCTTCCACTCCTGGGAGCGGACAGTCTCTTTGAGTTTGATTCCTGAGTACATCTCCAGTAGGATGATGCCAAGGCTCCACAGGTCTATGGCTGCAGTGCAACCTGAGTCCCCTTCCATCTCCACTCCAGCCTGGGCTAAACTGTTCTGAAGCTCAGCCTCTGGTGCACGGTACCCGTCTGTCTGGATGTACTTCACATCCTAGAAGATAAGATGATTGATTTTATTTAGGTAAATACAACCAGAATCAGAAATACTTTATTGTCACACCTTAAAACTCATGCCAATGACGGTTTTTGACGTTTTTTTTTTTTTTTTTTTTTTTTTAAAGATGTCAAAATGACCTGAGATCAGAGAGATGCTTTTCTCTGTTTGTGTGTTCGCTCCCTCGTTTAGCTGATTGAGAAAATGTGTGTTCATGTGTGTTCATTCTAGTGGATGGACTCTTTTTTTCATTCAAACAGCTCTATCTCTGGAACCATTTGTCTGATTGACAAAATTATTGTTGCCACTGAATCACAACAACTGTGTTTCTGTGGGGGAAAAAATTATAAAAAAAAACAATTTTTCTCATTGCATAGTAAAGAAAAACATACAAAATCGTGGCACACCTACCTTGGAGCCATTTTGGCATTTGGCACAGAATGAGTTAAAACATACTTTACCAAGTATCAAGTTTCAACACAATATAATTCATTTTAACCATGATAGACTCATTGAAAACACAGGGCCCTTATCCTGGTGTCTGATATTGTCTTTCTAATATGTGAGGGGCTGTACTCTATAAATGACCCCAGCAATGGTTTAAAAGATTCACCGTTGCCAGTTTGGCCACCTCGTTTCCACACCAGACACACTAACGCAGTCCAACAAGACACACCTGGTTTCCCTCTTTGAAACTGAGGCCAAAGTCGATGAGCTTGAAACATTCGTCATCGGCGCTCCAGAGGACGTTGCGTGGTTTCAGGTCGGCGTGGACATATCCTTCCCTGTGGAGGAAGGCCAGAGCTTCCAGGACATCTCTGGCACAGTGCTGCACCATCCACATGGAGTGGCCTTGATGGGGCCTGCATAGATTAAAGCAGAATTTAAGCTGAAAAATTGTGTCACTGTCCTCATGTGCAATTTGTGAAACAGTGTGAACGGAGCCCCCCCACACTAGCACCGTTTCCCAAATAACTAACACAATATGTAAAATGATGATGTTTTAGTAATATTGTTCCTGCTGTTCCACATTGCACCAGGTGAAGAAATCACAGATGCTTTAACGTTTTGCCGTTGTCGGGTGGACCGTTGGTTTTGTATTTATCATTTAAAAAAATTACTTAGTGAAAATAGCTGATCTACAAGCACACAACGCCTCGCGATGGCGTTGTGTGCTTGTAGATCGGCCGTTTTCACTACTTTTTTGCAACACTCTTGTATGATGAAGCAGGCCTTGAATTTATGAAAGAACATACTATTTTGAATCTTGGAGATACGAGGTTACTGCACGACAGTGACGATTTGCTTTTATGAAATATCCCAGACCATTGGGATTTTATGGAAAATGCTTCTGCACATAATATTGCACTTCAAATGCACTAATCATAAAATAATAACCGAAAGTAGCCCATCTAGGCATATTGGCTACTTTCGGTGCGCAACATGCTTCTGTAGAACTTAGAAGACATGCTGGCTTCTATGGAATCCAAATGACTGAAATCAGCTGCAAACAGATGCATACTGTGGTGGCAAACAATTTCATAGCAAGGGCTAATCAGTCCAATAATGACTGCAACAACTCATCATAACCACATGCAGATGAAAGAAGTGTGCCACATAAGTTTGGTGAATCTGTTTATACTGTTGATTTTTGTGACCCATCATAACTAAGTCCATAATAAGAAACCATCTCCTACCTGCCACTCTGGGTGCCACTACTGGCTGCCAGAGCACTACCTCTCACCAACAGCTCTGACACACTGACATCCAACAGTTCCAGCAGCAGACAGCGCGTTGACACACCGACACTGTGATTGGTGAACACCCCATACAGCGTCACTGGCAAAAAATAAATAAAGGAAATGTATATTACTATAAACTTGCCCATCTTCTATGTTGAAACTATGGCTTGGGACATGAATCGTGCGGAATTCTCACAGTCATCATCACACAATTAAAGTATGGACATATTTTAATCATGCTGGCTTCCAAATTCAGCAGAATTCACAATTTAACTGGATCATGAATGCCTACTGTACTGGCCTGGCCATGGACAGTGAATTGCATCTCCCAGGGAGTCAAATCCTCACCTCAGTTCATCCATTTAATAATATTTGCCAACAGAATTAAACATTATATGACAGGAGGATTACTGTGTACAGTGTGGGGAAGGAACCGTGGATACCTATGTTCTTGTGGCCCTGAATGTCTTCCAGCACGGATCTCTCCTTGAGATACCCGTAATCTCCTCCCTGAGTGTCGGCCGTGAACTCCTTGACGGCGGCGGTGGTGGTGGTGGCTCTGCCGGAGCTCACTCTGTACACGGAGGCCGAGACTCCCTGGCCGAGACGCGACTGTACGTTCCAAATCTCCCCGAATATCTCGAACAGGACCGGCTTCATGCTCTGGTCCACGACGCCTCCGCCTCCCCCTGGCGCTGCTGTCATCATGGCAGCAGTGTGTGGCCGTACTGCCGTGGGGTCAGAGGAGCTGCAGTGGGCCATTAAGAGAAGCTAGTTGACAGCTTCCAGCAGCTGCAGGAGCATTGCAACAAACACCGAGGCGTCAACAGCAGCCACTCAACACTGCAACCATTACACTACCAGCACTGGACTAAAACTACGCTGCATTATTAATATTATTGTAAGGTTATTGTATGCTTGCTGAAGAAGCTCTCTGGATGACTTCACACAAATCAGCTAGTGGCCAAAAGTTAGCTAGTTCCTTCGGAGTGGCTAAACTACTAGCCAAAGAGTTGGAGCTGCAGCAAACAGACCGTTTTAACGGTGTGAATGTGAATCTTCGCCCCATAACATTACATTAAGCGCAAGCAAAGCGATTGTATCGGCTAAATGAATAACGTATATTTCTTCGGCTTCAATGACAACTAAGGTTTTTGCAGCTCAGTTGCTGAGTGGGTCATTGCATTGCTGCTGCCTGCTGCTGCTTGTTGTTGATGTTTTCACAAGACCAATCTTGCTTCCGGGCGCAACTTTCTCTAGTAGACTTGTGAGACTACTGTAGAGGCTTTGCGCCACCTACGGTGCGGGAGAGCGTATGACCATAAAAAGTAAATGCAAAGCCAAAGTTAGCTCTGGTCCATCGCTTTCACCTCCCGCAGGAGCAATGCGGGAGGTGAAAGCGATGGACCAGAGCTAAGCCAAAGTGAGTAAACTACGGAAAAGAAACACTGACAAATGGGTTCAAACATGTTCAATTCGTCAGCCAAATGAGATATTGGTATAAAAGTGACATTACACTAATTGTATATCTGTTCTTGTGGGGTTTCCAAGGGGATCCATCATCCATGCCTGTCCGCAACAGCCTAGCCATGGCTGGTTCCCAAAGTGTGGTTCGGGGACCTCTGGGGGTCCCTGAGGAGTTTCCAAGGGGGTCCATAGTGGGGTCTGTCAGGTCAAATAGCAAATGTACACATTGTCAGTGTCACCTTCCTAAAATAATTACATACTGGTTGAGTATCATTTTGATGATGCTGACAACCTCTCTCAGAGGTCGCTTCTCAATAAGGATATACCATAGGCTATATTTAACCAGAGGTACGGTTACCTCTGGTTAAATAGCCTAAGCTTGTTGAGAAGATGATTCTGTTCTCACCCCAGTGTGTAAAGAGTGTAACCTAGAGCCATTTTATTTTCACAAGACAATGTGTATGTGACTATTTAGCACAAGTCAAGACAATGTGACAAAATTAATCTAGCTAGCTTTAGTTAGGCCTGGCTGAAATGGTTCAACAATTGCCCACACACACACACACACACACACACACACACACACACACACACACACACACACACACACACACACACACACACACACAATAATTATAATACAATGAATAATGGTATACTTATTCGTTTTATTTTCAAAATAATGCACAAAAGAATACTTTCATTACTTTCAATTTACTACACACTATACACATTGCAAAAGTGTACATATTTCTTTTTGTTTGTTACAATGTAAAAAAAAATGGAAAACATTGACATTGTTATCTAGTCAGTTTTAAACATAAGAAAAGGAAGTTGCCTGGGTTCATTCACAGTTTTCGGTGGATACTAAAAAATGAGGTCCAGGACCAAAAATTGGAACACTAGAAAAGAGAAAAAAGGTCTGCACACATTCTTATATGGTCCCAAAATAACGTTTCGGCCTATATATGCCTTCTACAGGTGTAAACTTGAAGAAGTGGCTCACAACCCCTATGCCTATACCTATAGGCCTATGAAGAAGAAGAAGAAGTAGGCCTATGCATTGAAGCAAAGGAACCAAAAGTTCTGCTTGTGGTCTGTACTGTAGCATCTGTGGCTTGTCATACTGTCATTAGAATGAATCCTCACGCACATTTCCGGAAAAAGACAAAGCTTCTGCTAAATAATGTACAACTGTAAGGCTTTACCCCCTAACTAAACCCCCATGTGCTGCTTTAAAGTTTAAATTAGACCAAAGCTGAAACAAAGTGTGCAGCTAGAGCTTTCCCCCTGCATCTGCATGTGCATCTTCAGACGTTTTTGCTTAAAGCTGTTGCTTTTCCCGTGAATGAATTCTCATGTGTTTCTTCAAAGTTGTTAAACGATTGAAGCTGCTGCCACAGACAGTACAGCTAAAGGGCCTTTCCCCTGTATGTGCTGCATCAGACCAAATTTCTGTCTAAAGCTGTTGCCACAAATTTCACAGCTAAAGGGTTTTTCCAACTTTATGAACAAGCATGTGCTGCTTCAGACCATTTGCTTGACTAAAGCAGCGGCCACAATCTGCACAGCTGAAGGGCTTTTCCCCTGTATGAATCCTCATGTGCAGCTTCAGAGAACCATTTTCACTAAAGCTGTTTCCACAGATCGTACAATTGTAGGGTTTTTCACCTGTATGAATCCTCATGTGCAGCTTCAGAGAACCATTTTCACTAAAGCTGTTTCCACAGATCGTACAATTGTAGGGTTTTTCACCTGTATGAATCCTCATGTGCAGCTTCAGAGAACCATTTTCACTAAAGCTGTTTCCACAGATCGTACAATTGTAGGGTTTTTCACCTGTATGAATCCTCATGTGCAGCTTCAGAGAACCATTTTCACTAAAGCCGTTTCCACAGATCGTACAATTGTAGGGTTTTTCACCTGTATGAATCCTCATGTGCCTTTTCAGATAACTGTTACCACTAAAGCTGTTGCCACACATGTCACAGCTATAGGGCTTTTCCCCTGTATGAACCATCATGTGCTGCTTCAGAGTATTATTTTGACTAAAGCTGCTGCCACAAACTTTGCAGCTATAGGGCTTTTCCCCTGTATGAACCATCATGTGCTGCTTCAGATGATTATTTTTACTAAAGCTGCTGCCACAAACTGTGCAACTAAAGGGTTTTTCCCCTGTATGAACCCTCATGTGCAGCATCAGATGACTATGACGACTAAAGCTGCTGCCGCAATCTGCACAGCTAAAGCCTTTTTCCCCTGTATGAATCAGCATGTGCTGCTTCAGATGACTACTTTTACTAAAGATGCTGCCACAATCTGTACAGCTATGGGGCTTTTCCCCTGTATGAACCCTCATGTGCTGCTTCAGAGAACCCTTTTGACTAAAGCTGTTGCCACAAACTGTACAGCTAAAGGGCTTTTCCCTGGTATGAATCGTCATGTGCTGCTTTAGATGACACTTTTGACTAAACCGGTTGCCACAGTCTGTACAGGAAAAGGGTTTCTCTCCTGTATGAATCATCATGTGCTGCTTCAAATGACCCTTTTTTACTAAAGTTGTTACCACAAAGAGTACATATAAAGGGCTTTTCCTCTTGATTAGTCTTCATGGATGGCTTCTCTTTTGACGATTTCACACTGTGGATCAGTTTACAGCTCATAGACAACCTTTGTCCTTTCACATGTTGTGTCTTGTGTGATCGCTGTTTGTTTAAAACTGACTGGGCTCCCTTGGTCTCCTCCTCATCGCTGTCTTCAGTATCAGATTCAGAACAGTGTGAAGAGAGGAGCTGAGCATCACTGGTTGGTAGTGATGTTTCACAGTCCTCTTCCACCTAAAATAAATACATAAACACATATCAGATTTATGTTGATCTTCTAGATTTGGTTTCTACTAACATTTTGGGCAATAACATACTAAGCCACTTAAACACAAGCAACAATACTGTACACATTTGCTCAAATTACTATGGCCCTCTCCTTTTATAATCAACACTTCAAATCTATTGAACAGAAATAATTGATCTACAGGCTCAAACCATGTTGGCAATGCATTGAAAATTCATCGACACTGTGTTGTTTTTAATGCTGGGGTTACAGTATGTGGTGTAATAAGGCCTCATCCAACAGATATAATTTATAATCAAATTACCATTTTACTCTGTGGAACAGCTGTGTATTCCATGGTGTTAGAAAGATCCTGTGGAAGTTGTGGAACTATTTCATCCTTCACATCCAACAGTCCACTGTTAAACCTTACACGTGATAGAGGGACAAAACAAGCCTTCAACACTACTGCTGTTGCGTTCACCTGTAAAATCAAATGCAGAAAAGAAAACAAAGTCAGAAAAAAAAGTCATGAAAACATGGCAGATATAAAAAGCACATTACACAAAAGATAAACTTTGTTTGAATGTGATATCATTATTATAATAGTTAGGGGGTGGAACACGCCATCAACAGTATAGGCTATTACGTTAAATGTGGAGAAAAAATACTATTTGTGACGGATAGTCAGATACTCCACAATAACTACAAGACAATTGTGACCGTAGGTCACAGTTAACTATGAAAACTGTCATATCTTGACCGTATCATTTCTGTAACACCCCAATGTCTATATCTGCTGACCTTTTGTGACATCACATTGTTGTAACATCACATTGTGACATCACATTCAGACCTTGTCCCTTGTATGCCCATATACCGGTTACGGTATGAAGATCCATGATGTTATCAATATTAAGCCCATAGCTTGGAATGTCCATGGGCATATAGTCCTATTTTGTGAGTCTCATGTGTGCTATAACATAAGACATCTATGATGTCAGACTATAGTCATATCCATTTTGTCCACATTTTGTTCAACGTAATCAACAAACCGCAACTTGAATCACGCTTGCAAATGAAATCTGTTCAGTGCAACCTCACCCTTATGCGTCTTACAGGTATAGATAATACACCCAATAAGAAAAACATGACAAACCTGGTACTCAATCTTCCTCCTTTTGGTTTCTCTACAGGACTGTTCAACTTCCCCTGATTGGTTCATCTGTAATGATAAATGTCTTGGTATTACCGTATTAAACACAAGGGGGAAATAGAGGCTACACACATCTAATGTCTAACAAGCTCAGTCTTCTTCAAGGTTAGTAGTTTGTATCAAACACAACTAGTTGTCCATTACTAATGTAAAGTGTAAAGTCTCAACTACATAACCACATGTGCAACATCTTACCTTCTTGTTCAGTTGTTCTCAAAGACAAATCCTTGGAAATGGTTCTCTGTCTTGTCTCTGAATATGCTGAAAGCACACACATAGACTACAACAACGCTATGATAATTTACTTATACCTGAGGAGGGTCTTTCACACGTTGAATTCAACCAATCAGAGCAGAGCAAAGGAAGTGGGGGGAGATAAGATGCTTCCAATAGCCCTGGTTGACACGAACATTAACATAGCACATCAACTATCTGGAAACATTTCAGAATAAGACAGTCTGGTGATTAAATAACATGCCATGCATACTTGCTTCAAACTATTTAAAGTTATGATTTATGTTTAAAACAATCATCAAAGGCCTACCCAGTGTATCATTTAAATTGCAATTACTTTTACAGTTGTAAAACAAAACAAAAACATCTCATTGTGTTCTTGCTATCATGCTTCTTAACTTCAGTAACAGGAACAAGTCTCCCCATCTGCCCCAATCTTTAATAAACATAAAATATAGTATCATTTGGAAACACAATTTAACTAAATCAGGAGATATAAACCATGAATCACCATCATTTTGATCAACTATGCCAGTTACACATCATTTCTGTTAATTTCCCTGTTTCATCACTTCCATTGTGCTTGTTTATCCTGTATCCTGCACGAGTTCTGTCTCCTGAGTGTCTGTTTGATACAGAGCTGGGGTAACACAGGGATCCCAGTAATGAACAAACACTCTACTTAGCTATTGGATAGAGCTATATAGAGCTTATTTTTACAAAACATATCCATCACACCACTTTACATGCAGTAGCACCATGCAGTTTACACACTTTAAAACATTATTTCTGGTTGTAGGGTTTGAAACTCTTATCTTCATCTAGTCTGTTGGAAAACACAGGTTGTGAATGTTGATAATGTTTTATTTAGAGGATGCTTGTCCCTTTGTTGGATGGATGGGTAGGTGAGAATGGCGTAGGGTGTGCCCTGTTGCTGAATGGATGGACCAACTCATTTGCATGTATTCCTTTTAGTATGTAGTAGCCTATGTAAGTAGTGAGCATAATGCCCCCAACAGTATTGTGTGAATGGTGTGTGGAATAGGATTAGCATTAATTTGTATTCAAATTGCTTATAGGCCTACTGGAAAATACTAAGCATTCTGCAACATTAGGAAGGTGACATAACTTAAAGGAGGACTTCACCACTTTTCAACCTATCTTCATATAATAGGTCCTCACTAATTAATGTTCATGATAAAATATCAAAAAATAATCTACTCAGTCCGGGTCTCATAGGAGAGCTGTGGGCGGGTTTATTATATCAATGTGTTTTGCTCTAGTGAATGAATGCAATAGGACCTGAATGGAAACAAGACCACATGGTCTTTCTTCAGTGAATATCCTTTTTGGACCAAAGTGCTTTGTACTGTATGCATCTTTTATGTCTAAATAAATAAATCAATCAATCAATCAAAAAGTCAAATCCTTCCACCGGTGACATCATCAATGGGGAATCCAAGCTAATAGAAACGGCAGGCTTTATATTCCTAAAAAGTTGCAATGTTAAAGTGGAAGCCATTGTTCTCGCAATAATAAAAATCGACAGACAGGTTGAAAAGTGGTGAAGTCCTCCTTTAAGGAGTGTTTCATCCATATATTTGGCTTTTACAGGGTTAAACATGTAATGAGCACAGAGCACCGTATAGATTACGACGTATACAAGCATTATAGGCAGTTTTCACATGATGGTCAAATAGCAATTTCACACAATCATTATATGGTAATATAATAATAATTATTATAATAATAATAATTGTAACATTTATCAAGAATAAAACACACTTCACTTGACAATGAAAATACATTTCTTCGATGCAAAACAAAATGAAAGGCTTTCTCTGTTGCTGAAATATGTTTTTTTTTATTATGGATCATTTGTCATTTCAACATACGATACCCATCCCCAAATCCCAATAAGCCTCGTAAACCAGCCTCCTCCGGAAATCTACATTCCATTTGCTTTCTAGAAACAAGAGAAGTAATAATTATGATGAGCTGATCAGTGCTGCTGCTGATCTATTTTAATGTCTTAATCTGTGTAATTCTGTCATATTTACAGTTTAACTCTACAGTATTGTGTATGAGTATAGGACTAACCCTTTTTCTCAGTTCTGCTTGACTGTTATGTACAATATGTCTGTATGCCTTTGTGCAGTGGTGTGTTGGTAGGTATTTGTCTGTACTGGATTCATTTCATGACAAGCATGCTAGAGAAGCTCCTGTTATATACAGTATACCCCAAATTCATATCTCGCAACCCTTGACAGCCCATACATCCAAACAGAAAAGTCCTACTGATTTGATTAAACTCACCAACATTGCTAGCCTGATTTCAGACTAAGCTTCCTGAGGCCTGTACACTCAGAGAGTGGGCAGGGTCTTTCTATGGGTTGGAGCCAGGCTACAACATTGCAGCCGTATGGAAAGCTTGAATTATCCTCTTTCTATCTGCAAAGTTTTTCTTTCATAAAAAATCCACCTTAGACAAGCTTTCTCTCAAGAAATTATGTCAGGTGATTATTTGTATAAGTGTTGGAGTTTGGAAGCGCTCGTTTTCAACAATGCAACGTCCTGCTGCCTCCTGCATTATGTGCCATTTCGAAACAGGAGGTACGCAGCACTTACTTACAAACTCCTCAGAAAAATAACAACCTGCACGGAATTTCTTGACAGAAAGTAGCTCATAACATTTCTACTGTGTTTTTTATGAAACAAAAACTTTAAATGTGCAGAGTTTATACAATCAGATAGGACTTTTCTGTTTGGATGTATGGGCTGTCATGGGTTGGTATTGCAACTCTAGATTCCAGATATCAAAAATAGGATCTAACGGTGTTCTCTCTCTTTTCATTAAAGTTTATGAAGTTTAGGAAAGTTGCAGTTTGGACAGTCAATTGGAATATCCACCCAGCCCAGGTACTAGGGGTGTCACACCAAATTCTGGGCCCCCCCTGGGTACAAGGATTCACTCACATTTTGTGCTTTAACTATTGAAAAATAGCAGATATACAAGCTCGCAGCGCAGCAGTCGGTGCTGTAGATCTGCTATTTTTGAAAAATCGTGAAAATAGTCTTTGAATATTTCAAATCCTTCTATTAAGGTTTTTTTGAAAAACCTGTCTCTATGTCAGTGGTGCTCAAACCTTTTCATGTGAAGGACTCCCAAAATGACATGTAGGCCTATTTGGCCACGGACCCCATCTCAAAATATTTAGTTCCAGCCAGGGACCCCCAGAAGCAAAATATATATAGACCTATATTCAAAGATTTGCACACATTTTCACGACTTTTCAAAAATAGCAGCTCTACAAGCTGCGAGCTTGTATCTGCTATTTTTCAGTAGCTAAACTATAACATAATTCCAGGCCCCTCCACCTTGGGCCCAAGTAACTCAGTCCCACTTCCCCCCCCCTTGAGCCCAGGTACAGTTAATCAGAGTTTAAGTCTGTCCAATCCCAAATGATGCCTGCGAGGGCCAGGGCAGAAGCTTGATATTGGGGAAGACCTTGAAGAGGCAGGAAGCTCAACTACAGCCCCTAGGGAGCCCCTGGGCCTGGTCAGGCCAGGGCTAGGGGTGTTAGTGAGGGTTGCAGGGTGGACATGCTCGTGGGGGTGCAGATGCAAATGCTTGTGCTGCTGAAGTCCACTGTGCCCATTGTCTGCTTTGGTATGGGCCTGCTCCTCCACCTTGGCAGCCTAGAGAACAATAGAAAAAGCCTGAACAAGATCCTGATGAAACATGTTGTTTCACTGTTGACCAACACAAGTTCTGCTCGGTTCTCTGTACTGTTAAGTCAAACATATTGAAGTATCTTTTTCTTTTTTGGCCACAATATCAGTATTCTGTATTTGAGAATTATTTCAATCATTTAGTCTTTTACTGTAGTAAAGTGAGGGCATATAGGCAATTATTTTTTAGAAACAAAAATACGTGTTCATAATTAAAGTATCAAGCATGTAAAATCATACTTAGATGTAGGCCTATACAACGGTATGGGTAACAACAAGTCAAACTCTACTGTGTAATGTAGCAAAAGATTCACCTCAGGTTCGTAGATTTCACACTGCACTTCCACTGGCTGTCTAGTTTCCTTAACTTTGGCAGGCATTCTTACTTCAAACTGGTCCTCATGGGCTGTATGTGATCCCAAACAAAAGCCCCTATGCTGGGAGACAACACAGAACAGCTGGACTTGCACATATGAAAGTTGTTAACCTGTTATCTGTTAACACAGTTCTTCTGACTGAAACACTACAGTTGTGAGTAGGCTACTTGTCCAATTCTTAAAATATATGTGTGTGTGTGTGTGTGTGTGTGTGTGTGTGTGTGTGTGTGTGTGTGTGTGTGTGTGTGTGTGTGTGTGTGTGTGCGTGCGTGCGTGCGTGTGTGTGTGCGTGTGTGTGTGTGTGTGTGTGTGTGTGTGTGTGTGTGTGTGTGTGTGTGTGTGTGTGTGTGTTGTGTGTGTGTCTGTCACTGGTGCCTGATCATTGGAGCCAGGGGTAACATTGGCTCTCCCTATCGGCCATTGCTTGCCTGTCCCACACTTTCAGGTCTAACATCACTGTATGCAGTGTTGCCAGGTCTTGCTTGTTAAGCAATAATTTGGGCATATATTCATAGACCTGGTTGCTTGTTTCTCTCACATATAACCTGGCAACACTGGTCTTAGTGGTGTTGCCAGGTCTTGCTTGTTAAGCGACACATTTGGGCATGTATTCATAGCACCGGGTTGCTTGTTTCTCTCGCATATAATCTGGCAACACTGGCCTTACACAGCAGTGTTCCTGTTCTGTTTCTGAAACACAGAATAACATGTTGAATTGACTTGATACAAGACTGTCATATACTGATAATTTAAAGTTTCATGGCTTTAATTACAACTAATTAAAAACTGGGGACAATGGATAAACAGTAATCAGGATTATGATGTTGTTTGGACATTGGACTGTTGGGGTGACTGAATCTGATCATTCTGATGGTGAGTTATGCCTAATCTTTTATATACAGTATCACCTGCCTGGCCGCCGTGCCAATCATTTGAAATGATGTGGGTTCAGAATCAGAAGCAGAAGCACGCTGGTCGCTGGTCGGTGTTGTTGTGATTTGATTTGATGACATGTGTGGCTATATCTGGCAGTCTGTCTGTGCATCATTTTGCTATGATTTCTCAAATTATTTTAATTCATGACGTGAATTTACAGTAACCTATCGATGCTTGTAAGCCCTGCAGTCAACCATGTGTCAGTTATTTTAAACATGGTCAGTGGTGTCACTTCTTATGGCTGTCAAGCTTGCTGTTACAGCAAGATTGCAGAACCAATCTGCAATCTGCATTAGAATCACAGCAAGACACTGTAGCCTACCCGGCAAAATTTCGTGCATGCGAAGCCTGAAAACTGGCTAGCCCTACCGGTGACAAAGTTAGGCGCCCCTGGTGTGTGTGTGTGTGTGTGCGCGCGCGTGTGTGTGTGTGTGTGCTACTCACAGAAAACTGACAGTCCATGAGTGTGCAGTTGCTCAGTTCCTCAGGAGCAGTTTGCTTGGAGCATAATGTCTCCTGAATGGTGAACTCCACAAAATACGATGGGCCTTCATTCCACTGAGAATACATACACACATGTGAGTTCACTGCAGATAATCATCCTCCTTAAATTCAATTAATTCTTTCAATGGACTATAATTACTAAAATTGTATTTGATGACCTTCTTGCCCTGGCTGGCATTTTGCCTTTGAACAACACCAAAGACCAAGTGGCCTTGCCCCTAAAATGAAGAAATTCCAGGCCATATTCAATCAACGGCTCCATAACCAAAAAGGCAGTTCAGGTTTACAATGACTCTACCCACCCTCTCCACTTATCTTTTCAGCTTATACCATATGGCAGGAGGCATTAACTAAAATGAAGGGTTAAAATAATTTGTGCCATCTGCAGTGGATATTTTAAACATAAAAAAAAAAGAACCCTACTGCCCAACCCCTGCAGCCCATGATCACTACTGTTATTGGAATGCATTTTAACTGTAGTTTATTGCATTTGTTTATTTATGCATTCTTTGTGTTTTTATTGTTTGTTTACTGTATGCAAGTGTGCCAAAGGCAAATTTTCAATTTATGTTACATTTAATTGACAATAAAATTGTCTTTATCTTTATAGGGCAGGCCTATTGACTATTTATATGATACCTTCATGTAGCCTAATCATGTATCCCTCCCTCATCTTTTTATTTTATTTGTGTGTCTGTGTGTGAGGTCTGTTGAAACCTGACCTGTGAACTGGCTTTTGTAATGTTTTCCAAGGTGAAGTAGTTGGCTAAGCGGCTCTCTGTGTTAAACCTCTGCAGTGACAGGTTGGCTGTCTCCATGACGATAGGATCATTTAGGTTATCAGCTGTGGGGCAGTCAGGGCACACATCCACCACTGCTGTGGCAGGAACTAAACACAAGAGTTCAATTAAGAAATGAGATGTCAAACTTACATTCTGGTTTAGGTAACTAACAATCCAGTGCCTTATAATCACACTTGTTCACTGTTCTAAAATAAACTATAGTATATTCCTGACCTGTAGTGCACTGCTTCTCTACTACTTAAGTGCTATTTTTGTGCATTTGTACCATCTGACAAATTGACTTGTTGACCTCTTTCCCTTCATTACTGCAGTGCTAAATTGAACAGTGGAAAAACCTTCATCTGTGACACTATTACCTAGCCACTTCTGAGAGGTATTGTTTTCAGATTGTGTGTTTGTTCATCCTGGATAGCCAGATAAATCCATGACATTTCTGTGAGCTTGCGGCACATTAGATTTGTGCTGTGTGAATTATACTCCTCATTACCACTTCAAAATACGCTTAAATCAATTGCTCGATCACCTGACACTGATTATCATGTTGTAAGCCGCTATCTAATCCTGTGCAAATTTCAGTACCGTACCTTGACGAATTTTACACAAGTAGCTCTGTAGTTCCACTTCAGTACCAACATGAATGGACACCTCACACTCTCCATACACCTGTCAACACACACACACACACACACACACACACACACACACACACACACACACACACACACACACACACACACACACACACACACACACACACACACACACACACACACACAGGTTTGCAATTGCTACTTTGTGGGGACATTACACATAGTCTACTATCTTTGTGGGGACATTCCATTCATTTTAACCCTAACCCTAAACCCTAACCCTAACCCTAACCCTAACCCTAACCCCATACTGCATCTTAGGCCTTGACTTGGCCTAGGACAATATATTGAAGTCTTCACTCCCTAACCTTAACCTAACCCCTAAAGACCTTGTGGGGACGTATTAATTTGTCCCCACATGGTTTTTTCCCTGGATTGTACTATCTTTGTGGGGACATGAGGTCCCCACAAAGATAGCTTTGCAAGCCCACACACACACACACACACACACACACACACACACACACACACACACACACACACACACACACACACACACACACACACACACACACACACACACACACAAAGCTCAGATAAACTGCTAGTGTGTGTATTGTGTTTGAGTGATATAGTAGCATCCCCTACTGATACTTACTGGAACTGCACCAGTGTCCCTGACTTCACACTGTTTCCATGGCTTCCTGCTGGTCACGTGACATTTGGTCTCTAAGACATCTATGGTCAACTTGTAGAGCAGGCCACCTTTCTCCTGAACAAAGAGCAATAAATAGACATGAGAGAAAATGGTGGGAATACTTTCAAATCAACCGATCAATCGATCGATCAATCAATCAATCGATCGATCAATCGATCAATCGATCAATCAATCAATTTCAATTTCTCAAGCCTAAATGAATACATTCGCCAGCTATTAGCTCTAATCACAGCTGATATTTTGACGGGTAAACAGACAGTAACAGTGTGGGGTGTGTTTCGTTTAGGTGATGGCTACTGTGTGCCAGTGTGTTGGACAGCTCCTGCTTTTAACTTCATGCACACACAGAAACCCATAAATGAAACACACAGATAATTAACATTAGCTGCTGCATTTAGGCAACCTGTCAAAAAGTCTGTGAAAAGGGTCCACTGGGTTGGTTGTAGCTTGATTTAATAGTAGTAGTACACTTCTGCTAGTACAAGCACTCTGTTTGCATCTCTCCCTTTTCTTTTTGTAGTAGGCCAATAGGGTGCAAAGACCAGCCATAGCCTGATTTATACATAAAGCGTATTGTACTTGAAATGCATGAGGACCATGTTTTATTCATTTATTATCTTTTTTATTTTCATAAAAAATAAAATATATACAAAAATAACTTTTTAACTAATCAGCATTTTTTTGTGCAGCCATGTACAGTATACACTATGCATTAACATTTCATTATGTTTAACAAAGATGTGGCTGTAAAAAGAGTGAGAGAGAGAGTGTGTGAGTGTGAGTGTGTGTGTGTGTGTGTGTGTGTGTGTGTGTGTGTGTGTGTGTGTGTGTGTGTGCGCGCGTGCGTGCGTGTGTGCGTGCGTGCGTGCGTGCGTGCGTGCGTGCGTGCGTGCGTGCGTGTGTGCGTGTGCGTGTGTGTGTGTGTGTGTGTGTGCGCGTGCGTGCGTGCGTGCGTGCGCGCACATGCATTGTACACACCTTTTCAGCTGCAGTGTGTGACATGTCATACAGTCTGTTGAGGCTGAGGATGTATCCTTGCGTCCGGTCCTGGTTGATTTGCTCCAGGGCCTCCTCTGCTACCCGCACTGCCTCCGGGTTCCCACAACCAGGGCTGTCTGGTTGTGGTGTGGCCCTGGTCCCCTGCCACAGTGAAGCCAGACATAGGGCCAGCAGGCACACATTCACAGACATCCCGAAACACACGCACACAGCGTTGCCACCGATAAAAGACAGCCTAACTGTTTCTGCTATATAGTTTATTCTGAAACTCTGAAGTCTCAGGAGCTACAGTAGCATCAATGCTAATGACCGGGAAGGCCTATGCCAATCCTTGGCACAGATCTTGCTTATCTTGTAATGCTAGTTTAATCACCAAATAGCAGCCAGCTATTCTGACAGCTAAACATGTGAGAAGAAAGAATCTTAGAATGATGTGTTTTGGGCTACAAATTGCTTGGTGGGGACTGCTGGACTTTACCCCCTTTCTCAAAGGACAAGCAAACAGCTGCTATCTCCTATAGGCCAATGGCTTGGTCTGATAACCTATCAGGGTCATTAGGACACCGGGGGAGTATGGGGAAATCTCGCTTTTGCGAAAGCCCATCACTTCGACCGGAGGGTTAGCGACTCACTCCACGGAGGTTAAGGTTAGGGTGAGGGTTAGAGTCGGGTGTCGAAAAGATGAACGTAGTAACAGCGACACGTTCCCGGGAGTATAAGGTAAATAGTATGTATATCAGATCATGGTTGTTTGTTGAATGAGAGAATGTCATCATTGAGCAAATAGCAACCCAATTAGGCTATCGTGTCTAGACTTGAGTTTCGATGAAAAACATAAATATATTGCTGAGACAACATTTTGAGAGAGGACAGAGGTCTTATAGTCAGGGCATGATAGGAAGTTAGGAACCTTAACATCAAGGATAATTTATAGGTTAAGGAGCAGGTGTTTTAACTTTTGAATCATGGATATGATGTGTCATTCAGTGACAGAATGAAGTTCTTTCCAGATATCAACTGCAGATCCATTATCCACTCCTGTATGTAGAGCCTAATACTGTACCTTCCATTTGACTTCTTGAAATATTTCAATAGTCATTTATGGTGACATTTTAAATGAATACATAAGCATAAGCATAAGCATATACATATACATATACATATACATATACATATACATATACATATACATATACACATACATATACATATTATTATTGATTTTAAGGGATGATAAAAAAACACAATTAACAGAGGCTGATGGTATTTGATTACTGTGACAACATTTTGGGTCTGAATATAATCTGCTCCATGAAAATAATTGTGTTAATGTGTAGATCTTAGGTTTAGTAATTAGGCTATTCTCAGGATGAGAGGAATCACACTGCACTGGTGAATTACAGTGACCAGCCGTTTGTGATAATTACATCATTGTAAATGTGTTGTTGCTCTGAAACCCTTTCTGGCTCCTATACTGTTTTCCCTGTGTAGGAATGGTACCCAAATATTGTCAAAAATAATCGCATGTAAAATTAAATGTATGATATAAAAAGAAAAGAAAAGAAAAGATTTGTCTCAAGAAGGGCAAGGTGTGGTTGGTCTATACACAGATGAGAGCTATTTCCGGTGATTATCTGGCTGTTATAATGATAATAATAATGTAGAGCTTTTGACTCAAGTTCACTATAAACTAGTAAAATTATGTACATCTGTTCATACAGTATGGATGACTTGTATCATGTTAAGCAAAAAAACTTCACTCTCATATAGACACATCCTTCCTGTCTCTTGAATGTTATAAAACACATCTCAAAATGAATAACAAACTGACATGCCATATTCTTTTAAAACAGGCCTATGTGTGGGATCTTTGCATCAATCCGACAGAGACATTAATGTCTGATTCAAATCTACAGTACACTCAATATGCACCTTTTGTCAATATACTGTAGCACCAGGACACCTCCAATAGTTTATTGCTGTGTAACTATTTAATTCCAGAGCTATGAACAGAGGGTATGCGTGTGACATCATCATCATACCCGGAAGTTATGCGGGAACACAAAAAACGACTTTCTGGCCTTGACCTCCCATACATCCAAACAGAAAAGTCCTATCTGATTGCATTAAATGACGTTAAACTCACTTGGCCACTCACTTTGCCACTCGTTTTGCCACTCGATTTGCCATTCACTTTATGCATGCACATACCCTCTATAGTAGTATGGTTTTGGATACCTGTTATAAGGAATCTAATGCAATTCTTCCAAGCACAGAACTAAAATCTCTGTAAAACTATGATGGATTAGTATTCTGAAGGCTGTAGGCAAGATTTGAGCAAGGCATTTTATTTTGTATTATCTTACTGCACCAGCAGACTGGATGACCTTATTCATAAATGTCAAGTACATAAAAGAAATGACAAATTCCCGTCAAGCTTGTTGGGGTTGAGGTGTAAAACAACTATATATCAGGCATTATATGGAATGGAATGAAAACAAAAAACTGTTGAGTATCGCTGGTATTTATTGTTTTGTGCAGTCAATCACGTGAACATGAACAAGATAAAAACACGTAAATGTCTACCAGCAAGCATCTGCATTATAAACATGTTTTTAGGTGTTATAAATATGTCCATGTTGTGCAGTAAGTAATGGGAGTTCAAGGTGCAGCGCTCCACTTCAGCAATCCATCTCCCAGGCCCAGGGTCTAGCACATTGAAAGGGGCATAGACACCCTCGCTCCCGACTGATAGGTGAAACATCATGACTTAGATCTGTGCTGTGTCATGTGATCAATGAGATATCAATGTTGGGAACAGTATTGTTATGCCGGGACATTCAATAACTTTTTCAAATGTAAAGGGCAGACCGTACCAGTACATAAAGTGGTTCCTGTGTAAATAAGCCGAAAAGCTTACTAGGACCTCCTTTTAGTTGACCTTGTACCAGTGATTTGTGCTGTCATGAAACTGTACTTTTTCCTAAATGCAACCTTCTAATAAATTCTTCAATCAATCAATCATTCAAAATATCGAGAGAGAGAGAGAGAGAGAGAGAGAGAGAGAGAGAGAGAGAGAGAGAGAGAGAGAGAGAGAGAGAGAGAGAGAGAGACTTCATGATGCAGTGGTGAACAGGGAATTCACAGTTTAGTGATGGAAAAGAGAGGCAGTAGGGGTTGATAATATAGTCATCCTTCAAGATTAAGCAGACTATGTGAGGTAGGTGGAAGCATTGTATAAGGAGAGCAATGGAATGCCAGTAATCATAGTCAATGATTCTGATTGCGACGTGTTGAAAGCGTTAACTTCTCTTCTCATCCATCTTCCTCTCTGTGTAAGTCCCCATTAGCCAGACTGACACCATATTTCAGGATGTGTATGTTGTTGCACGCATGTGTTCAGATCAGTTCCGTTCCCCAGGGAGCAGCAGCTGTCTCCTCACGCAGCAGCCTGAACCTTGAACATGGGGTCTTCAGCAAAGAGCTTTGCAACCAGGTCGACTCCCTCCCTGGTTGGGGCAGCGGCTGGGCAATCAGCAGAGACAGACGAGGGGAAGGGCAGGATGGTGGGCTCCCGCTCACCGGGGATCTGGGGGTCAGGGATGAGGGGAAGGGTGACTCCCACCTCTGGGCCTGCGGCCGGCTGGTCGGGGAAGGAGGGGAGGGTCATGGGCTGGCCGAGGGCAGGCAGCACTCTCACCATGCCCTCTGGATGGTGGTGAGGCTCATGCTTGTGCTCGTGGTGGTGGTGATGGTGCTCGTGATCGTGCAGGTGAGCGTGCTTGTGGTCGTGGTCCAGGGCTTGCTCGTGGTCGTGCTCGTGCGTGTGCGTGTCAGTGTGGTACTTGTGGTGCTGGTTGGGGAAATCGCCGCTGTGGTCATGTGCCTTGGCGTGGTGAGCATGAACGTGGTCGTGTCCGTGCCCATGGTCATGGGAGTGATCGTGAGAGTGCGCCTGGCCCTCTTCGTGGTCATGCGTGTGATGATGGTCGGCGTTCTCCCCCTGGGCACCGTGTTGCTGGTGGCTCTTGGTGTGGTCGTGCACGTGGTCGTGGGGGTGCCCCTGCGTGGCGTCGTGCGCGGCATCGTGTGTCTGGTCCACGCCCTCCGCGTGGGGCTCAGCGTGGCTGTGGTCTGTCTCTCCTCCCAGCAGGTGGAGCTTCTTCTCTTTCTCACCAACCTGGGAACAATGCAATGCAAGAACAGCCAGTTACATACTGTACATACAGAACAAAACGCATGGCTCAGTGAGTGTAGAGTGGAAGACTTTAGAGAAATCTTACCTCAGGCTCATAGATCTCACACTCTACAGAGAGATCCTCACCACCAGGATGGTGGGAGTGGCTACCCTTGCAATGCCCTTTGTGCTGTGGTAGAGATAAAAAAAAACACTCACATTAGAATTTACATACTCAAAATCTCCATAACAAATCACTGTTGTTAACCTATACAAAACAACCACCATCACCCACCATTAATTATGCGACTTTGTTATTTGAAATCCTGTTTATATTCGAATTTATAATGTGTTTTGTACTGTCTTCCTTCCATACACTAGTAGACTTTGAAAAGCCTTTTAAAAGACTAAAGGCTGACACCGCAAACTATAGTAACTCACAGCAAACTCGCAATCCATGAGGGGGCACTGGTCTGCCTTTGTTGAGTCAGCACTCTTGGTACAGGTGGTCTCCTGAACAGTGTATTCTACATTGTAGAATGATGCCATACCGCCAATCTGAGAACACACACACACATCATTAGATTAAAATGTCACAATTCACACACAGACACCTTGTCAGATATTCTTTTAAGGACATGTCAAGTGCTGACCGAGGAGGTTGCCCGAGTGATGTTGAGCAAAGCAAAGCGCTTGGATAGCGCGCTCTCCTTGTTGAACTTCTCCAGGGAGAGGGTGGTTGTTTTCACGATCTCAGCGTTGTCCTTGGCAATGTGGGAAGGGCAGTCGGGGCACACCTCAACCACCTTTTCTGCTGGAACTGGAGTTGGAGAGATTAAGTCAATGAAAACAGTGGTAATTGTTAATTTAGCTACTGCATTTCATTTAGTACAGTTTGAGTGCTGAAAATCTAATACATACACACTGGATTATACATATTTTACATGTTGTAATGGGTGGTCATTGGGGGTCAGTTTTGAAAATCAAACCTATTTCAATGTTGCAGTTATGTTTTTACCTGGTCTGATCATGCAGTTGTATTTGTAGAGACGCACCACTCTGTGCACCCTACTGATGAAAATGGAGGCTTTGCACTGTCCATACACCTAAACAATGCAGAAAAGATGCAGTTAATACTGAATGTGGATTTCAATTGGTGTACCGGTGAACATGGGGATAGCTCGACTTTTTCCAATTTATTTCTGAATGAGCTTCATTGTCAGATCACAGATCTCGTTAAGGAGTGGGTGAAATTAGTTTTTGTTCCCCTAATTATCATTAGTTCCACAGAAGAAAGAGAGGGAAGAAGAAGGGGGAGGGGGAGGGGGTGAGTCAAAACAAGAAAGAAAAACATTAACTAATAATAATTTATCTACATATTTACACATGGTACATAGATAAGATATGGTGCATGAGCAAAGCAGCAGATATATTGTGCATGATCTATTTATGGACATTAGTTAAGGTGTGTGTGTGTGTGTGTGTCTGTGTCTGTGTGTGTGTGTGTGTGTGTGTGTGTGTGTGTGTGTGTGTGTGTGTGTGTGTGTGTGTGTGTGTGTGTGTGTGTGTGTGTGTGTGTGTGTGTGCGTGCGTGCATGTGTGCGCACGCGTTCGTGTGTGTGAGTGAGAGAGATCCTGTGGGCAAAAGCATATGTGTACAGTATGAGTAATTATTCACATAGTGTGTGTGCAGGTGCGTGTGCGTAAACGTGTTTACTAACCGGTACGTCATCAGAAGTGCGAACTTCACATTTCTTCCAGTCCTTCCTGCTGAGGACATGGCAGTTGGTTTCCTCAACATCCAGTGTCAAGTAGAACACCACTCCTGTCTCTCCCTGGAAACATAATCAGCGGTCTTCAACATGTCTGGACACGGACAAATGTGTCCGTGGCAAGACTTGGTTTTGTCCGTGGCCAATTCTAGTTTTTCTGTTTTACACACCATTATAATGTTCTTATTTTCATCATAAGATCCAATTACTGAATGTCAGTCTCCAGGTTTTCTTCAGAATATGTATGACACTTATTTACTATTATGAGTCCAACTAGTAATAATGCTTCTCAAATGTTTTATTTGCAAGGACCCCCATAACACTGAGAGTGTACAAATGGAACCAAATGTACACACTTTTGTAATATTATTGTCTTCTCATTTTGTATGTCAAAAATTGATTTTTGATAAAACAAATTCCCACACAAGCCAATGTTCATGTTCAGGGGGCGATGACCCCTGAACATGAGAAACCCTGAATTATCATGAAGACCAGGATGAACTCCACATTAATTTACAGCCTATCACAGAACTCCTTCTGTCCTGTACAAACAATTTCACATAAGCATCATCATAGGCAGATTTTACTGTGCTTTGCTGCTGTATTTTCATCATCTCTGGCACCAGTAAGATTCTTGACTCACGTGTTTCATCTGGTTGACGTTAGCCAGACGGTACAGGCTCAGGACGAAGCCCTCTTGGCGGTCTTTGTTGATCTCGGTGAGCGCGAGACCTGCAGCGTTGAGTGCCTGCGCATCCTGGCAAGAGCCTGGCTCCACGCCTCCCTGCTCCAGCGGCGCGCCGTGGACGCACACCAACCCCATCACCAACAGGGACAATAACGCACATTGCTTCATGGTGGAGACCTGTGAGTGTGTGTCTTTGTCAAGCTCTCTCTGTCTCTCTCACACACCAACTGACTGAATAATCTGGTGGGAGAGATGAATGTAGAAGGAGAGGGAGGGCCTTATATACTCTGCTCCTGCTGTTAGTCCCCTCTCTAATGCCCCCACCCCCAGCCATGTACCCCTCCTCCTACTGTATGTCCTGTCTCTGTCTGTTCCTTTTCCTGATTGTGGTGCCAAACCTCCCCCTCAGGTCCTGCAAACACTCAGTCAGCGAGGGCACCCTTCATGGCTCCAGGGGGTTGAACCCATTTAGAATGGGAACTCATTATTAGACATTATTTTCTGCCACGGACCCCCATCTCAAAATATTTCGTTCCAGGGACCCCCTTGAAGCAAAATTTGAGTTACAAATGTTCGCTTAAAAAATACATATATTCAAAGATTTGACACATTTTCACGACTTTTCAAAAATGGCACATCTACAAGCTCGCAGCGCGGCACTTGGTGCCAAGCCGTGAGTTTGTATATCTGCTATTTTTCAATAGCTAATGTATAAAATAATTAAGGCCCCTCCAGCCTCCACCTTGGGCCCTAGTAACTCAGTCCCATGCACTTTTCCCTCCCTTGTGACAACTCACACACACACTCACTCACACACGCACGCACGCAAGCACACACACACTTGCTCCCTGTCACGCGCCCTTATCTTTGGAATTCTGCGCTGGTTCAATCCATCTATCTGCCATCAATCAGTAGAAGTCTACAGTTGCTGCAGAGACTTGCAAACAGAGCTCATCAACCAGGAGCAATCAGCCCTGCGGCATATTCCTCTCACTCCCTGGAATGACACTGGTTGTCTTCAGTGTGTGGGGGTCCCCAGTCTAACAGTAGCTACATTTTGCAGTCTACAGTGAAAATATATCCTGTATGCGTGTATTGATTGATTGATTGATTGAAGGCTTTATTAGAAGTTTGCATAGGAAAAGGTACAGTTTCATGACGGTACAGTTCACTGGTACAAGGTCTACTAAAAGGAGATCCTGAAAAGACTAAGCTTATTTCAACAGGAAACCATTAAAGTATCTCATATAACATTGAATGACAGACAAATAGAACACAGTACTATGCAGTAGATATGTAAATAAAAGAAAATGAGAGAGACAAAAAAAAGAGAAAACAGTAAGTCTAAACAAACAGTAAGTATATACAAAGAAGGGGCAGGGGAAGTATAGGATTAGAGTATACAATTAAGAAAGTAGAATTAATGGGAATTACAAAGATAATAATAACTAGTAAGACGCCTCAGGGAGACATGCGACCTTGCAATTCTTGTCCATCTGGCCCCCTGTTCTTGGCCATCTGTCTTGACCTTATATGGATTCTGTTAGTGTCGTATGTGGCTGATGTGGCCCCATATATGGGAATTCCCATATGAAGTCCTGTTAGATATGGGCTTAATATTGACAACATCAGGGAACTCCATATATGGGCATAAGAGGGATTCTGTTAGTGTGACATCGCAGTGAAGCCAGAGCATGATGTCAGAACGGCAAACCCAGAGAACCACAGTGTCAGGCCAGGCGCAATCTCTTGAGACAAGAGTCAATGATGGCTACTTCAAAGGAAGAGGTACAGACGAGTGGGCGTTCCCCTTTCTTTGACAATGGCTTGCCAGATTGGGCCAGGCGTGACAGACAGACAGAGATACACACATACGGACTGTGACCGTTCACATACTAATCTGCGACCTACGGTCGCAATAAAAAAGATAAGAAAGGGTTAACAGTCCTGAATGCAGCTAGACGTCTCCATCTCATATTAGGTAAAAGGCAAGTCAGTACATATTCTCCAAGTGATGACAAGGGGAGATGCAGTTATTACATCATCAGCTAAAAGGTACAAAGTGCTCAAAGTAAATGGCACCTATTCAAAACAAAGAGCTCAATCACAGTGTGCTTCGTCAATGTTTGTTGAGTGTGAGAGTGCGAGGAAATCCATGCACTGTTTTGCCATAGCAGCCTGCAGCCTGCTCTATTTCCTAAAGTATTGGTGATTTTTCTTTTCCTTGTTTTACACTCAGGAAAATCAATGTCTGTTAATGGAAATGGGGTTAGCTTGACCTCATTTTGAAACTAAAACAACACAATATGCAATATGTTCTGATAATCAGGGTCATAGGACACTGGGGGAGTAAGGTATGTATGTCAGATCATGGTTGTTTATTGAATGAGATAATGTCATCATTGAGCAAATAGCACCCCAATTAGGCTATCGGGTCTAGACTTGAGTTTCGATGCAAAACATAAATATATTGCTGAGACAACATTCTGAGAGAGGACAGAGAGGTCTTATAGTCGGGGCATGATAGGAAGTTAGGAACTTTAACATCAAGGATAATTTATAGGTTAAGGAGCAGGTGTTTTGAATCATGGATATGATGTGTTATTCAGTGACGGAATGAAGTTCTTTCCAGATATCAACTGCAGATCCATTATCCACTCCTGCATGTAGAGCCTATACTGTACCTTCCATTTGACTTCTTGAAATATTTCAATAGTCATTTATGGTGACATTTTAATTGAATACATATATACATATACATATATATGTATATAAAATCAATAATATGTATATGTATACATGTATATGTATATGTATATATACATATACATATACATGTATACATATACATATTATTGATTTTCGGGGATGGTATTGGTAGATAAAACGTGTGCCCTATCATAGGTGACACAATTAACATAGGCTGATGGTATTTGATTTCTGTGACACATTTTGGGTCTGAATATAATCTGCTCCATGAAAATAATTGTGTTAATGTGTAGATCTTAGGTTTAGTAATTAGGCTATTCTCAGGATGAGAGGAGTCACACTGCACTGGTGAGTTACAGTGACCAGCCGTTTGTGATAATTACATCATTGTAAATGTGTTGTTGGTCGATACACAGATTTGCAGTGATTGTCTTATGGTTGTTATGATAATAATAATGTAGAGCTTTTGTCTCAAGTTCACTATAAACTAGTGTATACCCAAAAAGCAGCACCAGGATACCTCCAATAGTTTATTGCGGTGTAACTATTTAATTCCAGATCTATGAATAGAGGGAGGGTATGCGCGTGACATCATCATCATACCCGGAAGTTTTGTGGGAACACCTACTGAGTGACAAAAAGCGACTTTCTGGCCTTGACCTCCCATACATCCAAACAGAAAAGTCCTATCTGATTGCATTAAATGACGTTAAACTCGCTTGGACACTCACTTTGCCACTCGGTTTGCCACTCGATTTGCCATATAGTAGTATGGTTTTGGATACCTGTTATAAGGAATCTAATGCACTTCTTCATAGCACAGAACTAAAATCTCTGTAAAACTATGATGGATTAGTATTCTGAAGGCTGTAGGCAAGATTTGAGCTAGGCATTTTATTTTGTATTATCTTACTGCACCAGCAGACTGGACAAATTCCCGTCAAGCTTGTTGGGGGTTGAGGTGTAAAACAACTATATATCAGGCATTATATGGAATGGAATAAAAAAAAAGAAAAAAAAACAAGTGTCGCTGGTTGTCGCTGGTATTTATTGTTTGTGCAGTCAATCACGTTAACATGAACAAGATAAAAACACGTAAATGCACTACCAGCAAGCATCTGCATTATAAACATGTTTTTAGGTGTTATAAAATAAATATGTCCACGTTGTGCAGTAAGTAATGGGAGTTCAAGGTGCAGCGCTTCACTTCAGCAATCCATCTCCCAGGGCCCAGGGTCTAGCACATTGAAAAGGGCATAGACACCCTCGCTCCTGACTGATAGGTGAAACATCATGACTTAGATCTGTGCTGTGTCATGTGATCAATGAGATTTAAATGTTGGGAACAGTATTGTTATGCTGGGACATTCAATAACTTTTTCAAATGTTAAGACCAGACCGTACCAGTACGTAAAGTGGTTCCTGTGTAAATAAGCCGAAAAGCTTACTAGGACCTCCTTTTAGTTGACCTTGTACCAGTGAATGGAACTGTCATGAAACTGTACTTTTTCCTACCGGTATATGCAACCTTCTAATAAATTCTTCAATCAATCAATCAAAAACCAATGCAACTAGTCGCAACTCCTTGCAGCAAAAGGTTTTTAAGGCCAGTCCACACCAATGCAACTCCTTGCAACATTGTGGATAAAGGTTGCACGTAGAGCAAGTAGTTGCATGTTGCAAGGAGTTGCATTGGTGTGGATTGGCCTTTGACCATCATAACTAAACATCATAACATAACTACGGCCATACTCTACCCTGATTGGTCGAGGACTGGCTGGCCACCTCTGAAAACCGAACACGGGCCATGGTGGAAGTCCTTATATGGTCAGCACACATTCTAGTGAGGAGAATGAATGGAACATTTACAATTATATTTTTATTTGAATGAAATACAATCACTGAATATACCTTTAAGGCTGTATGCCATATGACATTAAATGCATTTACATATTCACTACGCAGTAGAGAGAGAGAGAGAGAGAGAGAGAGAGAGAGAGAGAGAGAGAGAGAGAGAGAGAGAGAGACACTGCATGATGCAGTGGTGAACAGGGAATTCACAGTTTAGTGATGGAAAAGAGAGGCAGTAGGGGTTGATAAATATTGTATAAGGAGAGCAATGGAATGCCAGTAATCATAGTCAATAATTCTGATTGAGACGTGTTGACATCGTTAACTTCTCTTCTCATCCATCTTCCGCTCTGTGTAAGTCCCATTAGCCAGACTGACACCATATTTCAGGATGTGTATGTTGTTGCACGCATGTGTTCAGATCAGTTCCGTTCCCCAGGGAGCAGCAGCTGTCTCCTCACGCAGCAGCCTGAACCTTGAACATGGGGTCTTCAGCAAAGAGCTTTGCAACCAGGTCGACTCCCTCCCTGGTTGGGGCAGCGGCTGGGCAATCAGCAGAGACAGACGAGGGGAAGGGCAGGATGGTGGGCTCCCGCTCACCGGGGATCTGGGGGTCAGGGATGAGGGGCAGGGTGACTCCCACCTCTGGCCCTGCCGCCGGCTGGTCGGGGAAGGAGGGGAGGTTCATGGGCTGGCCGAGGGCAGGCAGCACTCTCACCATGCCCTCTGGATGGTGGTGAGGCTCATGCTTGTGCTCGTGGTGGTGGTGATGGTGCTCGTGCTCGTGCAGGTGAGCGTGCTTGTGGTCGTGGTCCAGGGCTTGCTCGTGGTCATGCTCATGCGTGTGCGTGTCCGTGTCAGTGTGGTACTTGTGGTGTTGGTTGGGGAAATCGCCGCTGTGGTCGTGTGCCTTGGCGTGGTGAGCATGAACGTGGTCGTGTCCGTGCCCATGGTCATGGGAGTGATCATGGCCCTCTCTGTGGACATGGTCATGGGAGTGATCGTGGCCCTCTCCGTGGACATGGTCATGGGAGTGATCGTGGCCCTCTCCATGCCCATGGTCATGGGAGTGATCGTGAGAGCCCTCTGCGTGGTCATGGTCATGGGTGTGATTGTGGCCATGGTCATGGGAGTGATCGTGGACATGGTCATGGGAGTGATCGTGGCCATCTCCGTGCCCATGGTCAAGGGAGTGATCGTGAGAGCCCTCTGCGTGGTCATGGTCATGGGTGTGATTGTGGCCCTCTCCGTGCCCATGGTCAAGGGAGTGATCGTGAGAGCCCTCTGCGTGGTCATGGTCATGGGTGTGATTGTGATTGTGGCCCTCTCCATGCCCATGGTCAAGGGAGTGATCGTGAGAGCCCTCTGCGTGGTCATGGTCATGGGCGTGATTGTGGCCCTCTCCGTGCCCATGGTCAAGGGAGTGATCGTGAGAGCCCTCTGCGTGGTTATGGTCATGGGTGTGATTGTGGCCATGGTCATGGGAGTGATCGTGGACATGGTCATGGGAGTGATCGTGGCCCTCTCCGTGCCCATGGTCATGGGAGTGATCGTGAGAGCCCTCTGCGTGGTCATGCGTGTGGTGATGATCGGCGTTCTCCCCCTGGGCACTGTGTTGCTGGTGGCTCTTGGTGTGGTCGTGCACGTGGTCGTGGGGGTGCCCCTGCGTGGCGTCGTGCGCGGCATCGTGTGTCTGGTCCACGCCCTCCGTGTGGGACTCAGCATGGCTGTGGTCTGTCTCTCCTCCCAGCAGGTGGAGCTTCTTCTCTTTCTCAGCAGCCTGGGAACAATGCAATGCAAGAACAGCCAGTTACATCCATACAGAACTAAACACAGGGCTCAGTGTAGAGTGGAAGACTTAAGAGAAATCTTACCTCAGGCTCATAGATCTCACACTCTACAGAGACATCCTCACCACCAGGATGGTGGGAGTGGCTACCCTTGCAATGCCCTTTGTGCTGTGGTAGGGATTAAAAAAACACACACATTAGACTTTACATAGTCGAAATCTCCATGACAAATCACTGTTGTTAGCATATACAAAACAACAACAACCACCACCCACCAATAATTATGCGCCTTTGTTATTTGAAATCCTGTTTATATTCAAATTTATAATGTGTTTTGTACTGTCTAATTTCTTCCATACACTAAAAGATACACTAAAAGCCTTTTAAAAGACTAAAGGCTGACACCGTCTCGGTTGCAAACTATAGTAACTTACAGAAAACTCGCACTCCATGAGGGGGCACTGGTCCGCCTTTGTTGAGTCAGCACTCTTGGTACAGGTGGTCTCCTGTACAGTGTATTCTACATTGTAGAATGACGCCATACCGCCAATCTGAGAACACACACACATCATTAGATTAAAATGTCGCAATTCACACACAGACGCATTGTCAGATATTCTTTTAAGGACATGTCAAGTGCTGACCGAGGAGGTTGCCCGAGTGATGTTGAGCAAAGCAAAGCGCTTGGATAGCGCGCTCTCCTTGTTGAACTTCTCCAGGGAGAGGGTGACTGTTTTCACAATCTCAGTGTTGTCCTTGGCAATGTGGGAAGGGCAGTCGGGGCACACCTCAACCACCTTTTCTGCTGGAACTGGAGTCGGAGAGATGGTGTACATTGAATGGAGCGTGATTAAGTCAATGAAAACAGTGGTAATTGTTAATTTAGCTACAGTACTGCATTTCATTTAGTACAGTTTGAGTGCTGAAAATCTAATACATACACACTGGATTATACATATTTTACATGTTGTAATGGGTGGTCATTGGGGGTCAGTTTTGAAAATCAAACCTATTTCAATATTGCACAGTTATGTTTTTACCTGGTCTGATCATGCAGTTGTATTTGTAGAGACGCACCACTCTGTGCACCTTACTGATGAAAATGGAGGCTTTGCACTGTCCATACACCTAAACAATGCAGAAAAGATGCAGTTAATACTGGATGTGGATTTCAATTGGTGTACCGGTGAACAGGGATAGCTCGACTTTTTCAATTTATTTCTGAATCGTAATCAATGAACTTTATTGTCAGATCACAGATCTAGTAAAGGAGTGGGTGAAATTAGTTTTTGTTCCCCTAATTATCGTTATTTCCATAGAAGAAAGAGAGGGAAGAAGAAGGGGGAGGGGATCAAAACAAGAAAGAAAAACATCAACTAATAATAAATGATTTACAAATTTGCGTGTGAGTGGGAGAGAGAGATCCTGTGGGCACAAGCATAATGTGTACAGTATGTGTACTTATTCACATATTGTGTGTGTGTGTGTGTCTGTGTCTGTGTGTGTGTGTGTGTGTGTGTGTGTCTGTGTGTGTGTGTGTGTGTGTGTGAGTGAGTGAGTGAGTGAGTGAGTGAGTGAGTGAGTGAGTGAGTGAGTGAGTGTGTGTGTGTGTGTGTGTGTGTGTGTGTGTGTGTGTGTGTGTGTGTGTGTGTGTGTGTGTGTGTGTGTGTGTGTGTGTGTGTCTGTGTGTGTGTGTGTGTAAACGTGTTTACTAACCGGTACTTGATCAGAAGTGCGAACTTCACAGTTCTTCCAGTCCTTCCTGCTGAGGACATGGCAGTTGGTTTCCTCAACATCCAGTGTCAAGTAGAACACCACTCCTGTCTCTCCCTGGAAAATATACACAACATAATCAGGGGTCGTCAACATGTCTGGACACGGACAAATGTGTCCGTGGCACGACTTGGTTTTGTCCGTGGCCAATTCTAGATTTTCTGTTTTACACACCATTATAATGTTCTTATTTTCATCTTAAGATCCATTTACTGAATGTCAGTCTCCAGGTTTTCTTCAGAATATGTATGACACTTATTTACTATTATGAGTCCAACTAGTACTAATGCTTCTCAAATGTTTCATTTGCAAGGACCCCCATAACACTAAGGGGCCTTTTCCACCCACAAAGAACCGGTTCCAGAACCAGTGCCGGTTCAACTTTCTTGGGAAACTTGGTTTGTTCTTGCGAACCGGCTTGCGTTTCCACCAGATTGAACCAGAGCCAAGGATTTGGCTCTGGAACCACAAAAACCAAGGATTTTGTGGTTCCGGTTCCGAACCAACTTTTACGGTTCGGAACCAACTCCGGTTCTCGGTGGAAAAGCACACCTCTGGTTCATCCCATAGGTGGGAGAAAGAACCGAACCAGTTCTTTGCCGGTGGAAAAGGCCCCTAAGAGTGTACAAATGGAACCAATTTGGTTCCATTTGTACTCTTTGTACACACTTTTGTAATATTATTGTCTTCTCATTTTGTATGTCAAAAATAGAATTTTGATAAAAATGTTCCCCCACAAGCCAACAGGGCGATGACCCCTGACCCATGAGAAAACCTGAATTATCATCACCAGGATGAACTCCACATTAATTTCCAGCCTATCACAGAACTCCTTCTGTCCTGTACAAACAATTTCACATAAGCACCAAAGACGGCGTTATTTTGCGGCTGTATTTTCATCATCTCTGGCACCAGTAAGATTCTTGACTCACGTGTTTCATCTGGTTGACGTTAGCCAGACGGTACAGGCTCAGGACGAAGCCCTCTTGGCGGTCTTTGTTGATCTCGGTGAGCGCTAGACCTGCAGCGTTGAGTGCCTGCGCATCCTGGCAAGAGCCTGGCTTCACGCCTACCTGCTCCAGCGGCGCGCCGTGGACGCACACCAACCCCATCACCAACAGGGACAATAACGCACATTGCTTCATGGTGGAGACCTGTGTGTGTCTTTGTTGAGCTCTCTCTGTCTCTCTCACACACACACCAACTGACCAATAATCTGGTCTTATATACTCTGCTCCTGCTGTTAGTCCCCTCTCTAATGCCCCCACCCCAACCATGTACCCCTCCTCCTATAGACGGGTTTCTTGTTTACAAACATCGAGACTAAATGCACAGCTGACTGTATCATGTAATCAATTCCGTCCAATCCTCAAACCTGTTGTTTTGGGGAGCGCTGGTTTCATTGGCTAATTTTGGTACGGACTCTGCGCACGCATCTAGTTTTATCAGTGTAACGTGGACCATAAACCCATCTATGTCCTGTCTGTTCCTTCTCCTGATTGTGGTGCCAAACCTCCCCCTCAGGTCCTGCAAACACTCACTCAGCATTTTCATGGCACCCTTCATGGCTCCAGGTCAAATTGACCTTTGACTCAAACACCCCAAAACAAACTAGAAGAAGTGCTCTTCCGAGCACTTCTTCTAGTCCACCCACGCGTCCTGGCAAATGTAAAAAGGGTGGCAAAGGATTCACTGCGGGCCCCCCATGAATGTTCTTCATAGAGGGAAGGGGGTTGAAACCATTTAGAATGGAAACGCATTATTATACATTATTTTGTGCTTTAACTATTGAAAAATAGCAGATCTACAAGCTCACAAGGCACTCAGTGCCACGCTGCGAGCTTGTAGATCTGCAATTTTTGAAAAATCGTGAAATCAGTGTTGTTCAAACTTTTTCATGTGAAGGACCCCCAAAATGATATGTATTCGGCCACGGACCCCCATCTCAAAATATTCCGTTCCAGGGACCCCCTTGAAGCAAAATTTGAGTTACAAATGTTCGCTTAAAAAATACATATATTCAAAGATTTTACACATTTTCACGACTTTTCAAAAATGGCAGATCTACAAGCTCGCAGCGTGGCACTCGGTGCCGCGCTGTGAGCCTGTGAGCTTGTAGATCTGCTATTTTTTTTAGCTAATGTATAAAATAATGAAGGCCCCACCAGCCTCCACATTGGGGCCTGTAACTCAGTGCCACTTTTCCCTCCCTTGTGACGCCCCTGCATACACTCACTCAAACACGCGCGCACACACGCACGCACGCACGCACGCACGCACGCACGCACGCACACGCACACACACACTTGCTCCCTTTCACACGCCCTTATCTTTGGAATTCTGCGCTGGTTCAATCCATCTATCTGCCATCAATCAGTAGATCTCAACAGTTGCTGCAGAGACTTGCAAACAGAGCTCATCAACCAGGAGCAATCAGCCCTGCAGCATATTCCTCTCACTCCCTGGAATGACACTGGTTGTCTTCAGTGTGTGGGGGTCCCCAGTCTAACAGTTGAACACCATTAGCTACATTATGCAGTCTACAGTGAAATATATCCTGTATGCATGTATAGAATAAGATTAGAGTATACAATTAAGAAAGTTGAATACATCGGAATTACGAGGATAATAATAACTAGTAAGACGCCTCAGGGCGACATGCGACCTCGCAATTCTTGTCCATCTGGCCAGTGATGTATAACAGACCAGTTACCCATATATGGAGACCCCTGGACCCATATATGGAGATCCATGTACTGTATATGGAGATATGCTGTGAGAGCCCAAACATGCTTGCTCAGTTATTCGTTATGTGAAAGTCCTATGACGTCTTGGCCTTATATATGGATTCTGTTAGTGTGGTATGTGGCTGATGTGGCCTCCATAAATGGGCATTCCCATATGAAGTCCTGTTTGATATGGGCCTAATATTGACAACATCAGGGAACTCCATATGGGCATAGAGGGATTCTGTTAGTGTGACATCACAGTGACATCAGAGCATGATGTCAGAGCGACAAACCCATAGAACCACAGTGTCAGGCCAGGCTCAATCTCTCGAGACAAGAGTCAATGATGGCTACTTCAAAGGAAGTAGGGTTAGACCGAGTGGGCGTTCCCCTTTCTTTGACGATGGCTTGCCAGATTGGGCCAGCTGTGACAGACAGACAGAGATACACACATACGGACAAGCTGTGATGTTCACATACTAATCTGCGACCTACGGTCGCAATAAAAAAAAGATAAGAGAGGGTTAACAGTCCTGAATGCAGCTAGACGTCTCCATCTCATATTAGGTAAAAGGCAAGTCAGTTCATATTCTCCAAGGGATGACAAGGGGGGATGCTGTTCTTACATCATCAGCTAAAAGGTACAAAGTGCTCAAAGTAAATGCCACCTATTCAAAACAAAGATCTCAATCACAGTGTGCTTCGTCAACGTTTGTTGAGTGTGAGAGTGCGAGAAAATCCATGCACTGTTTTGCCATAGCAGCCTGCTCTATTTCCTAATGTATTGGTGATTTGTCTCTTCCTTGTTTTACACACAGGAAAATCAATGTCTGTTAATGCAAATGGGGTTGTTTGATTAAGCTAAAGTAGCCTGATTGTCCAAGTTTGAGCCAAGTCTTCGTCTTAGTTTAGTGTAGTTGACATGACTTTAGCTTGATCTCATTTTGAAACAAAAACAACACAATATGCAATATAAAGTCCTTCTATAAAGGCCACTAAATCACATTAACTCTTTCCTTGAGCATTGTCATACGGTGATATTACAATATTGGACAGGCTCATGCAGTCATAAAATACTCTCCTACAGCTTGAAGACAGTCATAGATTTAGTTGCAGAGTTAGGAGATAATGCACTAGTTGCAGTGATTGTTTACATGGGCTAAGGTCAGTAATCCTCTGCAAAGCCTGAGTGAAGCCAAGTAAAGTGGTACACATTTTTTGTTGACTCTACTACTTTTTAGTAACTTCACTGTGTAACTGTTGAATCTGGTTTAAAGTAGGTCATTTTATATCTATATCTAAGGTATTCTTTTGCAAACTATTTACCTTGCAATCAAGTGTAAGAATTAGACTAATTGCTATTATCACCAGGCTTTTATTAAGTAGCCTCTGTTCTGTAAAGATGCAGACAACTATGTATTGATTACATCACAGAGTTTTTAACGGTTTAGGTTTTTGTGAACTTCACACTTTGGAGTTGCAGCTCATGCTTCCATTGTCTGCTACCAATCTGCTACAATGAGGCATTTACATCTACCTCCAGGAAATATACTGGAAATGGTGTGTAAAGAAAGGATGAGTAGATCAGTGCATGATCACCAGGGCCATCACCCCATGCAGCCACAAGCTGTTGTTCACGCCGCTACTGTGGCCTCCGGCTATAAAGCAATACCGGACCGGTGCATCAGAAGTCATTCCACCAGACTCCTGAACAGGTTTCACATGGTTTTGATTGATTGAAGAATTTATTAGAAGTTTGCAATATGAAAAAGTACAAATCACTGGTACACGGTCAACTAAAAGGAGATCCTAGTAGGCTTTTCGGCTTATTTACACAGGAACCACTTTATGTATCTCATATAAATTTTGAAAGACAGACAGATAGAACACAGGGTACCATCCTCTTTTACAGTACACTTTAAGAAATAATAAGACATAATAAGACAGAATAAAGCCATAATAAGAAATAATGTGTTGGTAATTAGAGCTAATATATTTTATTAGACAGAAACAAATACAGAATAGTAGAAAGAGCGAATACATTCTCTGGCACCGTCACCTGTCGCGGAACTGCAGCGGCAGACACTGCCGCACGACTGGCAGTTCGACCAGCAGTCGCACTGCATCGCCGGCGATAGGACCAGCAGTCCCGCCAGTAGGACCGGCGGCCGCCGCACGGACTGGCAGGTCCCGTAGCGGTAAACTGCCCGTCCGTGCGGTGGCTGACCAGCGACTGCTGGTCGGTGACGGTGCCAGAGAATGTATTCGCTCTTTCTACTATTCTGTATTTGTTTCTGTCTAATAAAATATATTAGCTCTAATTACCAACACATTATTTCTTATTATGGCTTTATTGTCTTATTATGTCTTATTATTTCTTAAAGTGTACTGTAAAAGAGGATGGGACCGTGTACTTTGCATGGGATAACATCAATTATAAAATCAGAAAATTAAGAATAAAAAGAAAAACAAACAAACTAACAGAAGAAGCAGATAGTTACAGTGGAAAATGGGAGGAGAGTATGGGCTTAGTCTATTTACAAGTTTCGAGTAGCAGCCGTCTGTCTGTAGGTGATTTTTCAGTCCAATTTTGAAGGAGGTTAGGGATTTACTCTCCTTTAGGGCTTGCAGGAGTGCGTTCCAGTACATGTTAGTGGTACAGCAGGAGAACGAATTTGAGCCTTTTTTAGAGCCAAAAAAGGCTGAACGTGATTAGTGGAGCTGCCTCTGGTGTTGTAGTTGTGGGCGTTTTTGAAGTAGTTAGTCAGGTACATGGGTATCTTGGGGTAGTGTATCTTGTACACCAGGTCCATTACAAGACGCTGTACTCTGTCAGCTACTGTAAGCCACCTCACGCTTATGTAGTGATAAGCAGTGAGGTGGGCCCGAGAAGAAAGGCCAAGCAGGACCCTAATCAGTTTGTTCTGGGCTGTTTGGAGCTTTAACTTTATTTCATTTTTTCTTGATATCACAGCGGGGACGGCCCCATGGTTCGAACTGCCGTTGGTCCGAACAGGTTAAAATTCACCGGGTTAGCGTTCACCAGCATTAGTTTTACTGAGGTTAGGGTTAAGGTTAAGGTTAGGTTTAGGCATAGTTTTACTGAGGTTAGGGTTAGTCGGACCGAAGGGAGTTCGAACCAAGGACATGTTACTATCACAGTATCACCTACTTTGATTGTGAAGTTATCTATTTGCTGAGATTATGACTAGATCCATAGAGGATGGATTTGGTTTTGCCTATAGTTGTATTGACAGTTAATTGTCATTGAGCCAGGTGCAGATTTTATCTAATTCAAAGTTGAGGGCCTTTTCAACCTGCAATTTGTCACTGCCTGAGACCAGGAGAGCCGAATCATCCGCGAACAGAAACAGATTGCCTCAGATTACCTCAGAAGCGCTCCCTCCCTCCCCTCATTCAAAGCTTCACTAAAAACTCACCTCTTCAAGATAGCATATCCCAGCTGAGGTCTGGCAAATTATGCCTCCCTAGTACTTGATCTACTTTTAACTCTTTTGTATTTGTATTTGTTGTTTTTAAAGTTTATCCTAATAAAGTTGTTGTTTCTTTCTGTTGTAAAGCGCTTTGGGTATTTAGAAAAGCGCTATATAAATCCAAGCTATTATTATTATTATTATTATTGCCGTCACACGCAGATGACAATCTGAATTAAAGCTGCCTGTGTCTGCATCGATTGTTAAGGTCTGAAGAAGTCTCTGCCGGCTCGAACGTTACCAATAAATTCCACAAATTGGAGTATTACAGTATTACGCTGGTGTGCAGATTTCATTTATTTTTCCACGGGTTGAACTTTTGATCCAGCACCCAGCCTAGCAGGTTATGGGATGTGCGTGCGTGTCTTTTTCACATGCAAATCAGTCTGTTGAACTCCTTCAGGGAATATTCTGGAACATTGCTCAGCGCTGTCAAAATGTGGTGTTGCCTACAGTCTGGGTGTTGCCTACACAGTCTGGCACATGTCTGCATATCACTTCAGTTATGCACCTACAGTTGATATTATGATATTATTACTACTAAGACGCTTCAGGGTGACAAGCGACCTCGCCCTAAAGGGCCACAGTGATGTGGACATCAGGGATGAGGATTGAGGACATAGGGTTGTGGACATCAGGGATCTCCATATATGGCCATAAAAGGGGAGGTCGCACCACAGTGATGTGGACTTCAGGGAAGTGGACATCAGGGATCTCCATATATGGGCATAAAAGGGATTTGTTCCCCTGGCATCACAGGGATCTCCATATCTCCATATATGGGCATAAAAGGGATTTGGGAACTCCATATATGGGCATAAAAGGGATTCTGTTAGTGTGACATCACAGTGAAGCCAGAGCGTGATGTCAGAGCGGCAAATCCATTCTGGTAGAGTGGTCTATGGGTTTGCCGCTGTGTACACGTGTCGTGCACTTATCTACATGGACGCGGACAAGCGAGATGATGATGATGAATAAGAGATCATGACACATTACCCACTGCTATATTGCTATTTTTCTGACTGTCAGTGGACCTCAATTGTTTAACCCTGCCTCGGTGCATTTTTCCTTGGGTGCCCCAAAGCCCTCGCTTTTAACCAAACAACTCGGATACAAGTTGACAATATATTGCACAGCAGCAGGGAATCATTTGACCTTTGTAGAACCAAACAAACGGTCCCTTTGGTCTACAGAACCTTCCAAGAAAATCGATACATTTTCTGGTGCTGTTGCAATAACTGTCAGGTACAGTTATATAAGAGAGAGTATCGTCGGGGCATGACTAATCATACCCGTTTAACTTACAGTGAATACACAAACTGGGTGCTTTACACTCCCTACACAATTGTGTGTTTGTCTGGCAGTGTGCTTGTGTGGGGGTGTCTTTTCTTTTGTGTATGTACAGAGTATGTGAGTGTGTTGGGGGGGTGATTCTGTAAGTTTCTGTATGTGTGTGTGTGTGTGTGTGTGTGTGTGTGTGTGTGTGTGTGTGTGTGTGTGTGTGTGTGTGTGTGTGTGTGTGTGTGTGTGTGTGTGTGTGTGTGTGCGTGCGTGCGTGTGTGTGCGTGCGTGCGTGCGCGTGTGTTCCTTTCCTATCAGACCTCACCGCTACTCACTAGTTAAGCATGGGGTGGCTCAGAGTAGATGACAGAGCACAGCATCTTGCAATGGGCCTGGTGTACAAGATACAAAATACTTTAAAAACGTTAAGGATGTTCACAATTACAACACTCAAACAAAGGGTCAAACTCGTTCTCCTGCTATACCACCAAAATGTGGAACACCTTACCGAAGGCCTTAAAGGAGTGTAAAAATCCCTAACATCCTTTAAAATTGCCCTGAAACCACTTACAGGCAGCAGCCCTCCACTCATAACTGGTAAAAACAAACCTAGCCCAGCCTTACCCTCCCCCTGACCCTTCTATTGTAAATATCTATTGCATAACATTTTTTCCCCTACTGCATAGACTGTGTTCTATCCGTCTGTCATTCAATGTTATATGAGATACCAAAATGGTTTCCTGTGTAAATAAGCCCAAAAGCTTACTAGGATCTCCTTTTAGTTGACCTTGTACCAGTGAACTGTACTGTCATGAAACTGTACCTTGTTATATGCAAACTTCTAATAAAGTCTTCAATCAATCAATCAATCAATCAATCAATCAATCAATCAATCAATCAATTGGTGTATATGGCTAGGTTCAATGCCATTTCTACCCACTAGTAGCTAGCTACAAATCATTATGAAAGATTGTGCGGACACATTTTTCCAAAATGTCTCCTTGGGCGGTGTGCATCTTGTAGAAATGACTGACAGACAATGTGAACAAAGATTTAGCTATCAAAGTCACGTGACCTAAGACCTATTAAAGTTCTTAGGTTGCAGAAATTCATGAAAAATATATTTTGAAGGAAATCTTTCAAAATAAAGGGTATGCATCTTCTAGAAATGACTGACAGACAATCTGAACAAAGATTTAGCAAAGTCACATGGGTCACGTGGGTCTAGAGGTCCCGGACCCCCTGTTGAAGACCCATGGTTTAGATGTTTACCTATTGTTTTTTGTTGCATTTCTATCACAACCATGTATTTTCAGTGTAACTCAGAAATAGAAACGGCTATGGAGACTATTACTACACTTTATGGTCCATGAAAAACCAGTAAACCACCAGGTTTTGTTTTTGTTTCTCTTCGCTTGGACATTTCCCTATCAGACTCACCTCACCGCTACTCACCAGTTAAGAGTGGGGTGGCTCAGAGTAGATGACAGAGTACAGCAACTTGCAATGGGCCTGGTGTACAAGATGCACTACACCACTAAGATACCCATGTACCTGGCAAAATACTTTATAAAGGTTAAGGATGTCCATAATTACAACACCAGAGGCAGCGCCACAGATCACGTTCAACCCAGTCACCTCAAAGAAAGGGTCAAACTCGTTCTTCTGCTATACCACAAAAATGTGGAACGCCTTACCGAAGGCCTTAAAGGAGTGTGGATCACAAGCATCCTTTAAAATCGCCCTGAAAAACCACCTACAGGCAGCAGCCGTTCGCAACTGGTAAAAACAAACATAGCCCAGCCCTACCCTCCCCTGACCCCTCTTTGTATTTACCTATACTGTATGATGTTTTTATTTTTTATTTTTAAATTGTTTCCCCCTTTTTTTCCTGACTATATCTACTGCATAGTACTGTGTTCTATCCGTCTGTCATTCAATGTTATATGAGATACTTAAATGGTTTCCTATGGAAATAAGCTTAGTCTTTTCTAGGATCTCCTTTTAGTAGACCTTGTACCAGTGAACTGTACTGTCATGAAACTGTACTTTTTCCTATGCAAACTTCTTCTAATAAAGTCTTCAATCAATCAATGCTTGTATAGGGTGAATTTGGCTTTAAGGTTGTCGTACCTAATGTCAAACACAAGGTGGTGCTATAGTTCTAAACATTGTCAGGACAACAACTCAAGTCATAAAGCACCTGCTGTCCAACGTTTTTCCAATGTAAATGTTAGTAGTATAAAGGCCAGAGCTGTGGTGTTCTCAAATGTGTGGATATGGGTGTACATATGTGTAGAGAAATAGATTATAAATAGTAAGAGAACTAGGCTATATATAAACACAAGGTGGATTAAACATATTGTTTGATTGACTATGAAATAAGCTCCTGAAAAAAATGTTTTATTGGGGATGAAAGTTCTCTAGGCAGTGATATGATTGTATGATATTTTGTGATCCCATTATTCAGCAACCCAAACCCTATTATGTAGGCCTACTGTATTCATGATTAAAGACAAACACATATTTTCTCAGTAAAGACAGTGCAGACAATAAAAAGTGCATTACCCTGATTAATGTACTTATGTAAAAAAAATATATATACATGAACTTAACTTGAGTTTTTTTCACTCTATATACTTTTCAAAGACTGTAATATTGTAGGCTATAGGGAAGGCTGGAACCCAAAGTTACAATAATATATGATGAATTAACCACTTGAGTTTGAGTAAAATAGCCGATCCACATTCCACAATCTAACAACGCACTGCAATTTTACATTTTCACAATATGTGCTATTTTGTTTAAGACTAGGGCAGGCCCATGTCTATATTGATTGGGAACACATGCCCCGCTGTCTCTGCAATATCTGTACCCGTTGTCTGTGTAGTCGCCGTGGACTGAAGACTCACCTTTTCAGACACCACCTAAACCCATAGTGTACAATGGAAACCCTACAATACACCGCCGTCTCGGACGCTACAATAGCACTATACTGAAACACTCAATGACCATACATGTAGCTAGCTAGTTAGCATTTGTTTTTAGGTTTTTTAGAATCCTTTTTTCTTTACTGATTATATTGTTTTTTTTAGATTGATATTCATATGCATTTGTTATATTGTTGTTGATGTTCTGACATCTTATCTTGCTTATTATAGTGATGTATTATCTGCTTATTGTAAGTCGCTTTGGATTAAAAGCGTCTGCTAAATGCCTAAACTAACTGTAAACTGTAGGTTTTGTGTCTATCTGTGTCCCTTTTATGCCCACACTGGCCTATATGCATGGAGATGTTCAATCCGTTCTTGAGATAGCCGAAGGACGGATACACATACACACTCACTCGCATGCAGACATTCTGCACAATTATAGAAACATTTCTGAAAATGTTTTGTTTTATTTATACTTTTGAATACTTAAGAATTTCTAAAAGCAATCTTTGTCTCCAGTACAATTTTGCCATTTGTATTTGTTGCGTTATAGTTATTGCCAAAAACAGCCGATCTACAAGCTGCGAGGCGTTGAGAGCTTGTAGATCTGCTATTTTTGGCTAAAGTTCTCCTCAAAATAGGGATGCGAGAGCTCAAGTTGTTATCCTATCACACAAGGATTTGGCGGCCCCCCTGTAGTAACTCTGAGGACCCCCTAGGTGTGGAAGACCCCTGCATTATAGGCTATTTGACCAGGAGCATCTGTACTGCTGGAGTTGAGTACTTATAGTCCACCACTGAGTAAGAACGTCATCGCTATGATGCAAGGAATAATCCACATGGGGATGTCAAGGCAGGATGGCTTTAACTGGGCCAAAAAAATGGCGACTTAGATCAGAGGGCGGAAGATGGGGTGGGAGAGGTCAGTTGAATTATGAGCAGGAAAAGGGAGTTAGATGGAGGTTCTCACCATAGTGTTGACACCGGGAGGCCTCAAAAACATTTTATCTTGTGACTAGTCCAGCCTCATTTATCAGTTTACCCACCACGTTTTCAGGCCGTGGAGCTCTCTTGCTTTATACTTTTTACAATTCCCCTTTTTTCTCAATTATAGGCCAACCTTTGTGTTTTTGTCCACACAATTCACAATTCTCTTTTCCTGCCCAAGAGCAAACAATCCAAGTGTTGCCCTATAATCAAATTGACCAATTGGAATTTGAGAATAAGAGAGCATGACTCAGGTTAAGGGGCATACACACGCACGCACGCACGCACGCACGCACGCACGCACGCACACACACACACACACACACACACACACACACACACACACACACACACACACACACACACACACACATCCACATTTATCCTAGCCAGAGCTGTTACACAAGATGAAAGTTTCCAATGTTTTTGTGGTCACATATGGATGATTGATTGACTGACTTTATTAACAGTTTGCAAAAAATTTACAGTGGTACAGAATTATACAAAGGGATGCTAAAAGCACACAAAAGTGAATATCTCCTTATGATTGAATGTGTGCAATTACATTTTATAATTTAGATACAATGAGTATGTGTACACTGTAGAGATGGACCGATTGCAAAATTCTTGGCCAATACCGATCCATCGGTTTTATGAAGGTCTGACCTGCCAAAACCGATTTTTCCGATACCTATTTCTTTAGCTAAGAACTAGAAAATAGGGTTGCTCCAATACCCTTTTTTTCAGGCCAAGTAGGCCTACAAGACATACTTCAATTTGAGTACCAATAAGCTAGAAGAACACTAATGCCAAATCAATCACAATAGTACAATATCCAAAATCACAGACAATATCCAGTCTAATATGACCGTCTGGACTAGGCAGAAGGAAAGCAGGTGACGCATGCTTTTTTCCCCCTTTCTTTTTGGAGACGACATTGACACAGGATTATGGAATATATCCTTACATTGCTAAGGTACTCAGCACCATCTGTATTCTGTAGGCTGCCACTAAGTAGACTGGCTGCTACTTGCTAATGTTTACTTTGGTCACAGGACCAGAGCATTATGCTGTGCAGTGCCATAGACACAATTGGCATAAAACCGGTATTTATGTCAGTGACCTGCCGGTCACCGATTCAGCCGGTTTGATATCATACCTGCCGATTTTTTTAATTGGCCGATTCCGATTTCCATCCACTGTATGTGGGAATGGAGTTTCATATAATAATCATATAATATAATAATAAAGCGACTAAACAAGCGTAACATTCCCATTCCTTTTTTTTTTCTTTTTTTCCCAGGAACAAAGTGGCATGGACAGAAAAAGAATCACATTCAATAGCCTTTGATTTGCATGTGAATTGTTAAACCCAACAAACTAAACCCAGCAAATTAACAGGAATAGCCCTGGCTGCATATCAATGGATGTGAGCAGAGGGGCAGTCTTGTTTACCTGGCTCTGACACAGGTTGCCAAGCAAAATGGCAGAATTTCCCTGATCAAGAAGAATTCAAGGAAAAAGGAGTCCTCGCAATGATTCCTCAATGAGTCTTCAAATGAGTCCTTGATGTGATTGAAAACAACAAAACTCCTGCAGAATCAAGAACGGTTGGCAACACACACACACACGCACGCACGCACGCACGCACGCACGCACGCACACACCATTCTATCAATAATCTTGCTCTCCAAGCATAAGATCAAAGGTGGGGATGGTGGTTGCCTGACAACATCTACGTGTTGTTCCACACGTAGCCACACATCACAGCTCATTATGGCTTACACAGCTGAGCATGTGAGCGGCTCCTGAGCATACACAGTCTTATACACCGTGGCCACATGTGCACGGCCCCCCTGTTCTACCACACAACAGCATCACCAAAGCTGCTTCATGGCTCATTAGGTAGAAGCTGGAAAAGTTTGTGTGCTTGTTTTCTCCTCCTTGTGCTACTGTAATGTCCATCAATTGACAGACAGAAGGCGAGTAATCAAAGCTTTCTTTATGGATGGATGGATTTTATTTTGTCATGGAACACAAGTGTACAACGAAATGTAGGCTACTTGATGGCATCAATCCAATGCAAAAAGTAGCAGCATAGGTATACTAATAAAAAAACTGTAGTTTTAAAAGTCAGTGTGTGTACAGTGAGGAGTTAATTTGTCCGAGGGGGGTTATGAGTTCAACAGAATGAGGACTGATGGAAAGTAGCCCTTCCGCCTATGTGAACGGGAGGGGTGAAACAGTCTATTGTTGGGGTTGGGACGGGAGGCATCCTTAATGATGCTTAGGGCCTTAGACTGGCGGCGTTGTTTGTTGATTGACTCGATTGATGGTAATGACGAACCTATGATATGCTGAGCAGTTTTCACCAAACTCTGAAGTGATTGCCGCTCCAAAACAGTACAATTTCCATACCATGCTGGGATAAACAAAACCATTGAACTGCCCCAGAAATAGCTCACGTAGAAAGAGTTCTTTTATTTATTTATTTCATGTCGGTGACATGAAACGACCTTTCTCGTTGAAATGCTGTCAGGGAACAATAGGATTCTGTTCAGTGAATTGTGTTGATGACAAAAACCATAATGAGGGCAGGTTGCTGTCACAATTGTCACATGTTGCATCTGTGTTTCATGCACCAAGACAAATTAGTGAGTGCTTGATTCTGTTTATTATTTCTTCGTTAGTATGACTGATGCACCCCAGAGCTGTGCCTGCTGCGGTGTTTATCTGCTGTGGTGTGTCTTGGCCAGTGATTGCTTGAATGTGCGGTAGTCATTTTCGTACCAGCATTTTCATTGCACCTCCAGCACTCCACTCCATTCAACAGCCCTACTTGTGCAACCTGGATGGGTCCTTCAGGTTCAATTTCATTTTCTTTGAATTCCTGTTTCCTTCTGCAAAATCAACACTGAGATCAACCCAGGTCCTTCAAAGGGACAAAGTATTTACATCAGAAATAAGAAAGCAGCATAGGATGAGGCCTCGAGTCATGTCATGTTCTGCAGGTGAGTGAGCTGACTTTGTAACTCTGTAAGCAGTAACACTCCAGTCCAGACCCATTGTATGCACCTTATTCCTGGCCACATTCACCGTGGTCAGGGGTTTGGGGAGCGGTGGGGTGACCCATATCAAAGATTGTTAATATAGGAAGATACATGTGACGTTCCCAATCGGAGCCACTAGGGACTTGGTACACAAATCCAGTAAGACTCCCTAATCGGGAGATAAGCGACCGTCAGGTCGCATACACAAACTTTAGAAGGCAATGGTAGCCAATCAGGAGGGAATTTGGGAAATGGGACAGATCCATGTTGATGACATGACTTTAGAGATACTGTGTACAGCTTTGCGTGATTTTAGCGCAAAATCTGTAGGAGCAGGAGAATCTGCATCATAGTGGCGGGCATGAGAAATCAGGTTGTGATTTGGCATGGATATGAGTAGGGCAAAAGTGTGACGTGACGTGACGTGATGTGGCGTGGCGTGACGTGACGGACAGACTGACTGACAGTCTCAACAAATGGTCTCCTATGTGGGCGCTGGCGTCTTTTCTCTTGATATATGTTGATTATTGGTCTGACGTGTTCCAGTATTATCATGGAAACAGAGACCATTTTCTCAAAGCATACCGTGGTTGTTTGGTCAAAGCCGATGTTTACCTTTCTTCTCAGTACCGTATGAAAATAAGGTATTTCTCTGAGAATCCAACACACTACCCTTTATTTTGTCAAAGGAATGTTTTCATTTTAATTGGTGCTGTACAGAATATCATGAGCCAACTAAAAACTGGAATAATTGGTTTCACATATTAATGTCTTGACTTAATCTTTATCTTGTGCATCAATGAATCTCTCAATGAGCACCACTTTTCCCCTCCTCTCATTTTCATTCTCCTCTCATCCCTGCTTGATAGGCACATGTCATGTAAAAAGGCACTCTATGTGGTGTAGAGGATGATGGATGTAGCTCGATCCAGTGCACCTGTAATGAAGCAAAAGGCTAATGTGTGGGCTCTGCTGTTTGCTCACCCATCAGCGAGGAGGCAAGAAGACAGGTCGAGGTGTAGCAGATGTGATTCACGGACACGGGGCACTTTGCTGGAACCATTCCCTGTCAGATGATGTGGTTTATGAGGCTTACATCTTCCAGCAGTGCTGATAGGATGGTCAAAAGGGCAGACACTGTTTTCTCTCCGCCTGACCTTTGGAGCCATGCATCTCTGTCTCTCTGTTTCTCTCTCTCTCTCTCTCTCTCTCTCTGTCTCTCTCTCTCTCTCCCTCTGACTTTTGCTCACGTTGTGGTGCTAATGGACAGTGGACACAGTGCACACATGCAACAGCTTTCACAAAACAAAAACACAAGCACAGTAGCACAGTCATTGCACACTATTCTGAATGATTTCCTATTCACCTATTTCCTAGGTGTTTTCCAGTTCTGGTTCATGGAGTGAGGACCCGGGACAAACGATTTGGAAATGAATTAAAATGTTCAAATCGACAGAACCTACGCCAGTAATTTGGCTAAATGATTATGAAACAAATGAATGATTTCCTATTGACTGAAATCAGTGAATTATTGTTGTGGCCATAACAGTCCTCACGGAAAGGCGGTGGCACAGTAGGCTACACATTAAGGATGATACTTACAATCTGGCCACATGGTGGTACTATAACAGGCCGCTTTATCCTGTAACCATATGTCATTCAATCAACATGTTTCCCTTGGATTCCTTAGATCATAACCCTATCTAGACCACAGCCATTTCACCAGAGAAAAAAACAGAGGCCAACCGGGTGCTCAAATGGGATAAAAAGTGTGTGGTGCTTCTAGGATCAGCGGGAATAAACACTATTAAATAAGAAGATATCCAAGCACTCAAAAATGGGGAGGCAAGGAGTTTAAAACACATTTTATTCTATAAAACAGTGTTTCAACCCGTTAAGGTCTTTGCACACTGCTGCGTTTTTTTTTCTTCGGACGGATAAATATCAGAGCAAATTTCGGAGCACGTAAATAAAAGAATCAACCTCACGTTATGTCAATCACGTTTACACACTGCCACCTGTTTCGTATTCATTTTCGGACCAGGGTTGATTTTTTTTCTGATTTCTCAACTATCACCACTGGGTCCCTTTCTCTCTCTCTCTCTTCTCTCTCTCCTTGGCGGATTTCAGGTTTCCAAAACACTGAGAAAAAACGCAGCAGCTTTAATGTCATCATCAGGGCAAGAACGATTTTCCACCATTTTGCTTTTTATTCAAAACACCTTTTGCTGCTACTACTAATTGTTTTGCCCCAAACCTCTGGAACGTACTGGAGTCGTGTGATGAACATGTATCATACATATTTGTCATATTCCATACTATTGGCTTTCAAAGTTTGCGGGAGGGGTCTAGGACTCTAGGCTGTCGAAAAACACAGCGTCTGACCTACATTGAAGGTAACACAAATGCTAGAAATATCAAAAGTTTGTTTCATAAACGTGTTTCTACTAAATTAGGCACATACTGTATGCCTATTTGCCTAACAAATCCATACAGGGTTTTTTTTCGTACAAACTGCAGTTTTCTAGATTTTATTGTCTCTAACGCTTATGTAATTCCAGAAATGAGCTGCCTCAAATTTGAAGGCTTTTCTGAACCTCCCGGTTTGCACCAGTTTGTGTTTGAACAGGCTTGTGGTGTTACATTTGACGTAAGACCCTGTCACTCAGACACAATGAGCCACCGTATGGAGCCCTATAGTTAAAAGAAACGTGTTGAGAGAAGGCCATTGCTGCTTAGGTTTGATCAGGCAGCAGGTGTGCCTGAAACACAACAACATGTCATCACCTTTACACCGTTTTATAACCATAACCTGCTGCTGTGTTCAGCCGAATTGTCTCTCAGTTAAACACACATAATAAAAGAACTAGCAAAGATATAAAGTTGTTTTTTCAAATAATCACTTTGTTTCCAAAGTGACCAAAGATCAGAGTATAAGTGGCATGATCCAACACTGCAGTCAACAGATGACAGTGTAAATGATCAAGTAAATATTGTGCAAATAAATCAATTCAGTGCTATAAAGTAGACCTATATCTAGAATACCAGGCAAACATCAAAACAGCATCTGTCTAGTAACTAGCATCTTTCTATGGTCGCCAACAAGAAGTGATACAAGGAGTGAACTTTATTTGTATTTTGGCAGTAAGATCAACTAATGATCACCTAAAAAATATGGTTATCAATTCCAAGCTGTTCTGTGGCTATTAATAATGAAATGCTGCTATATTACAGTACTGTATAGTGTATAATGAATTCCCCCTCTGGGGGTCAATACAGATGTACACAATTTATATTATAATGTCTTGGAATAAATATTTGTATCCTTTCACTGCGTTAAAAAAATACGAGTAGATAATAAAGCAGATTGTCAGTGTTACACTATTCCATTTTTAATTGCCTTTTTTTCACAACGTCCATTTATTTCAGTAAATTAGTTAGTGAGCTGTATTCTTAACTGCAAGGTTAACTCTCTCCCAGCCATTTACAATAGGCTTGTGCGCCTATACTGCCAGGAATTTTATTAATTTCCAAGTTAGCTTTAATCTAACCCAACAGGGATCATATTGTTGTAGAATGTAGTACTAGTACTATCCACTAGAGTGTGCCCAACGATAATCTCCTAGAGTCTGGACTAGCGAGTGGACAGCAGTAGACCCATAATGGCGGCGCCCATTGGCGGCCATTATGTCTCCCGGTCCGCCGAACGGGAGCTATAAAACACGATCCGAACGTCGTGCGCATGCCATTTACACTCGTTTTTGCTCTTGAGTGACCAATCTGTCAGTCCAGCCATTTTTTTCCGAATGAAAATCGGTCTAAATATGGTAAAGTTTGATAAGAAAAACGTCAACATTCAATGCTGTAAAAAGGCCCATTCTATGTTATGGCCGAACGACTTCCGGGTTACGTCATCGATGATGTCACTTCCTTCGAATATGTAACTTTAGACTAAAATTAAGCTAGAAAGGTCATTTATAGCTCAAAAAATGTCAAAAAAATACCAAAATGATCAGAAAATGATCCCCAAGGCGACGTTTGGCGATCTGGCTGCCTCACCCTCCTCAAAATGGCGATGGAAGGCGATTTGGCTGTGAACTAGCCAGATTGGAACGTAGATTAAAAAAAAAACAAAAAAAAAACATTTCCATCTCTTGTACTGAAGAGGAATGATTTTTAGACCACCTACTGTACAGCCAGTCAACACTTTTAATCTGGCATCAGACAATCAAATGCACCAACGATTGAAGGTTGAGATCTAGGGCTGAGTAGAACCTGTTTATTGTAGTTATGTAATGTTATATCAAACACGCACACCAAAAAAATTACCTTAACATCTGCCAGATGTTTTCCTTTTGATCGTAAGATCTCTGCAAGACACACTAATCACTGTTGGGTCTTGGGCCACCTGTGTGTGTGTGTGTGTGTGTGTGTGTGTGTGTGTGTGTGTGTGTGTGTGCGCGTGTGTGTCCTTAGTCTGTGACTCAAACTGTATTTTCTCTCCAAGGACATTTACTATGCCCCAGGTCATTTCCTTTACAGCTGAAGGTACATTGAGTGCTTAATGAGATTCTGCTCTTAAGATGACGTGCCTTATAATGTTGAACCAAAACATTACATCATACTGTACATGCACCAATAAAGGCACGCACAGACACACACACACACACACACACACACACACACACACACACACACACACACACACACACACACACACACACACACACACACACACACACACACACGCACACACACACACGTACAAATAGACATTATACAGAACACACATTATTTTGTTTCAGATGTCCTAGTAGTAGATCTGTAAGATCAGCTGGATAGGTGGGTTGTGTGGCACCCTTCCAGGGCGTAAATGCCAACATGTGTTCCTGCTAATCTGCAGTGAGGTATGTGTGTCTGGTTCAGCTACACTGCTCTTAGATCAGCCAGGAAGGAATTTGGCCTGATTCTTGGAATAAGTTGAAAGGAGAGAGTCTATGGAGGTAATGGGCTCAGATGTGAGGTGATAGAGAGAGAGAGAGAGAGAGAGAGAGAGAGAGAGAGAGAGAGAGAGAGAGAGAGAGAGAGAATGTGAAAATAAGTGAAACGTGTCATCAAAAATCACACACATGCTTATCTCCTTGTATGGGCCGTTCTGTCCGTGCAGGGGTCATCGACATGTCAAACGACAAAATGTTTCCATAGCACCTACGCACGGTCTTTCTCATCAACATCGAATACTTGTTCACCTTAACTGAAACCACAAGTGTGAATTAACACAAGACTGACCCTGGTAGCATATCAATGGTACAGGTGTGTTGCCTATTTCTCATTCTGTGCCAATGACGTCTCATGACGTTTTTTGAGTTTTTTGTATAAAAAAAAAAAAACTTTTTTTTTCATTTTTTTTTTTTTTTCTAAAAGATGTCAAAATGACCTGGGATCAGAAAGATGCTTTTCTCTGTTTGTGTGTTGGCTCCCTCGTTTAGCTGATTGAGAAAATGTGTGTCCATTCTAGTGGATGGACACTTTTTTTCATTCAAACAGCTCTATCTCTGGAACCATTTGTCTGATTGACAAAATTCTTTTTGCCACTGAATCACAACAACTGTGTCTGTTTCCGTGGGGGAAAAAATTATAAAAAAAAAACATTTTTTTTGATTGCGCAATAAAGAAAAACATACAAAACCGTGGCACAGCTACCTTGGAGCCATTTTGGCATTTGGCACAGAATGAGTTAAGCTACTACTATCTTTCAACCACAACTAATGAGACAAGACATCAGTAGGATGAGTTTGGGAAAAGACAAAAGACATACAACAAGTAATTTTTTGATGGGAAAATGAATTGCAACAACTATGCAGTAATAGTGAAGAAAGGGAACTTGGAAAGACTCTTTCTGACAAACCACAAATCATTTGACTACTAGAAGGAAGTCTATGTATGTATGTATGTGTGTACCATGCATGGAACTGGATGGAGCTGTGTCAACATTAAGTATTTGACGAGACATTTCCAGCAGACAGAGAACTGAGAAAAAGAAAAAACTAAGGAACTGAAATAATGATTAGATAAAAATGCTAATGGTGAAAAACATATTCTGGAAATAAATATGATTCTGATCAATGTCTGGACATGCAGGAAAAGGCCCTGCAATGCATCTACACAAGAATACTACGGATAGCTCTTGATGTAACATGGGTGGACCGTCAGAAATGTGGACCTTTATGGAAGCCTGGCAGCTATAGGGCATGTGTCAGCCAGGCACCCAGGACTGACCTGGCAGGGCATGTGTCAGCCAGGCACCCAGGACTGACCTGGCAGGGCATGTGTCAGCCAGGCACCCAGGACTGACCTGGCAGGGCATGTGTCAGCCAGGCACCCAGGACTGATAGTGAGCAAACCAACTGCGTGGGAGCCAGCCAAGGCACAGCTACGTGGGGGAATGAGGCGCACCACCTACCAGTGGTGGAAAAAGTACCCGAATGTTTTGCTTACGTAAAAGTAAAGTCCGGAATTCAAAATGTACTTGGGTAAAAGTACAAAAGTATTGGCCTCAAAATGTACTTAAAGTACCAAAAGTAAAAGTATGCAGAATGTCCCGTTTCAAGTTTTCAAATATGTAAAAATCTTTTGAAAATAGCAGATCTACCAGCTCACAATGCGTCGCATCACGACGCATTGTGAGCTTGTAGATCTTGTAGATCGGCTATTTTCAAATGACCAAAATGTATAGGGTTGAAGTGGGTAAGTTTTCAAAGAAATGTGGTGGTAGAAAAGTACAATATTTGGATCCGAGATGCAGTGGAGTAGAAGTAAAAGGGAAATATTCAAGTAAAGTACAGTACAGTTGCAAGGAATCACCATTTATATTACATATTGTGATGTCACGTGAAGGGTTTAGTTTACCCAAAAATAATGCATCTCTGCATGGATACGTAGGGCTGGCTGCATGTGGACGTTTCCCTTCCCCATTCACAATCGCCCTGAAAACCCATCTGTTTTCAGTTGCCTTTCCAAGTTGACCTTGTATCAACTCTTGTTTTTATTGTTTTATTGCTTTTATCTCTTATCGCACTTTTCTATATAAGTTGTTGTTGTTACCTACCCTCTCCCCCTAGCCCCCTCCCCCTCTCACACTTGTAAAGCGACTTTTTTGTTATTGGTCTTTTTATCATGTGATGTACCAGTACCTTTCTGTGTTGTTGTTTGAACCTGACAATGCAATATAATCTTTTTGCACCTTAAGGTCTCATAACATATACAGTACTAGCGGCTATGTTGATGCACCTTATGTACTGTACCGGATGGATATGCTATGTGTATGTAGATAGATATATTTTGTTGATTTGCATTATATATATTTACTAGTATTTACCCATTACCATTAACCGTTACCCTTTGAAAAAAAAGAAGAAAAAAAAGAAATAGGTTTATAAAAAAAAAAAAAAAAAAAGTAGGTTCAAAACAATATGCTTACCCCTGGAAAAAAAAGTTGGTTCTTTTGTTGTGTCATGTTCCTTACTCGAAAAAAATAATATTACGTCTGTAAATTAAACAATCTATTCAACCAATAGTCTAAAAATAGCAGAAGAGTTTACATGGAAAAGAAGAATTTGGATTACGTGTTAAAATGTCTTTGTATACAACTTTAATCATTTCTATGCGTTTAGTGTTGTCTTCATCATTGAGCATCAATATTCGGAATTGCTCGGGGTTGCCAACTCTGCTTGCTGCAACATAGGGTTGTCCATGTGAGACGAAGTCCTTTAGTTTACAGAGTACACACCCACACGTGTTAGTGTTTGATCTTGTGGTTTGTTGACAGTCATAGCAAAACAAGGGCGTACAGGGAACTGTTTCCGTGTCATGCAAAGTGTCATGCAAAGTTTCACCAATCAAGAGTTCAATCAAGGGTTAGGGTTAATCAATTCTCTACTCTTCTCTTCATCCTCCCTCTTCATCCCCATCTCCTCTTTGGTGTGCCCCTTCTTGGGAGGAGGAGATGCTTCTGGAGTTTAGTTTTTCACCATCACCGGATCCATCATCATCTCCCCTTGGTGTGTCCTTTCTTGGAAGGAGGAGATGCTCCTGGAGTTTCGTTTTTCACCATCACAGCCACAGGATAATGGGTTCCCTAGTTTGCTTAGAGCCATGTGTGTTAGCACACCCTCCAGTTCATATCCTCCAGTGGCCTAATGCTGAATGCCACCACAGACCAGATGTCCTGGGGTCCCCCCCTCTTCTTCTTCTTCCTTTCCTCCTCCTCCTTCATCCTCCTCTTCTCTTCCCTCTTCTCCCTTCCCTTCTCTGACATCACAGATGGCATCACTGATGACATCACTGATGACATTTCTAACTATTATATGACATCACTGATGATCATCATCGATGACATCATTGATGACATCACTTGTGACATCATCGATGACATTACTGGATGGGACGGACGGACGGACGGACGGACGGACGGGACGGACGGACAGACAGACAGACTATAAGTATGGACAGACAAAGACAGTAAATGTTCTTTATTGAGTTCAGGTGTGGGAATGGGATCTTTGGCTAACATAGTAGTATTAGATATCTGTTGAGACAGCTCTATGAGGTGCTTAGTCCGTTTTCTCATGGGCCGCATTTGAGATAACCTGGCCCCTTAGATACGCTTTAAGTAACTCCCAAATAGTAGTATAAGACATTCCCAGCATACTGTTGAGCTCTAAGAACAGGTCAATTTGGTCTGAAACGTTTGGAATGAGTTTCTTTGTTAGGAGTGTATCTAGCTGCCATGATCGTTGATGCAGTGGACAATTGGGAAAATACATTGAACAGGGCAGTGGTCAGATACCACTATACCATGATATTGACTTTTACTGACAAAGGGGATGGATGCCCCTGTAGTCAATCAAGTAGAAGTATAGCCTTGAGAATGAGAGGCTAGCCAATATCCCGGCTTTGATGCTGGGTGCCCGTGATGTCAGCACAAGCCCGCCACGCTGGGTCACATGTTCTGGTCATGCAATTCACTAGCCATGTTCTGGGAAGGAATTTTTGAAGCGATTTACTATATGTGGTGGAACGTGTGGTGGATCGTTGTCCAGGGATCGCTGTTTTGGGGGTGTCTCCAATAGGGGGACCGTTCACGGCCCTTCAGACAAACGCTGTTGCATTTACAACAACGCTGCTGGCTCGTAGGCTAGTACTTAATGGAAGTCGAAGAAACCACCCTCGTTCAAATAATGGGTCAAGCTGGTACTCTCCATGATTCCCCTAGAGAGACACTACCGTTGTGCCTCTAAAGACTATATCTCTGAAAGGTGGAATCATTTAAGAGTTCTTATAAATATAACCTTGACATCTCTGAAGATATTTACTTGTTCTATTTACTTTAATACTTTTTTTGTTCTTTTTTTTCCCGTTTCCCAATTTGTCTTTTTCTCTTTGTTTTGTTTTGACATGAACTTGGGGAGTTGAGGGAAATGATATGTCGAATACCAAATGATGTACAGTACATGTAAGCTTATTGTTTGTTATGAAAAATGAAAATTAAGTGTTAAAAAAGAGACAGCCAGATGGGTAGAACAGGTAGCCTACTCTGACAACGGGTACAAGGGGAAGGGGTGTTGCACAACCAGGTGTGGGGCATGCATTCCCAATCAGACCGATAAGCCCATAAAGGCATATATTGAGATCCGGTTGCCCAGACCACCGATCCGACCAATATATCCATACAGTACGTCATGGTACGGGCACCAGCCTATAGACCAAATTAACTAAACATTGCTTGCAAAATTGGGCATATCTGGAATTCAACACATTTTGTCAGCTCATTTATGAAAACTATTACTCACTGCCTTAATATTATAAGTGTCAGGTTATGTACTTGGATTGAAAAATATAGCCACCTTTGGAAAGACTTTGTCAGATTGTCTGACTCATAGTGCAGTGTTTTAACAAAGATGATGAGCCATATCTTTTCTCTGCTTGAGTGGAAATATTATTTGCCTTTGGTTTTGTTTTTCGCACACACAGTACTCTCCTGCCAGCAGTAAATTTCCCCCAACAGAAGAGATGAAAACAACACCCGCTCTCTGCTCTGCCTCTCTCACTTGTTCTCTCCCCACCTCTCTCTCTCTCTCTCTCTCTCTCTCTCTCTCTCTCTCTCTCTCTCTGTATTTTTGTCTTTCTCACAAAGGCTCACACTTGACTCTGAGGGCTCTGCCTCTGATGCTATAAAACTTGGGGGCGGAGAGTCTACACATCTCACTGGCTATAGGAAGATTTCTAGAACAAGCCTGTATAGTCCATTTTGGCCACCACACATATTATTGTTCCTGTAAACCGTGTCAATAATATTCTTACTGTCCATTTGATCCTTGGTCTCCGTCCACCATGTGTAAAGGATTAGCAGCCCTCCCTGCAACATGCTTGAAAAGGTAAGACTTGTTTTGGTTGTGCAACAGGTCATTCAAGATAGCCGAGCCTTCGATCTCATAGGATAGTTTGCATAATCAGTGATGCTATACGTTTACAGATTATAGAATGCAGATTGATTCCATGAGTGTGGTCACTCTCCATTTGGAACAAAATGTTTGACAGTTACACATAATGGTTTAACACTTCATGGTGACAAGAGAATAATAATAATGTCACTTCTAAAAAGGATTCAACACAATATTTATTCTCTAATGGCTCATTGATTAGATTATGCTTGTACACGTTTAAAGCCTCTATTTGGTTGTCAAGAACATTACAGTATTGCTTTTACACCCGTCCTCTCCTCTTTTAACTTTTTTTGAGTGCTCGGATCTCCTCTTTTTTTTCAAAATTACATAACAGTTCACATGCATAACTGGATTTATTTGCTGATCTCACTACAGTGCCAAAGACATCAAGCACAAGATAGGCTTCTTACTGCAGAAGCCTGAAGCACATGGAGATGATCAGAAGTCAATGAAAACAAAGGCTGCCACTGAAAAGAGGTTAGCAGAAATAAACACCTGCTATTTCATTCATCTTTTATGGGCTGTTACGTTTTCATTTCCAACTATGCTTTCTATGGTCAATATTGCAGCACACATACACAATATAATATGATACTGTATGTCTTCGGTGTTTAATTTAACTCTGAGAGAGTTTACATTCAGAGTTACAAATGGATTTAATTATGAATCTCTGGTTTTGCAGTGGAACATTCTGTTAATGAATTGACTGCATAGAAACGGTGTGAAAATAGATACAGAACTACAACTTATACAACTACAACTTACAACTACTGCAGATGTAATATCACAATATTGGAGAAAAAACCCCTCAAAAGACATACACACACAAATTCTAATGTTCCCCATTAACAACCCTTTTGGGCAAAGATCCACACTTGAATAAATGAGGCAATAACAGGCAGGTGAGACCAGATTCGATCAATACAATATGCCCTTTGTTTTAACTGGATTAGCGCGTCGATTAAGTGTCCAATGCCATCACGTTTATTTTTAGCATTAGGTTATTTCATAATGGAAAGGTTATAATGGCAGTCCTCACAATCTGTACCCAGGAGAGAGCTCTTCAGTCCAACCTGATGTATTTTCACCTATTTTCTATTTGGCAGTTTTTTCTAATGCAGGGGTCTTCAACGTTTTCAGGCCAAGGAGTCAGGGACCCCTTAGCTGAGAGGGAGATAAAGCAGGGACTCCACTCTACATGTTCAAGATAGATTGATAGACTTGTTTGACAGCACTGTTGTCAGTCTATGTTGGATTTGTAATGTGTTTTATCAGACTTTTAACCACTTAAAGGAGTAGTTCACCCCAAAAATGACTTTTTTTTCCTATTGATTACTCACGCCATGGAGACTTGAGTTTAATAATATTTGGTTGTATTTGTCATCTTCTTAAGACAAAAAAATTATTATAGTAGATTAACCCCTGTTCAATCTGGCAAGCCATCGTCAAAGAAAGGGGAACGCCCACTCGGTCTGTGCCCCGTAGCCATCATGACTCGAGAGAATGACCCCCATTGATTCCGGATGGGGACCCAAATGCATTTGGGTCCCCCATTTGGGTACTTGGTCTGCTCTTTTTTTTTTTACCTCTACACCAAACCTATTTGCTGAAAATAGCCGATCTACAAGCTCTCAGCGCCTCGCGCTGCGAAGCGTTGAGAGCTTGTAGATCTGCTATTTTTGGCTAAAGTTCTCCTTGGAATAGGGATGCGAGGGTTCAAGTTGTTAATCTAATGTAAAAGAATTATCCAATCACACAAAGATTCAGCGGCCCCCCTGTAGTAACTCTTGAGGACCCCCTATGGGTCCCGGACGGTCGGCCGGACCCCCTGTTGAAGACCCTTGCTCTAATGTATTATTCATTGATGCACTGGGTATTGGTGTGGTCATGTGCATTGTATACTAATCACTTAGTGGCGATGTCTTGTTGTTCAATGATTGCGGGCACTATTTAATGACGTCTGTCACTGTCACTGTCATTGTTAGTGGACCCTGATGATGGCCATGGGCCAAAACGTGTTGGTAGTTTTTTTCTTTTTTTTTCTTGCTATGAAATAAAATATTTACTACTCTGAACTAAGTTCTCTACCTCAACATTGCACTTTTTTGCACGGATTGGAACTCGTTTTTTTTGTCCTCTAAGAGAACTTTTATTGTTCTCTCTGAGCTGATTCCCTTTACAACGGATTGGAACTTGTTTTTTTTTGTCCTCTAAGAGAACTTTTATTGTTCTCTCTGAGCAGATTAACTGCAGCATCTGACATTATAGCCTTTCTACAAAGAACCCATTGTTATTACAGATAATCATCAATAATCACTTTATCCCATAATTACAAGTTCAAACAGCAACATTCTTCATCCTCTTGTTTATAGCATGCCATTTGCCAACATCATACATACTGTATACCAACGATCATGCATAGCCTATATTATTACTGTTATCATATTGAGTCATTTTTATGAGTCAGATCACGTAAAAGGTTTAGTTAATCATTATTATTATGGTGTCTAGACTGACATGCCCTGCAGTATGTACAGTTGTAGCTGACACATTACTACAGATCATTTTATGTTTATGTTTTAATGTTTTAAATTGATGTGCAGGTACAGTACAGTATGTCAGGCAGGTACTGTATATACCGTGGATAGACAGTCCCAAACACTTGTGCAATTGCATACAGTAACAGTAAGACTCCCTAATCAAAAGCCCAGTGCCTTTTCATAATCTGTTGCATTACGTGTTCTTGGTATAGAGTACCTCCAGCAGCTGAGGTGGAGAAATGGAAGAAGTCCTTCAACCACCTGCTGAACAGTGAAAGTAAGTGTCCTCAAGTGACCCCACTTGTTCAAATAGAGTCCAACTGGTATTGTATTTTATGAGCTCAACGTACAGATTTTCACAATTGTTAACACACACAAATCTAAAATTCATCAAAATTTGCACAACCTTCACTTCATGTACCTATTGCTCGACCCGATTTGGCACTACTTCACACTCCCTTATCTGCATTAGACTCTCCTTCTTTACACTCTGATGTCAATTACACATCACCTTGTTGTCTAAACACTACACTGTTCAGTTGTTGCACACACGTCTCATGTACAATCTCTGAGCATCAACCTACAACCTACACATTCAGGTCTGATGTCAATTACACAAGCACCTTGTTGTCCAAACACTACACATGCTATGTAGCATTTGCTCATTGCGGAAGATCAACATAGCTTTCCCTACTGGCTGCCATCTAGTGGATACAGTATGTACATAGGCTTTATTGAACCATATTATGTAACACAGAGACCGTACGGAACTATACATATTGACTTAATTACCGCGCGTTCTTTCTCACCCCCAAACGTACACAAAATCAAATGTACGTAACTATAAACGGCCCTTTACCGGGTGCCCAGCAGAGTTCATATCAAAGACGAGGTATGTTGCAATTATGTGGCCAACAACACACTATCCCGTCATTGTCTCCACCCGGCCGAAAGGCACGGGGAGACTATGTTTTGCACCCTGTCCGTCCGGCCACGTGTCTGTCCGTCCGTGTGCACGCACACTCCCTGGGTGCCTGGGAGCCATGCGCCTGTTATAGCGCAACCAGGAGGCAAATTTGTGCAAAACATATTTTTGGACAGTACTCCTACAGATTTTGTCCAAAAATCACGGAAATTGGTACACAGATTCAGATTTTTCATATTCCTTCTTGATTGCCTAAGATTGGCTTCCAAAGTTTGCAGGATTGGTCAGTTTTGAACAAAATGCCTCAAATCATGAACGCAGGGTTACATTTCCGTGTTTTGCAGACAAATTCCCACAAGGTTGAGGAACAAATGCCATCCTTTTCACATTGGCATGTTATAGCCCCACCAGCAGGTAAACCTTTACAACACACATTTTTGGAACAAATTTGATGCCTCAAATTGTGAATGCAGCGTCAAATACAGTGCAAAGGCAGAAGAAGACATGGCACCCTTTTTACATTGGACTATTATAGCGCCACCAGGAGGCCACAATAACATACCTGACCTGGCAGAGACCTGTGCTTGGAAAAGCACTGCATTTAGTTTACAGTGGAGAACCTTTAACTTCTCTACAGCCACTGGCTGGTGTAGTTTTGTGTAGTTTTGTGGCTTGGTTCTTGGGATGTTAACTCATTTCTAGCCGATGAGTATACTCGTGAAAAATACTCAAGTATTTAGAGTGCCGATCCCGAGTATACTCGCGTAAAATACTGTATATAGAGTAACACTGGCGTTCTTACCCTAAAGCCCGGCGGAAGGTCTGGGCACGATTGGCCTCGCCGATTCATCATCATCACGGATCCACGTGCACAAAATAGTAATCCCATAACATGGAGGCCGACGGGGAATCTCATCTTTAATGTCCATTTTCTCCAAACAACACTTTTAAAGCCAAGGATGGCATTAGATTCTCGCTACAAAAACATAATAACAAAGGCATCGATCGGCCATTTTAGAAACGGCATGGGATGACGACCGCTCCCGTTGAATGACGGCATGACGTCAACCCGGAAGTGTTTACGCAATGGACTTCTGGCCTTCAAAATAAGACAATGGAGCGTATAGGAGCCTGCGAGAGGCACGCTAGACATTTAACCCGTTCATGTCTGGAGCACTAAATGGGTTTAATCTAAAACAAATAAACGTATTTAAATGATGAGATTTACATAAGTTTCATTTCAGATTTCAATTGAAACAATTAACCGAACAATGAGCTGCCTTTCTTTAAATAGAATGAAGCTATTTATATTTATCGCTACAGAGATGTCTATTATGTCTATAAGGAAAATACATGCACCGAACTTCACTCACCCTATCAGTCACTTCCGTCACATCTACGTTCCGCAAAATGGAGTTGATTAAGGAAATTCCTTAAAATGTGCATCCCTACTTGGTATCTTTGATTGATTGATTGAAGACTTTATTAGAAGTTTGCATAGGAAAAGGTACAGTTTCATGACGGTACAGTTCACTGGTACAAGGTCTACTAAAAGGAGATCCATGAAAAGACTAAGCTTATTTCCACTGGAAACCATTGAAGTATCTCATATAACATTGAATGACAGACAAATAGAACACAGTACTATGCAGTAGATATGTAAAGAAAAACAAAAAAGAAAACAGTAAGTCTAAACAAACAGTACAAAGAAGGGGCAGGGGAGGGTAGGGTTGGGCTAGGTTCATTTTTTTACCAGTTGCGAACGGCTGCTGCCTGTAAGTGGTTTTTCAGGGCAATTTTAAAGGATGCTAGTGATCCACACTCCTTTATGGCCTTCGGTAAGGCTTTCCACATTTTGGTGGTATAGCAGAAAAATGATCTCGGGTAATGGATCTTCTCATGCACTAGGATCTTTATTCACGACACTAATGGGGAGACTTGGCGGGAACACTCAAAAACATGCTAATTCGACACGCACACATACGCACGCACTTGCGCACAGAATCCTAGACACTCATGTGTTCTCACACACAGATGCATCCTACGTGTCTGGAGACACTGCTTCGGTGGCCCCTAAAGGCTGTGTTTGGCCCCTAAAGGCTGTTGTTTGTAAGTGTACAGTATGTGTTTGTTTGTGTGTGCATAAAAGAGTCTGTGTGCATGTAAGTTTATGTGTGTGGGGGTGTATGTCTGTCCCCTGAGCATTGGGCTGTTGACACAAAGTGGGAGCAATGGCCTCATGAGAACCAGCTGGGCCTTGACCTCCTGCATTCCAAAGCCTCCGCCACTGACCCCCAACACTGTGATGTCTTCCCGCTCTCTTCCCAAACCGATCTATCTATCTGCTGTATAACTTCCCCTCGTCCATCCCTGTCTTCCTTTGCTTATTTTATGTTCAGTGTTAGCCAACATGTACGTAGCAGTGGTATATCAACGTCATTACCAGGCAGCTACGCCACAGCGGTGTAATAAACATTTCCGGAGAATACTGAATATGATCTTCTCCAACTTCATTCTCATTAGGGTCGTTTCATACCGTTATAAGGAGCCTAACTAATTTCGGTTCGGGAGTGCTCCCCGACCCGAAATTATTTAGGTTCGGGGGGAGTTCATCCATACTTTCTTAAGGGCTATAGTGCCGAAGTCGCTTAAATATTGGAGGTCCGTGGCATGAACGTTTGTGGCCGATGAATGAGCATTGCAGGGCGGATACATATTTACATGTACATATATTACACGCTGAATGACTGGAGGTCCAGTGAGTAGCAGCTCCAGTAGGCAGCACAGCAGCACCAGCGGGGTCTCTTCTCTCTCTCTCTCTCACTCACACTCACAAACGCTCGATCGAGCTCTGTCAAAAACATTTAATTTACAAGCTCACATTATAGACGTGCCGCCTCCCTTGCTGCATGCATCACACAGTCACAACTCGTCGTGGAAAACCAACACGGAACACTAGCAATTAGCAAAGTTGTGTTTAAGCACTTCTTTTGTCTTTAAAACGGTCGGCGACGCGTTAGCGATACACGCAGCAAAAATGTGTGTGTGTGTGTGTGTGTAATGTGTGTGTGTGTGTGTGTGTGTGTGTGTGTGTGTGTGTGTGTGTGTGTGTGTGTCTCGCGCGCGCGCCTCCCAGCGAGAACCTGAAATGTATCCACTCTGCGACGTTCAATACACGGCCAGACAAGCATTGGAAGTCGGCATGCCTCCCTTCCAAACGACCGCTGTTTCATTGGCTTCACAGCCGAGCATATGAACTTTGAGCCGGGATGAATGAATGAGAAGACACCGCTGAGTACAGAAATTAAGTCGGGAGGTCACAACATTTCTCCAGCACCGTGGAGCCGAATTTAGTCGGTTGACGCCCCCCCGAACCGGGGGATGCGAACCATATTTGGGTTTGCCTAGTGCCGAACCGAAATTAGTTAGGCTCTTTATAACGGTATGGATCGACCCTTAGTCTATTTCTCCCCAGAATAGGCCGGGGGTGTTGGGGTACAAGTGGTTAACAAACATTCATCAGTTAATAGATGAGATTAAACACATGAAAGGTAATATAGCTAATGAAAGCTGATATACAGAATACAAAAATCCATGTTATATTCCACAATCAAAGATGTAAAATCTGAGAAACAGGCCTTATTGTAGGATAACCAAAAATAGAATTAGGGGTGGACTAGCTGTGCTCCATCTTGTCAAGTTTTCCTCCTGTGGTCCTCTCTGGGCCTCTGGATAAAGAAATCATCCATCAAATATATCTTAAACATTTTGTTAACATGAAGTGTCGTCATTTTTCTCTGTACCAGGCGGCTGTGTGGTCTTCACCAAATTCCTGAGGTCAGAATTTAGTGAGGAAAACATGGAGTTCTGGAAGGTTTGCCAGGAATACAAGAAGAGCCCGTCTGACAAGATGTGTGAAAGAGCCAAGGAGATCTATCAGCAGTATGTTGCAGTAGAGTCACCAAATGAGGTAATCCCAATTTTCCGTTTCTGCCCAGGGGAGAAGATACATAACTGCTAACTTACAGTACTGATTGCATAAGAATAATGGTTTGGTTCAGAGCCAGTGTTACACTGTATTTCCAAGGTACGGCTGTAAATGTCGTAGTAATATAATCAATCTTTCAGCACATCATTTTCTTGTTGTGCAGGCTTTTTGGATTCGATATGAATGGTGTGCTAAGGACACATTAGATAACACTCACATTTTGATGATCTAACACTTGGCTGCCTGAAGGAATACTAAAAATAGTCTTCCAGCTTTTCCCCAGAAGTGGAATAGCCAAAAGATATCTACAAATAGTTTGCAGATTAAATCTCAGTCAGATAATAACCACATTCCACACAGAATTATATAATTTATAAAATAAAAGGTTATTCATTTTGTTACATTTATACTTTTTGGGATTTGGCTATGGTGCATAATGTTCTGGATTTATACTAAAACACATTTGGCATGAAGATTTGCTTATATACATTTTGTGCATCACCTAAACATTTATCCCCATGAAGGTAAATCTAGACGCTGCAACGAGAGAGGAGACGAGGCAGAATCTTGAGAGTGCTGGCCCGTCTTGTTTTGACGAGGCTCAGAGGAAGATCTACACCTTGATGGAGAAAGACTCATACAGGCGCTTCCTCAACTCCAAACTGATCCAGGACCTGTCTCACACATCTGCCACTCATGAGAGGAAGGGGAAGAAAATAAAAGTTGTAGAACACAGGGAGGCATTGACCAATGGTGCTTAGAAAGAAAGGCCAGGCTATATAACATGCAACAGATGGAAAATGTGTACGTTAGTGAGATCAGATGGTAGCTATTCGGTTTATTTGCTCTATGACCAATGTGTTATAAAGAAAGTTGAACTAGAGCTTGCTTTACGGACGACAATCCATATCAATGTGATACAAAATGGGAGCTTATCGCTGTCTCGTATTGTGATTTAACATTGAGGTTATTTTAATTGCCTTCTCTAATGCCTCAAAAGTGCATTTTTGAGCAGTGTCATCATTGTAATCAACAAGTGAATGGTGTTATTTCAACTGGAATACATGTCTGTGCTTTATCAGTCAAGCAGCATTTACACATCCAAAGGGTATCTTTTGCCATTATATTTCCATAAATTATCTCTGATTGTCAGTCGTTAAGGGCTTCTACATGTCCAATGAATAAACCATTCTAGTGGACACACACAGTATATGTGTATCGTACGGTAGCTGTAGTGGTGTGCCTGGCGGCTCTGTCATTTGTTGTGCAGATCATGTGTTCTTAATGAGTGTGAGGACGCAAGTTTAAATTGACTCCTGTCTCTTGTGTGTTTCCTCTCCATGCTCTCCTATCTGAAATAAATGAAAAGAATTATCATAAAAAACTAAAAACAAATACATAAATAATAATAACACTAGAATATCGTATGCTGCAGAAATCCACCTTTCGTAACTGGGTATCAGAGTCAGAACTGGTTAATATTGACAGCCATCACACAAGGGAAAACAAGCCCAATTTAACTCTACTATGTTACACACGCACGCGTGAGCGCGTGCACACACACAACATGTGCACTTGCTCAAATATACAGATATTGTATTACGAGAATGTTTTTACGTCTGTTACGATGTCTCAATGTGTCAATGTTAACTGCCATTGTCAAATCATGTCAGTTGAACACCATGTTATGCTGCAGCATCGTTCTGAACCATTACAGAGTAGACTTTCCACATCATTACATTTCATGATGGTACCCACGTGCCCTGATGTAACACAGCACTTAAATACTGTGAAATAATCAACACATTCTGTACTGTACCTACAATGTATTTGCTTCTGTATCATTCTATTGAGAATGCTGAGGAAAATATTATATGCAGTAACCATTACCTCATATACATGTATTTGAATGTTAAACAAGTTGTAATGCCGATATCTCTATTTTATATCTATACCTTTCATCAAACTGTTTGGATTTAGTCGTGTCAGTAATGTATGCAGGGTACGTGAATAGGATTATAATAAACGCCAAATACTTTTAGCAGAAGAATAGTAAACATTTACATTGTGAATATGTTAAATTGTGTCTGACATGTACAGTAGCCTATATGTGACTTATTTATGAATAAAAAATGTGTCAGAAAGTGATTGGAGCCTTTTCTATCATGCACATTCCCATAATTCTTGATATAACCGGTTTGGAATCACGTTGCATTGGATGAATACTAATGGAACGATTTGGGCAAAGTAATACATTTCCTCATTGTTAAAACCTAATTCTTCCATTCACCATAAACGTTCTCAGAATTATATTTCACTATAAGTGGAATGAGCTACAATGCACTTTAAAACTCAAATCCATGATCTCCCTGTGACAATTTAAAATCTTGCTTTCTAATCTTGTTGTAAATTGTCATTGTTTTAATTAAGGTGTCTGTGGTATTGCTTTCTTACTGTTCGATGCTTGTTTTTATGTGAACGGTGAGAGAGCAATGTAACAAAACGTGTTTTATCTAGCTGTTCTTCTTTTGTTATTATTGTTGTTTGTCATTAGGTCAAGTGTAATCTCGGGATCATTGAAAACGAGGGCTCTGCCCTCAATGTATTTCCGAGAAAATAAATAAAGGTTGAACGAATGAATGAGAGAATGACACCAATTTGATTGACAAAGTGTGTCAGACCTAAGGAAAACAATCCCATCCCATCCCATGCGAAACACCCCCATCATTTGATTATATAAATTCAACAATAGATAGTGTCAATGGACAACAGGAGTTTTGTAATTTGGATGGAATGGGAGGTCATTTTAACAGTCACCTCCCTTCCTGAAGTCATTGCTCTTACGCACACATGCACATGAACACACTTGCTTTACAAACTCCTAGGGACGCTTATGACTTAAAGGAGTAGTTCACCCCAAAATGACTTTGTCTCTATTGATTACTCACGCCATGGAGACTTGAGTTCAATAATATCTTTTGTTTTTTGTCACATTCCTAAGACAAAAAATCTTCTGCTACCAAATGAAGAGGAGAAAGTCACTTTCTGTCCAGCCTATTCCCAACACTTCGAGTTGTGATGGAAGTCACCATTATACTGAAAAAACAGAGAAATATTAACTGAACCTAATAGACTTAATGTCATCTTTTCAAAATGCATATTTACCGTATAGTTTGTGTTTATATGCTTATTTCGCAATACCTATTGCGCAATCCTCTGTAGAGGAATGTGTCATTATCATCACCAAAGTCTCAGGTTACAAGAGGGAAGGGGGGGGGGGGTCAGCTGCACAGGGGGAGAGAGAGAGAGAGAGAGAGAGAGAGAGAGAGAGAGAGAGAGAGAGAGAGAGAGAGGGGGTACAGTACAGTACAGTAAGGTACAGTACAGTAAGGTACAGTAGAGTACAGTACAGTAAGATACAGTAGATTACAGTACAGTAAGATACAGTAGATTACAGTACAGTACAATACGGTACAGCAAGGTACAGTAGAGTACAGCAAAGTACAGTACAATACGGTACAGCAAGGTACAGTAGAGTACAGCAAAGTACAGTACAATACGGTACAGTCAGGTACAGTAGAGTACAGCAAAGTACAGTACAATACGGTACAGTCGTACAGTACAGTACAGTACAGTACAGTACAGTACAGCAAAGTACAGTACAACACGGTACAGCAAGGTACAGTAGAGTACAGCAAAGTACAGTACAATACGGTACAGTCAGGTACAGTAGAGTACAGCAAAGTACAGTACAATACGGTACAGTCAGGTACAGTAGAGTACAGCAAAGTACAGTAAGGTAAAGTAGAGTACAGTAGAGTACAGCAAAATACAGTAAGGTAAAGTAGAGTACAGTTGAGTACATTAAAGTACAGTACAGTAAGGTATAGTAAGGTACAGTAGAGTACATTAAAGTACAGTACAGTAAGGTATAGTAAGGTACAGTAGAGTACATTAAAGTACAGTACAGTAAGGTACAGTAGAGTACATTAAAGTACAGTAAGGTACAGTAGAGAACAGTAAAGTACAGTACAGTAAGTGGATGGATGGATGGATGGATGTGGATGGATGGATGGATGGATGCATATGGATGTGGATGGATGCATGGATGGATGGATGGATGGATGTGGATGGATGGATGCATGGATGGATGGATGGATGGATGGATGCGTGGATGGATGGATGCGTGGATGGATGGATGGATGGATGGATGGATGGATGTGAATGGATGGATGGATGGATGTGGATGGATGGATGGATGGATGTGGATGGATGGATGGATGGATGGATGGATGGATGGATGGATGTGGATGGATGGATGGATGGATGGATGGATGGATGGATGGATGTGGATGTGGATGGATGGATGGATGGATGGATGTGGATGGATGGATGGATGGATGGATGGGGATGGATGGATGGATGTGGATGGGTGGATGGATGTGGATGGATGGATGGATGTGGATGGATGGATGTGGATGGATGGATGGATGGATGGATGGATGGATGGATGGATGTGGATGGATGGATGGATGGATGGATGGATGGATGTGGATGGATGGATGGATGGATGGATGGATGGATGGATGGATGTGGATGGATGGATGGATGGATGGATGTGGATGGATGGATGGATGGATGGATGGATGTGGATGGATGGATGGATGGATGTGGATGGATGGATGCATGGATGGATGGATGGATGTGGATGGATGGATGGATGGATGGATGTGGATGGATGGATGGATGGATGGATGCATGGATGGATGGATGGATGGATGCATGGATGGATGGATGGATGGATGGATGGATGTGGATGGATGGATGTGGATGGATGGATGGATGGATGTGGATGGATGGATGGATGGATGGATGGATGTGGATGGATGGATGGATGGATGTGGATGGATGGATGGATGGATGGATGCGTGGATGGATGTGGATGGATGGATGGATGGATGGATGGATGTGGATGGATGGATGGATGGATGTATGTGGATGGATGGATGGATGGATGTGGGTGGATCACTGCTGCAACGTAGCTGTGAGCGCCTGCGAAGCAGGCGCGATCTCTAGATGTGAGCGGCCCGAAGACACACGGGCACCCACAAATTCACGCCCTCTTCGGGTAAGGGAGAACGACTACAAGCCAGTCCATAGAAAGTCATTGCAATTCATCCGTAGCCTACTTTTAAAATAATCCTACATGAACCGAAGACTATGTTGATTTAAATAAAAGTAGGTTTCCAAATCCTACGTCAACAAAAATAGTTTGGTATTGCTTGAAGATGTTGACAATGTATAAAGGCCTATTAGGCCTAACTGTATATGCATTGCATATTGTTTCTTTCTTCTTCTTCTTCTGTGCACAGCCTTTTCTTTGCACAGCGATATTGCAGTCTTTGTCAACATATCTTCTTGATATCTAAATAAATTATGTGTGTCACATTTAATTGCCACATGAATGGGTTAGCCATAATGTTAACAGAGCAGAGGGGAGACGGAGAACCTGTTGCTTTTCAGTGATATCACTGTATACTTTATATGGTTCCACAATTCAATCTGCTTTCGAATGCAAAGTTACTATACAAGGAATAAAAGTCACCCCCAAAAAAAGGATAAGAAAAAAAGAAAAAAGAAAAGAAAATATCCAGCCATAAAACCGAAAGCATTTCAGTTGTCCATACTCATCTGGTAGAGGATATGTTTACCTTGTAGACATGTTAGTTTAGGCATCCACGAGTCTCATCACATGCCTATTTAAGGACAGTGTATTGTGATGCACAACCTCGTGCTTACTTTTACCCCTCCAATAAAATTGGTATAAATGTGCTTGTTTAATTCCAACTCTTGTGTAAATCTAACGCTAACAGACGGAACAGGGACAAATATGCCTAAATATTTACACTTGCTCTTTCAGCGTGTTCGTCTGTTGCAGATATTTCTGAAATCGTCCGATGAGAAGGAGCCTGCATATAGGCTATATTTAGAGTCTGAATAAGTAATGCCTGATTTATACATGGCGGTGTCTCACGCAGCGACGCATTGTTCTGTCCTCCTCTCAACTATATCCTCCCTTCCTCTTGTCTATAATTCTCCTCTTAGGGAAAGTTAGCCTATTGCTAGACCAATCTGGGAACTAAATCTAAATCCCTAGCTTTCTTCACAAATGTGTTCATAAAGGTGTCTACTATCACCTCTGAACTTTGTCAAACCCAACTCCCTTGACATACTTTGTGGGAGCCAATCAAAGTTGGAGGTATCGGGATATCCAGGGCCTGGGATTAAAGGGGAAAAAAGAAATGGCCAATATGAACATAATGAGGTGTGTAATTAGGGTATTGTTGGGCTGCTGAATCCATTCCAACCATTAGTTATCAGTAAAAATTACTCCTTGCCCAAAAAAAAAGAAGGCCTAATTGGCTAAGGCTTAGCCAAATATGTCATTCGAGTTCACCTGTGTCCTGTTAGTCCCTATGTTTTAAACCCTGTGTTTGAGTGTTCCTTGTCAGATTGTATCATGTTATCCTGTGTGTCATGATGTGTGCTTGCACCTGATCTTGAAAAGTTTTCATGAATTCAAACCCTGCTCCAACCTTTTTTTTTTTGCCAATATTATATGTCTCATGGACACACAAAAGTAAGTGTGGCCTATTTTATGGCCAATTAGTCATTTTAACTGAAAACTAATGGTTGGAATGGATTCAGCAGCCCAAAAATACCCAAATTACACACCTCATACGCTCATATTGGCCATCTTTTATTTTTCCCAGGCCCTCGGGATACCCAATAACTTTGATTGGCTCCCACAAAGTATGTCAAGGGAGTTGGGTTTGACAAAGTTCAGAGGTGATAGTAGACACCTTTATGAACACATTTGTGAAGAAAGCTAGTGATTTAGATTTAGTTCCCAGATTGGTCTAGCAATAGGCTAACTTTACTTTACTATCTCCTTTTCCTTTTTTCTCAACTCTCAGAGGATGACCTCTGTCATTCAGAACAACGTGCAACGTTGTTATAGCATTAAAAGCAAATTGTGGATTGCTCTGTGAACGATTGCATTTCTATTTTGTCTGCCAACACACCAACTTGATGATAATTGAACATGTCATGTGAATTTGACTAAAGGAAATTGAGATAAAAATACGATTTATCTGCTGGGCTTGATGAGTGGATGGCCACTCCCTATCATCAGGGAATTTAAATGCCCCGCCCAAGCAGACAATTTCCCATAGACTGCAGTCAAATCCAGCCTAAATCAGATTTATTTCTCTCTTCATGTGTTCTTCAAATTCTTCATTTTCCCCTGACATGACATGTGAACTTGTGAACCCATTTTCTGCCATGTCGTGAGATACTGTATATCTTCATTGCCTTGCTTGTTCCTGTACATTTCTCATGTACTGAGGCATCCCTCCAAAGTGCTAGGAGACATTGAATGTCTCTGTCTGTCCACTGAATGCTGCTCACCACTTCCTCTGTAGTGTAAAGCTATTGTTTTATTTTCATTAAACCCCTTGCGCTCTCATAAATCAAAATGCAATTCTCGCGCTATGTAATGACGTTTGGCGTAATAACCACACATCAATTTCATGTAAGATATACTATCACTGATACCACGTGCGTGCGTGCGTGCGTGCGTGCGTGCGTGCGTGCGTGCGTGCGTGCGTGCGTGCGTGCGTGTACAGTCTTTCGGGTATAACACCTACGGTTCAAGAGTTACTGATACCACTGTAAACATGTGGGAGGAAACATTTGAGGATTGTGTAAATGAGCTATCTAGGTTAGATTGGTAGTGACCCATATTTGCCAGCTACAGTATAGGACTAATAGGACTCAACCTTTTGAAGCTAGTGTGAGAAACAAGGACATCTTACATCGTGTACAGAAAAGTATGCTAGATCATCTTCAATTTCAACTTTCACCTTGTCTACAAACCGGACCCATAGCCTAAGTGCAGCTACAGTTCACAAAGAATATATGTCTTCATTATGAGATCCTAAAAAGGCTTTCTAGTGATGGATGAGTACCGACTGCAGACTAGTGCTCTCCTCTTACAGCGAAGATCTGCCCCACAGCTGGGTCAGTTGTATGCAGCCATCAAACGAGAACGCTGCGGGGGAATAGAGTTCCAATGAAAGACCATACAGCTGTTTGCGTTTGTGGCGCCCCCCTTAGAAGTGAAAGCGGTTTTGGAGTGCGCAGTGGTGGCAATTTTGTGGTGCCACAGATAGAAAACCCATTCCTTTTCCCCATAGAGTATTACACAAATATTTATTTAAACCTGGAACCAAACCATCCAGGCTCCTGGTGAATCATAACCATAATAAACTTTTGATTCTGTGAATATTTAATTTATAGGCCTAAATATATACATACTGTGTGTACTGTGTGTGTGTGTGTGTGTGTGTGTGTGTGTGTGTGTGTGTGTGTGTGTGTGTGTGTGTGTGTGTGTGTGTGTGTGTGTGTGTGTGTGTGTGTGTGCATTCCTGCGTGTGTGTGTACAGTATACAGTCTTTCGGGTGTCTTTAAGACCTATGGTTCAAGAGTTACTTTATAAGACAAAACGTGAAGCGGCCTGTCATAGCACCACCATGAGGCAGATTTCTTAAATACGTGGTAGAGATTCTTCCTTGTGCACAAGAATGCTACACAGACACACACCAAAGTCCTGGTGCCGGCACACGGCAGAATAATCAAAATGTTCAAGAGACCAGCACACACTGGTAGCCAAAGTGCCAATACTTTACATTTGGACGCAGAGTAAAAAGAAAGGTTTCTGAGTGGGTCATTTGTAAAGAACAGCCTAGGCTACAAGTACCGGTATATCAAATACATTTGTCTTGCAGGTTTATTTTTGAATGATTTATAACAAAACCCATAATAAGAATAAGAATGAGGAATCAAAATGAAGTAAAGTATCCCCCCCCCCCATGAATTGGATATTATTATCATTTATTCCGAATGTAAAAAATAACCTATTACTGATGAACCATTATCAATAGCACCCTGAAGTTTCAGATGGTGCAAAGCCCTTCACCCTTTTACTTTGGTCTGCATGTTTTTTTCGCCAGAACTGCTGAGGTGATTTATCTCTGCTCTCTTCTCTTTGTTGTGTGCTGTCCTGTCCCTCCAGGCAGCAGTAAGGGCCTGCTCATTAGGCTTTAATAGAAGGTTCTGTGGGTCTAATGTGATCACACAAAGGCTGCCTTGCAGGAAAGCACGTACGGACACATGCAAAGCCCTCAAATGTTTTACTTAAGTAAAAGTATCAATACTGCAATATAGAAATACTGTACTCTGTTACAAGTAAAAGTTGGAATTCAAGTTCAAGTAAAGGTACTCAGTACGCATTTCCCATTTCAAGTTTTCAAATGTATAACAATATTTTGAAAATAGCAGATCTACAAGCTCACATGAGCTTGTAGATCTTGTAGAACAAAATATAAAGAGAAGGCTTCAGAAGCTGAAAATAACGGAGTGGGGGTTCTAAAACTTTAGCGATTTAACAGTTTAGACAATTTTAAGATTTGTTTTATAAAACAAGTTACATGGTATAACTTTAAGTACAAAACTTAAGTACATTTACTTATGTAGTTACTTTACACCACTGCTCACCCGTTCACACACAGCTCACACTCATACTGCTGCACTATGAATGAACGCACGCACGCACGCACGCACTCACACACACACACGCACACGCACACGCACACGCACACGCACGCACACGCACACACAGCACTGGATGTGGGATGAGTCTGGATGTCTGGTATAGTGTCCAGTGGAGAGAACAGAGACACTCCAGGGTATCTGAAATGACTCATATCTCTTTGGTGTGTTCCATCCCTGTCCTATTTCTGTAACATTAATGAAGCTGAGTGTCTCTGACCAGGGTCCCCAAGGTCTCTACTTGCCCCCCCTCTATAACAAACTGTTCACAGAAAATAGCCTACAATCTCAGAACCTCGCAATGTGTTGTGATCGTGAAGATCGGCTAGTTTGGCAGAATGCTTGCCTATTATGACGTTCCCAGATTATGAACATAGGGTTTGTGTGGTTAATGTATGGTCAACTCAGCAATCCACCTAAATTATGTATATATGAAATGCACTGTTATGGTTAGGCCTACCTCCCTTTTTGGGTCTTCCTCTAATACAGAGGTTCCCAACCTTTTCTGGCTCAGGGCCCACTTGAAAATCTCAAAGGTGTTTGCGCCCCCCCATTCTGACCACTTAACATGGCAGCCGAAAAGGCTGGGTGCATGGGCCATGTGCATTTTCAGTGCATGTTTAATGATCAATCAATCAATGGTATTGGATCAAGTATAGTGTGCTTTAACTTCCTATTTTTCACTATAGCTCTGATTCTCTGCTTTATATGAAATGTGTATGTGCAACACATAGCTATACTACGTAAACAGTGCCCAGATTTGGAGATAACTGACAACACTGATACAGTTTACAGTTTACAGTTTAGGCATTTAGCAGACGCTTTTAATCCAAAGCGATTTACAATAAGCAGGTAATACACATCACTATAAAAAGCACAATATAATGTCAGTACATTAACAACAATATAACAATATAACAAATGCATAGGAATATCTATCTAGAAAAAACAATAACACAGGTAGACCATGCACCTATAGTAAAAACACTTCTAAAACCTAAAAATATGATGGTCATAGAGGGAAGGGGGAGTGTTACGGTAGTGCTATGGGTTTAGGTGGAGTCTGAAGAGGTGAGTCTTCAGTCCACAGCGGAAGCTAGGGAGTGAGTCTGTAGTTCTAAGTGCGACAGGGAGTTTATTCCACAGTTTGGGGGCCAGGAGGGTCTAGGAGGAGTGAATTTTTGTCCTGGGGTTTTTAGCGAGGGACGAGGGTACTGTAACAGCCGCATGAAACAGTGCCCAAATTTGGAGATGACTGATCACTCATACGTCTGAGACATTCAACATTCAATCCCTCATATACTGTGCACACCCCATAACCCAAACTCTGCACATAATTCGGAGCACAAGGACAGGCAAGGACTAGTAATGTATATGCAAAAAACAGAAGTTCAGACCAACTGCCTCCCTCCCCGGCGACCTGAACATCCATTATGGCCGGTTCGAGACCAGCTCCACCCATGCACAGAAACCTACGGGGTCAGCACCAACTCGGCTGACGGATAGCATTGACATTAACCAGCCATGAGCAGGCTGACGTGCGCATTGCATTCAAACGTGTGATCATCCGTCAGGCTGCATGGCGTGCATGCCCTGACGGGATCCCTGGCTGCATGTGCAGACCAGCTGGTGGGAGTTTTTGCAAACATTTTTAACCTCTCCCTCGATCTCCCAGGTTCTGTGGTCCCCGCAGGCTTCAAAAATGTCCACCGAAGCACTCCAAAGTCCAAAGTGACATTCCTGAATGATTGGAACCTGTCACCCCCACCCCAATAGTCAGCAAATGCACCCAAACATATGTGACTGGATATTAGGTTCATGATTTGTTTGCGCCAGATGCCAAGACGATACATTGAGGTTTGACCACACTCTAAATATTTGGGAGTAGCTGCATTGGTAACTCCTTACATGGTTATGGTCTTAGTGACAAAGCAATTAAATGATGGAGCATACACAAAAACCTGTGATGTGTCAATACTGATTTTGATAGCACAAACCCTTTATAAGTTGCCTATACAGTATTTAGCCTACAATATAAAGGAGTGTCATGGTACAGCGTTTACAGTTTTTTAGAAGACCAAGTGTTGCTGACAGCTAGTCATTATTAAAATATTGTGATCATGTCAAACAAAGGCCTCTTGTTCAAATCTCTGAAATGGATGGAAAAAAGAAGCGCATCTGCACTCAAGCCATGAGAACACGTTGACAGAGTCTTATACTGTAAGTTTCTCAGAACATTCCTGTCTTTTAAGTTGAGCCAAGTGCACAATCTGATTCGAGTCGCCTTACAGAGCCTACACAACGGGGTACCCATGGCCTCTGCCTTTTAGCTTGAGCAAACATAAACAATACTCCATAGGGAGAACAGGGTAAGATGAGACACATTTTGCTTAATATGTTTTCCTGGAAGCAAGAAAAAAATTAGATGGCTGTAAAATCAAAACATGTAGTCATATTTCAGGACAGCATTCTTTGTTGGTGTGTGCCAATAAAAAAGTTGAAATGTGAGTACTTTGTACTCCATTGATTTTAAGTTTTAGATGTGCTACCTTTTTGGGATCTTTTTATCCATATTTCAGGATGTCTTCTGTCATTTGAAAGTATGAGTAAGCAATAAGCATCAATGACAAAAGGCCATAAAAATACTGTATATGGAGATCGCTGATGTCATCACGAGTCACACTTGCAAATGAATTACGTCCTTGTCCGTTTTATGCCCATGTATGGAGATCCCTGTCCCGATGTCATCAATATTAAGCGTATATCTGGGAATGCCCATATTTGGTAATGCCCATATATGGGCATGTTCTGACATCACGTTGTTGACTGTCATGCAGGGGTCTCCATATATGGGTAACTGATCCGATATACATCACTGGCCAGATGGCCAAGAATTGGCGCGACCTGAGGCGTCTTACTAGTTATACTAGTAATATAACATTGGAAACGTCTCTTAAATTAGTGTATTCATCCAAATGAAAGATCATTCAGCATAGTTTGAGTAGCAAAGACATAATACAAAATGTGAATAGACTAGTGATTCATATTAGGATAATTGGCTAATTTTACCCCGGATTTTGGCCTAAAATCACGCAAAGCGGTACACAGTATCTCTAAAGTCATGTCATCAACATGGATCTGTCCCATTTCCCATATTCAGAAGAGGGAGAGAGGAGCACTCATCAAACAGTTGTTCCATCAAATACTTGTCTTGGTGCACGGCTCGTGGTATGAATGAACTTATAAAGGAAATGCCAGCACTCACTTTAGAATGAAATATTTCTTTTTTATTTTTAAGATGCCCCAGCAGCAGCGACAAACAAACGTTTCGACCCGTGGGTCTTCCTCAGCGTGTATCTGAGGTTAACTAGTGTCAGTGTCACTTATAAAGGGGACCTGGGTGCATCACACAAAACGGTCCGAGCGACATACAACATCCGTTTAAATCACTTCTTTTTTACATTTTTCATTTTTACATTTTTCAAATTCCAAGAACAAAATAAACAAAAAACACTAATAAAACCAGTATCAAATCCATTTTACCACAGTTAGACAAGTTACTGTTAAATAAATCATAGTCTGTGCAGGTCCCAGACCCCAATATAACAGACAGACTCAGACTTTTCTAAAGTAGTACAGCAATAGAGTGTTTAACAACAACTAGTATCAACACCAAAGTGTTGTAGAAGCAACAAATAACTCCAATACACAGAGAAGCTCTGTTTTCTTGTTGTGTAAACCGCATAACAACAATAGTACTAGTAAATAGTAAATTTTAAATAGTAAATAGACAAAATAGTAAATATAGTAAATAGACAAGATAGTAATAGTAAATAGTAAATAAGCCTATAGGAAACATCCCAGTAATAACTCTTCATTTAACCCTTTTGGGTGTTCCGTTTGTAGGTTATGAATCCACCAGGCTTCTCTTTGTAAGAGTAGTTTTTCTCGATCACCTCCTCTTTTAAGGGGTTTTACAAGCTCAATACCCTGGAACCTAAGATCGCAAATTTTATGCCCCACTGCATTAAAATGTCTCGCCACCGGCGATTTCTCATCTTTGTTTCTAATATTACTTTTGTGTTCAGAGATTCGGGTTTTAAGTTCTCTCTTTGTTTTTCCCACATAACACAAGCCACACGGGCATTTCAGCATGTATACCACACATTTAGTTTTACAGGTGATAATACTTTTGATGTCATATTTCTTTCCAGAATGTGGGTGTAATATGTGATCACTTTTGATCATTGCGTTACAGTGCACACAATTGTGGCATGGGAAATTTCCCGTAGTTAAATCTGACATAAAATGTTTAGGGGGGACATAAACGTCTGCTCTAACAAGGGTGTCCCTGACATTTTTAGCACGTTTGTGTGCAAAAATGGGGGGCTCCTTGAACACATGCCCGACAGACGGGTGTGTTGGTTGTGTTGTGTCCTGGATGTGTTGGTACACAGAGACGAACATGAGTTGAGCACTTCAGTCTACAGAAAGCAGACTGACAGAAATAATTACTTACATTTTTCAAGTTATCACCCTTCGGGGTTAAAGCGAAGTCTACCTTATAGCCAGTTACTGAGAACTAAAAGGATCTGTAGCTCAGACCAAGCCTTTGAAAGGCAAGCAAGTGATCTATGTGAACGGTTTAAAACCAAAGGGTACAGTAACGAAATTTTAAACATGAATGTTGAAAAGGCTAGAGTTAAAGATAGAGCCAACTTGCTAGCCCCGAAGCTAGCCAAAAAAGGTGGGTCTAAGATGGTTTTATCCACAACCTTTTCCCCTTTATGTGTCCACATTAAGAATGCTGTGAAGAAACACTGGCATGTCCTTTCTAGTGACCCGTCTGTCGGGCATGTGTTCAAGGAGCCCCCCATTTTTGCACACAAACGTGCTAAAAATGTCAGGGACACCCTTGTTAGAGCAGACGTTTATGTCCCCCCTAAACATTTTATGTCAGATTTAACTACGGGAAATTTCCCATGCCACAATTGTGCGCACTGTAACGCAATGATCAAAAGTGATCACATATTACACCCACATTCTGGAAAGAAATATGACATCAAAAGTATTATCACCTGTAAAACTAAATGTGTGGTATACATGCTGAAATGCCCGTGTGGCTTGTGTTATGTGGGAAAAACAAAGAGAGAACTTAAAACCCGAATCTCTGAACACAAAAGTAATATTAGAAACAAAGATGAGAAATCGCCGGTGGCGAGACATTTTAATGCAGTGGGGCATAAAATTTGCGATCTTAGGTTCCAGGGTATTGAGCTTGTAAAACCCCTTAAAAGAGGAGGTGATCGAGAAAAACTACTCTTACAAAGAGAAGCCTGGTGGATTCATAACCTACAAACGGAACACCCAAAAGGGTTAAATGAAGAGTTATTACTGGGATGTTTCCTATAGGCTTATTTACTATTTACTATTACTATCTTGTCTATTTACTATATTTACTATTTTGTCTATTTACTATTTAAAATTTACTATTTACTAGTACTATTGTTGTTATGCGGTTTACACAACAAGAAAACAGAGCTTCTCTGTGTATTGGAGTTATTTGTTGCTTCTACAACACTTTGGTGTTGATACTAGTTGTTGTTAAACACTCTATTGCTGTACTACTTTAGAAAAGTCTGAGTCTGTCTGTTATATTGGGGTCTGGGACCTGCACAGACTATGATTTATTTAACAGTAACTTGTCTAACTGTGGTAAAATGGATTTGATACTGGTTTTATTAGTGTTTTTTGTTTATTTTGTTCTTGGAATTTGAAAAATGTAAAAATGAAAAATGTAAAAAAGAAGTGATTTAAACGGATGTTGTATGTCGCTCGGACCGTTTTGTGTGATGCACCCAGGTCCCCTTTATAAGTGACACTGACACTAGTTAACCTCAGATACACGCTGAGGAAGACCCACGGGTCGAAACGTTTGTTTGTCGCTGCTGCTGGGGCATCTTAAAAATAAAAAAGAAATATTTCATTCTAAAGTGAGTGCTGGCATTTCCTTTATAAGTCCATTTCCCATATTCCCTCCTGATTGGATACGACTGCCTTCTAAAGTTTGTGTATGCGACGTGAACTTATCTCCCGATTAGGGAGTCTTCATATTAGGATAATTGGCTCATTTTACTCCGGGACATTTGGTTCAACTTGCCCCACGGCCACAATTTTGACAAACCTGGCTAGCTTAATGCTTCAGGATGATCTTTAGCTAAACGATTCACATGGTTTTATACATTGGAATATCACCAACATGCATGATGTATCAGTTTAGACCTGGGTACATTTTCTTTAACATAAAAATCATTATACCAAAAAAAGTTAAAAATGTACTTTGACCGGCAAAAAAACACTTTGTGAAGAAATATGCTTGCCACTTTGCCCATGTGCAGCCACAGCCAGGTGGAAACTCATGTGTATAGTTTTAAGTGTATAGTGGTTCAACTTACCCCATTCTCCCCTTATGGTCTTACTACATCAACACAGTATAATTTTAGACACTGGGGAGTACAATTTGTCCTCCCCCAAAATCTCAATGGGAATATTTCATGTCGAACAACTGAGCTCAAAGACCTCTGTTACTGTGTGATTATGTATTCTGCTCTCTCACCCATTCACACCGAATCCCAAGTTGAGATGAGAGTATGAAGCTTGTGAGGTGTGTCATATCCTTCAACTTGTGTGGCTCCTTATCTTCCGTCCAGTGACTGTTAATGCTCCAGGAGGCATATTTGAAAACATGTCTGCAGCTCCCCTTTGTTAATAGAGGGCTAATAGTGATCGCCGGCAAAGCGGAGCACATAAATCACTCTCCTAAAACCTCTGTGATGATCTTATCAGGTAATGCCGTCAGCCCTGTGTTCTCAGCTCAAATGAAAGATGTTATCTTCAAGTTCATTTGGTAGAACAGCTAGGGGTCATATTTCAGACTTAAAAGGAAAAATCAAACCTCGGTTCGAAGTGGAGCGGTGAATCTGAGCAGCTATACTGTGTGTGTGTGTGTGTGTGTGTGTGTGTGTGTGTGTGTGTGTGCGTGTGCTGCAGAACAGCGCCCCTCCTTTAACTTGTGTGTTGTGTGTGGCCACTCAAGGTATTGCCAGGCTACAGACACGGCCAGCCAGCCAGCCACATACATACATACATACATACATACCCACGGACATACCTGTCTATTGGGAGCGCTTTCACCGCTCCAAAAAAGTGGAAATAAGGAAGGGGAAAAAAAGCTCTCAAATCAGCCTCATAATTGTAGCAGGGATTAATAAAGTTCTATTATCAATCATAGTCAAAATGTCAGTTATGATTTATATAACTTTATCTGTGTCAGCATCTCGTTTTTCGTGGCACTTTTCCCTGTTTCAAAGGGTGTCACAGTGAGGTTTGTTTGCAAGACTTGTCATGATCATCAGGCTACAAGGTGGCCACTGGAGAACATTGAAGATGGTGCACAACACATACAAGCAATGCGTTTTGCCTAACCCTATGAGACGTTTGTCAGAAATGTCATTACTTCGTTTGGGGACCTAAAGGCCATGATCCTTCCATCTATTTCTAGGATCTGCATCCATGCTGGCGTCTGACAGTGTTTGTGTTGACAGCCGCTCATGCAGTAGCCTACCCTACATCTGTTTCTCGTCTGTTTTCTACTTACAGCTCTTTGACATTTTGCTCATTTAAAATTCAACAGCAGCGGTTCCCAAAAAGAAATGAGACATTTGCCTATGACCCGAATTAGTGAATACAGCAGATCTACAAGCTCACAAAGTTGTTGCTTTTAGATCGGCTATTTTCACTACTTCTGAAACATTTGTTTTCTAATTTATGGAATGTCTTAGGTTTTTCTTTGATTTAGTAGCAGTACATAGGCCTAATATTAAGGCTGAAGGAGAAAAGAAAGGATTTCCAGATGTGGAGTAATAGATCTCCCTATAATTGCTTTGGTTTGTTTTGCTTCTGCCATTTCTTTAGTGAATGTATATTTAAAAAAAGATTAGCCTACTGATTAACCTAAAACAAATAATCAAATAACAGTGTATCTCAAATATTTAATCAGTGGGGATTAGGCAGGCCTAGACATGGGCCTTTGATTTTTTTCCATGTTTTGTGGTAATCTTGTCCCCTAACTGATGAAGCAATAATGTATGTTGTATGCATAACTCCTGTGTGTAAAGATACATTAGAAATTGATATGTGAGAAGAAAAACAAAGTGACAATGGAGAGTTAGATGTTTTCTCTTTTATGACAGTGAAAAGACATGTTCTTCTCCGTGGATAATCCTCATCAGTGCTCCATTTCGGGGGAATTATGGATTCCAGTGGTGGTATTTAAAAATAATTTAAGACACAAACACGTATTTTGGTAGATATTTACATGTAACAAATAAATACATCTTCAGGAATGTTATGCATTTGTCTTTTATGTGGTTGACTACAAAACATACATGCATAGGCTATATCAAATAATGTGTATCCACTACCCAGCATTAAATAAGTCCCTATTGAGCTTCTTTCCATTTTTAATGACTACTGACAGTGGGTTACAGCACTAGATTGGCTAATCTGTGCAATGGGAACCCTCCCTCATCAATGCCACCGCATACAATAATCTGTTTAAAAATACGGTTCAGGCATGGAACTTGAACACATCTACCAGTCAGATTGACTACACACTTAAGATGGTTGATTATTTGTGTAATACTGTACGTTTAAAATGCAAGGAATATTTTGTAATAACCTCCTGATTTACCATGCTTTGGTGGAAAGGTGATCAGTGGGGACAACTAAGACTTACAGTAAACATATGCTAGATAGTAATATACTTGTTAATGAATGTGACAGATGCTTATGTATTAAAATCATGCAACAGTAAATATAATCACAAGTTAGGACTGCTACATTGTTCTAATAGGCTACATTTATAAGTGAGATTCTTTCATATTGCATACACTCTTGGATCCATCTTCGACTCTTCGTCTCAGATTTTTAAAGAAATAAGTGACGGTATGGTATTACAGTAGGTTATTAGTAAAAGTCAATTGTGAAATTGTGAAATAAATACGTTTTGTGTGATTATCATTTTGTTAAAAGTAGTATTATTGTTACTTTGGGGATTAGCAAGGGGAGGAGCAGAGTATATGATGTTGTTAGGCCTGTTTAGCACACTCCTAAGAGTGTGCTAAACAGGCCAGTTCTGAATTATCAATGTGATACAAATATCCTACTGTATACTGTATGTCCATAGAACAGGATATCTGGGTATTGCCTAATTATTGAGTAACTACAAGGACTAGCATTTTTATGACTCAAATGGGAAAAGAGGGGGAAATAACTTTCTGTAAAACCACTGCTGTGTTCCCTTCTTATTGTGAGATTCCCTCCTACTCGCTTTTCCTATCTCAGCAACTTGCAATGTCGTGGTAACAAGTCTTACCACTGTGCCAACTGTATACACTATACTTTTCCCAAGGAAAGCTCTAATAGAATGCATTAGAACCAAACTGTGTTTGGTTGAAATCTAAACTGGCTGTGTGTGTGTGTGTGTGTGTGTGTGTGTGTGTGTGTGTGTGTGTGTGTGTGTGTGTGTGTGTGTCTGTGTCTGTGTCTGTGTCTGTGTGTGTGTGTGTGTGTGTGTGTGTGTGTGTGTGTGTGTGTGTGTGTGTGTGTTCTTTGTGCGTGCGTGCGTGCGTGCGTGCGTGCGTGCGTGCGTGCGTGTGTGTGTGTGTGTGTTAGATATTAATATGGTCATTGTTGGGAAAGGCTCAAGGCATCCATTACTTTCCCGCTGACTGCTTGAAAAGCTTTGTGTGAATGTAATACTGAAGAGGATGCAAGAGGATTCCCCATCTGTTATCCCACCTTACTGTTCACACACCCAAATAGAAGTTTGGATGGACTAGATCAGTGGTTCCCAAACACTGAGTCGAACCCGATTTTTGAAAATAGCACACCTACCAGCTCACAATGCGGTGCATCATGACATGTTTTGAGCTTGTAGATCGTCTCTTTTCACAATTTTTGTAATAGAGTTTAAGTGATTAGTTCATAATCTGGAAAAGTTTGGGAACCCCTGGACTAGATACTGTATGTGTCCAAGCTCTGGTTATGGAGGGTCAGACTTACTACCCTCTCCAGAAACTGTAGAATGAAGCTTGCCTTATATGTCCCTCCTTGAGAAGGCTACACAAAGTCCACTAATTAATTGTCACTGCTTCTCCTGTCTGAATAATGCCCTCTTTATGCTCTTGTTACAAGCCGAAAATAGCAGACCTACAAGCTCGCGTCAGCTTGTGATTTTTGGAATGTGACACTGTCGCGCGATGAAGTAAGAATCGTGCTTAACTCTTCTTTTATTTGGATAATGGGGCTTACATTGCTGTCTGATAAGTTTAAAAGTTAACAAATCAAAAACATTTATCATGTATTTTTTCAGTTGAACCTTTTTAATGGCCAATTTAAGGCTTTTTATGTCTTAAGCAATATAACAACTTTCAACATGCTGGGTTTAATATTTTTATATCAGTGTTTCCATTTTTCAGGTTAAAATTAAACTTGTTTCTGTGCTAACATTTTATTACAATTCTGTAGCTTATATATTCAAATTGTGATGACAAAACGAAATAGAGTAGAACGTGGCCATAAGGGGTAATTAGTTGTTTTTTAATCATTTTAGCCTTCTAGATGTTGTCCCCTCATGCATAACACTCAAGTGTGAATGGGTGCGGTGTTCCACTTTATTATTATTTACAAAAGTAATGTACAATGCCTTGTACTTTACTTCTGAAAAGGTAAATAGTGCATCCGAATATTAAACTAGGACTAGGTTCTAGATATCTTTGATTTGACTTTAAAATCCATTCAAACCGGGATTATTATTTTATATATATTCTTTTGTCATTTTAGATTTTAGCATTTTACATTTTTGAAAAATCTCGAAAGTGCGAGAACTACCGATTTAGAAGGCATTTGTTGAATCTGCCTCTGGTCTTAATGGGTTACAGGGCAAATATTAAAGACAATGCTAAAGTTTCAAATCACTTCCCTGTTTCTTTTTTAGTTTTTTTCTTATGCGGATAACTGTTGCTGGAACACCACCCCAAAACACAGCCGAGCTGAGCTGCTTTAGTTGACCAGCTCCTGGTACTGCTCTGATCTGAGAAAGCGTCCAAAGGAGTCTTTCTCCATCAGGGCGAAGATTCTCTTCTGGGCCACGTCGAAGGTCTCAGATGAGAGGTTCACCAGGTTCCTGAGGGTCACGTCCTTGGTGACGTGATCAATGTTCACCTGTGCAGGCGGAGGGTAGACAGGACAGGAGTCAGGACAGTCAAGGTCAGGGGTGTTGCACCAAATTCTGGGCCCTGGGTACTTTAACTATTGAAGAATAGCAGATCTACAAGCGCACAGCACGCCACGAGTGCCGAGCTTATGTAGATCTGCTATTTTTGAAAAATCGTGAACATTTGTCTTTGAATATTTCAAATCCTTCTAAGGTTTTTTGCAGGTGTTTCTATGTCAGTGGTGCTCGAACCTTTACATGTGAAGGACCCCCAAAATTATATGTATTTGGCCACGGACCCCCATCTCAAAATATTTAGTTCCAGGGACCCCCCAGAAGCAACATTTTAGTTAGCTTAAAAAATAAATATATTCAAAGATTTGCACACATTTTCATGACTTTTTCAAAATAGCAGATGTACAAGCTCGCCCGCGCTGTGAGCTTGTATATCTGCTATTTTTTAATAGCTAAAGTATAAAATAATTAAGGCCCCTCCACCTTGGGCCCTAGTAACTCACAATGCGATGCGAAGAGACACATTGCAGATTTTTATACATTTGAAAACTTGTGAAATGTGACAGTACTTTTTACTTTTGTACTTTAAGTACATTTTGATACCTATAATGTTATATTCCGGTCTTGTACTTGTAACAGAGTATTTACATACATTGCAGTATTTATACTAGTAAAACAAATGAATACTTTTTCCACCACTGCTCATGACCAGTATGATGATGATCATGTTTATTGATCATCATGATTATTGATGCTGAAGAGAAGGAAAAGATGACAGGATGTTGAGAGATCATCATCATCAGTATATCATCATCATTGTCATCATTATCACTGCAATAATTGCCCTAATCCCAAACAAATTACTCGTTTCAATTAATGGATCAAAGTTAAACTTAGACAGTTTGGCTCATAGTCATTTGGAAAGGATGCAGACTGTGGGGTCAGTGCACTCAAGGGCCTTTAAATCTTTTTTCCATGAGTCATTCCAGACAATTTATATCCCTTCCTGTTTTACAATTGCACCTTCCCTCGCGACACTCCCAGTCCTGCACCATAAACTCCCCCTGTCTCTCCAGCAGTTTCAGTGCAATGTCTTTTATTAAGGACTGCTGATTTAATGCCACAGAAAGTAGTTTTAATAACATGTAGAAAGTCCATGTCTTCCATCCTTCCATCAACTACAGTATATAGCTGGTGAGTCTATCAAAAACAGCTTTTACAGGAAACCAGTTTATTTACCGCTACAGTGGCGTGAGTATCTCAGAAAACTGCGCTATGCGGATGGCAATGTTGGTCGTTTCAATCCCCTTTGGTCCCTTTGGTTCATTTGGGTGTAAGAAGCAGCACAGTTTGGGGTGAAACTCAGTCTTGTTTTTCACCTGGTGGCTTTTACATTTGAAACTGACTGACATAATCCTGAATACTTGTGAGTGTCTCAGGTTTCTTAGCTAATTTGGTTGACAAAGAGAAGAAGAAAAAAAGAAGCTTGTTTCATAGTCCATAGTTACTGTAAGTGTCTGACCTCTCTGGGCCCCTCGGTCTGGATGAAGTCCTCATAGATCTTCTTGGCCTTTGTGGCCATCTTCACTGGGTTCTTGGTCTTCTTGAACTCCTCACAGGCAATCCAGAACTCAATGTTCTCCTCACTGAACTCAGTCTGCAGAAAGGTACGGAAGGCAGCAACTCCATCTAAGACAGAGGGACACAATAGTTACAGTAGATGGGTGGGTAGATAGATAGAGAGAGAGAGAGAGAGAAGAGAGAGAGAGAGAGAGAGAGAGAGAGAGAGAGAGAGAGAGAGAGAGAGAGAGAGAGAGAGAGAGAGGGGTGTGTGTGTGGGGGATAGGAAGTGGGGCAGGTGGTTGAGAGAGAAATATAGACCTATAAGTGTAAACAGAGACAGAGATAGGAGATGTAGAAATATGGGGATGTTGCTATAGTATAAACCATCCTAGCGTTAACTTTGACAACATTCTTTGTTTGCCAATCACGATTGGCCTAAGAGGTGTGGAATGAACACACCACTACGCAAAGCTCCTCTCTCAAACAAATTCTCGATATTGAGTACGCCAGTTGCGGTCAACACTACAAACACATAAATTGGACAAAATGAATTATATTCATTCAAACAGTTAAAGAAACATAACGAATGCTGGAAAGTGTATAGGCCTACAGTAGAATAGTTTACAATAGTAGCTAGGCTACATATGAATTGAGTGTAAACATGTGCTATTATGAGGAGCATTGTAATGCAATACAATACCCATGACGTGACCCATTGTCTGCAAAACACATGCTGATGATGATAAGCATTCTGTAACTGCTTCAGGCATTTATCTGTGATCTAAGCTTGGTACAGACTGAGTAGCAATTGAAAGCAAATTGTGTGTACGTGTGTGTGTGTGTGTGTGTGTGTGTGTGTGTGTGTTTGTGTGTGTGTGTGTGTGTGTGTGTGTGTGTGTGTGTGTGTGTGTGTGTGTGTGTGTGTGTGTGTGTGTGTGTGTGTGTGTGTGTGTGCGCGCGCACGTGCATCGGTACGTGCTTGCGTGCATGCGCAATCGAGTGAGCGAGCAAGCGCATGTGCATGTGTGCAGACTGTGCAGGTACATGTACCGTATGTATGTGTGTGTGTGTGTGTGTGTGTGTGTGTGTGTGTGTGTGTGTGTGTGTGTGTGCGTGTGTGTGTGTGTGTGTGTGTGTGTGTGTGTGTGTGTCCACCAACCTCTCTTCCAACACAAGTGGACATCAGTTTGAGTGGTTACCCTGCTTTGTATTCATTGCTATGGATCCAACTGTGTGAAACTAACTAGCGACGGCAAGTAAAATGCTCTGCCAATACACATTTTTGTCACTGTGAAGGGACCTTCTCAGTCTCACTGGCGTCAGAAGCATGTGAAAGTACACAGTTTACACCCATGGCCCCACGACATGACCACCTGGCACTTCTTAATGTTAGAAACGACACAAAAACATCCTCTTCTACTTAGATGTTTGTAAACGTGAGCACTACTGACATACATGAAATGTCTGTCTGTCTGTCTGTCTGTCTGTCTGTCTGTCTGTCTCTCTGTCTATCTGACTGTCTGGCCATTCATTTTTCCGAACTTTCGACGGAATTTAGCTACACAATATTCTCACATCTAGCAATATATCAACCTATTTGGGCTTGTTCATCAACCTGCCCTCTGCCACTCTCAGTTTAGTGAACCGCTTAAACCATTATACAGTACTTAGCTGACCGGGGTCACACAAGGCTCTCTTCTTGGTTCACCCTCCTTTTCCCGGCTATACCGCATCTCTTCACCAATACTTTTGCTGTAATAACTCCACTGACCGTATTATGCTCTGCACTGTTAAAACTCAATCGCCAGAGAAGAAACATTTACCGTTGTTCGTTCCTGCAAACTATTGCCATGATGCTAAATGTTTTATTATGTTTTTCTTAGATTAATCAGGGTTGCTATTTGCATTAATTAATAACTAATACCAGACATTACCAACACTGTATGTACTTGACACACTATAACATATATACACATAGATCACACATTATGACTTCCTTACAGTTGAAGCAGCGTTTTGATAGTGCTGCGTAGTGCGTACCAGCTGCCAAACTCCAAACTGTTAACAACACTCCAATAAAACTCACTGCAACATTCTACAATAGCTTGTATACTGTATCAACTTCAAAAAGAAGAGTAACACTGGTAATGTATGATGAAATTATTATTGTTGCATAATATAACGTATGATAAATTATGTAGCATATAGCAATATCCTATTTTATATAGATATTTATTTGCTTCTTTCTCAGGAATATTTCCAGATTTGAGAGACAAACAATCATTTATTGATATATGGTATCCCATACAGTATGAATAAAGAATGAGCATGCCCAATTGCCCATAAAGAATAATGTAAAGTGGAAAAATAATAACAGCACAGTATTTTGCAGCTACTTGGTAATACATCATGCTGTGAGAAGTCTTTAGACCTCTCTAGAGATGTTACCACAATACACAAAATGCCTGTGGTAAGATACGCACAAAGGGCATGCTCACTTCCAAGTGGCTCTGTTTCCCATATTCCTTGCTCTGTTCCACTGAATATTTAACTGATGGGCCTGCTTGAAGAAATTAAGCCACCCCTTGAATCTTGTTCCATGGTAGCAACCCATGGTGTAACAGAGAACTCACTTTCACATTATGGCAAATGGGCATATTTAAAAATCCAGTTTACGAATTATAGACCATGTCACTGTGTATTTTAACTGGTCCCTAATATCTGGAATCAAGGTTGTTTAGACACACAGAAGTTATTAAAGGGGTCGTTTTTAGCAGAGAGTTTACACATACCGATTGGAAGAGTTAACAATCAATCTTACTTGCTCTGGGGTCTTTCTGTGTGCTTTCCGACACAGGTGTAAACACCAGAGTCGGTGTCTGGTCCCTGGCATACACAGGGGCTTGTTTCCCATGGTTTAACTCCTATGGTTCTCCTAATGACCAATGCTCCTGGGACTACGTATACTGTAGCTCTATATATAGTGATGTCTTTAAACAAGGGCTAATTCCTGCCAAGCAAGCATTACAGTACATTAATAAATCAAATAGACATTTCACCGCTGCTTTATGAGCTTGTAATGCATACCTAGCCGTGTGCTGTGAATAATGGGTTAGGTTGCCAGGGTATCAAGTGATGACTAGGAAGGTGATTAAACCCTTATGTGCATCTGTGTACACTACTTTGACAAATAACTCTTGAGACAGTAGCTCATTTATAAAAGTCGAAATATTATACTACTACTATTCTTCCTTGTGATTTGGTTACTTTGTGTGATGCCGTCACCACTTAGCTAACTGCTTTATAGTCATCATACAATAATAGAACAAGGGCCCTTTTTTATGTTGGAAAACGTTGTAAGAATGTGTATGTGGAAACACCGCTCTGTACCATGGCAGTTGTGTTACAACAGATTAGAAAGAAGAAAACCGTGTGTGTGCGTGCGTGCGTGTGCGAGCGTGCGTGTGTGTGTGTGTACAGTATCAGTCAAACTTACAGCTGTTGGACAGAACCATGTCCAGGGACTCCCGCCATTGAGCAGCCTCCTCAGGGGTAGGTCTAGAAACAGAAAGAGAGTTTTAATCGAGAACAGCTGCATATTTATAGAAGTTTGTATACTCACTTACAATTGACATTAGCAAGTGAGCACAATGTGACAAATGATAAATGTACTATAGAAAATAGCATAAAAACTCAAAGATAGAGGACCACATAGCTTTTCATATTGTGTGCATACCGTACAATAATATTGTTATATTCTTATAAATCAATGTATTTCAACCCCAGGCCTTCCCACATAATGCATTACAGAATAACAAGAGCCTTGGTATTCTGTAGCCATAAAAATAGTTAAAAGCAGTCAGTGCCTGTGAATGGGACGATTCTCAAACCACTGATCTCCACATCTCGCCTGCAATTGGATCTTTTTTTTGTTATATTGTTTTTATCACTGCACAAATGAAGTTCCAAAGGGAACATAAAGTTATTTAAAGCTGAAGCTGAAGTTCCTTTTCCTCAGAAGTAAATATCTGTCCCACCAGACATGATTACCGTATCTCTTTATTAGGCTGAAAGCACAATACTTACTTCAGAAGCTTTTCTGGCTTCTTCTCAGTTTTTTCCGGGTAGGGGATGATCAGGTCAATGCCATTCTCTGGCTTCTGAAGGAACACTCCCAGTTTACTTTTAATCTCTTTAGCCCTGGGAAATAGAAGAACAGGATGACTCTTGTATCATGCAGTCTTTATTTTACAGTAAATCAGCCCTACGAAAGTCTTAAAGTGAGAGGAGAGAAATTCAGTATTAGTTAGAACAAAAATCCTGTTTTATTCATGCAATATTTATAAAACTTTTACCCCTTGATTTGTAAGCTGATGACTCAATTGTTTCCAACCCAAATTTATCAAAGAATAAGACATTTATATGAAACGTAGTTTAGTTTTCAAAGTTGAAGAAACACGATAAACGGTTAGAGATCCTTCAAATGATTGTACTAAAGAGCCAGTAGTAGTAGACTTTTAGGGGCTTTTCTGCAAAAAAAAAAAGAAAAAAAAAAGAAACTCATAAAAAATGAAAAGACATAAAGTAAAGTATATTGAAAAACCTTTGGAAATAAGACCCATGACTTTGAGGAGATTGAGCTTTGAATTACCCATTTTGTGTGACATTTTGTTTTATAATTTGACCCTTTCATTGGAAAAAAAAGAAAAAGAAAAAGAAAGGTAAAGATACTTTCATAACAATGTTATATCATAATTAACATTTATGGAATAAATGTAAGGGAGTCAAATATCATCAACACCTATTAATTAGAGATTCTACTGTAAGTTACTGGAGTGGTCCAACAAACATGAATATACACACAGGAATATACCCATCTAAGCATAATATGTAATACAAAAACAATACAGATAATGACATATAGCTCACCTTTCCAGACATGTCTGGGGTAAGGCTGCTAATCCTCTGCACATTATCCACCGATCCCCACTGCACAAACTTTACTGTGAATCCAAAAAGTCAAATAAAAAACAAAGTGATTGTTGTATGACTCTGTCTCCTTCTGACTGTGGCTTTGAGCACATGGAGTATATATACTGTACATACAAACACCCTTTGGGCTCCGGGCCAATGCCGCTAAACCAATCAGATTAGGATCACTGTATAGCACAAGCAGCTGTGGAGTCTGGTTTTCTGGATGGGAAGGAAGGGCTTGAATTGAACAACTGGGATGGACTTCAATCAGTAACAGAGAGGAGGTGTTGACCAAAGTGTTTGATATGGGATCAGACAGAGTTATTGTTACGGTTATAAAATAGGGATGGGACGATATGAACATTTCATATCACGACTATTGTGACAAAAGAAATCGCGATTTATGATATTATCGCGATAATTAAAATCCATTATCCTGGGGCGGAACATTTTCCCAAGAAATAGCAGATCTACAAGCTCACAACGCGTCGCGTAATATCGCTTATCGTCCCATCCCTTTATATTATAAAACTGTCTAATTCATATCGGTCAAAGACAAGAATATTATTGTCACGTAGATGTGAGGAGTATTATGAAATGCTGCAGAATATTACTTGACCTCAGTTGACTGGAGATACTCCAGAAACAATATTGGCCCAAAGACTTCATATCCAATGCTCTATTAGTTTGGGACATCATAAAGACAAGGCCACGTGTCACAGTAACACGTGGCATCTAATTTTAACACAATTCTATCTTCATAAAACCACATTCACCCTGGCATGCTGTATGTAGGCCTATTTTGGACTCATTTTCTAATCATTTACTTACTTTAATGTATATCCACAGCCTTGTAATGTAAGGCCAATTTATGAACATGGTTATTTAGGTACCGGTGTTCTTAAATGTGAGTAATGTGTTGGCAGGACCATCAAGGAGACTGTTTAGTTCTTGGTATATAGCCTAAGTGCCCCTAAGAAAGTGCACCTAATCATGTACTTTCATCATCATCATGTAATCATGTGTTGTAATAACCTGCTCTGAGGCTATAGCTCCAAACAGTATTTAAACTGGAAAGTTGGCACTAAGTGCATACCTCAAGAAATGCCATACACATTTCGGACAGTTTACCTGCACTACAGTATACTGTATACTGTACTGTATGTTCTGGGGCCAAAAGTGAGCACTCCAGCACCATTTTGTGTTATGTGGAACTGTTCAGAAGTTAAACAGTATGCCTTTTTATGAGAAATCACACTCTCTGCAACACACCCATTTGAGCAATCACATTTTTTAAAAGACTAAGTTAAATAAGTGAATCACTTCTCCCTTGATATTCTGCTAACAATCAAACTACATCCAACTCTTTTGCAGGTCATGAATTAAACAAATCCCACCCAGTCTGAAGTGAGCGATGCCTTTTATGTGTTAAATAAAAGGCACCAATTATTACTATATGAAACCCGGCAGATCCTGTCCGTCCGTGAGTCAGTGGGTAACGCCTCATTGTCTATAGCTGACCTGTTGTGACATGACATTGTTGACTCAATGACCAAGACAGCCTGTTGTGCAGGGGTGGACTGGGCATCTGGCATACTCAACCTCAGGGAGTGTTACTTGTGTCAGTCTAACTCTAACCAGTGTGGTTGACGCGACACAGGTCACACTTGCAATATGATTCCGTCATTCTCCCTTTTATGCCCATATATGGAGATCCCTGTCCCAATGTCATCAATATTAAGCACATATCTAGGAATGCCCATATTTGGCAATGCCCATATATATGGCCATGACAGACACTGCCAAACTGTCGTGCCAATAGCGCTGAGCCTGATTGGCAGGGCTGTGGTGGGCTGGTTCATGGCTGTACTAACTATGGGGGCTACAATAGTATAAAAGAAATATCACTGACACTGACAATTGCAGTGATATGTCTCTACATAATATATACATATAATGTCCATATACAAATGTGGCACTGTACTGTATATGGACATATAGCTTTACAGGAGACATATATTTCCTACATATCCACATACTATGTACAGTATGTGCACATACTGCATATGAACCTGATTATGGCATATATGCAGCATATATTCTGCCATATATGTTCATAATATTTAAAATAACACCATAGCCTTTTCATGTCACACACTCCCTGGCCTAGAGGGTGCTTGCGCCCCACAGGGGGTGCGTGCACCACAGTTTGGGAATGCCTGCTCTAAGGGGGAAAGTGCTGAAGTGCACCCAAAACATGCCAGGAAAATGGAAATACAAATGAGGAAAGTACAAATACAAAATTGTACTTAAAGGACTACTTCACCACTTTTCAACCTGCATCTAATTGGTCCTCACTAATGTTCATGATAAAATAGCAAAAAAGAAAAAAGAAAAACTACTTGGTGAGGGCTGTGGCCAGTTCAGAAACCTGTCTGCCAGTGACATCATCAATCCAAGCTAATAGAAACTGCACGCTTTCTATTCCTGAAAAGTTACAACGCTATAATGGAAGCCACTGTAATAAAAATGTAAATATGTAGACCTATGTTTCCAGATCTTGTTTAAAAAAATATATCTTCCTAACGATGACGTCACTAGTTTCTGAACTGCCCACAGCCATCTTCAGTGCCATATTTAAAGTGGGAACTCTTATATTGCCGGTTCGCCAACAAAGGGTTAAAAAAATAGTGTGCACGCTGGTGCACACATTCGTGCACAGATCATGCACTATGCATGTGCATGCTTGTCACAGCTTTCAAACAAAAAAATCCGCTTGGAAATCCGTTCAGGCATTCAGGAGAAGGCAGCCCTTATGTTTTCTTCAAATGTAAACAAACATGGCTGCCATGTTTGAAAGATGGGGTTGGTATGGGGGTTAAACATGCAATTTCGCGATCGCGATCATGGCTAGTACACTGTTGGAGGTCCAAATTCTTTTTTTTTCAATTTTTATTTTTATTTTTTTTATTATTTAAAAAAAAAAGACGTCCAGAAGACGTCTGGCAGGGAGGTCCATAGTTAAAAAGACGTTTTATTATAGAAAACGTCTTTTTTGGCAGGGTATGAGCTAGAGACACAGACCGAGTAGAAAAAATTGTGCTAATTTATCATGAACATTAGTGATGACCAATTATATGAAGATAGGTTGAAAAGTGGTGAAGTCGTCCTTTAAGTACAGTACTAAAGTAAATGTACTTAGTTACTTTCCACCATTAATGGCAACTACCCTGGCAGTTTGAGCTCTTTCCTCCCACTGAAACATGGACTGAATTTGCCCAACCCGTACACTTTCCCGTACACTTCCCATCTTATGCGCCAATGACGTGCCATGGTCTGCCCCACATAGTGCCGTCTAATGTTGCCAAGTGAGCTCTCACTGGTCTGAGCGCTGCCACAGTGATTAATGGGCCGTTGCCCAGGCGGCCCATGCTTCCCGCCGCCCTACAGCGAGGGCGTTATGTTGTGGGGGCCTGGGGGGCATTCCAGTATTTCTTATTATTTTGTAACACTACCAATGACATCTGTTGAATGTGTGTGTTCTGCTCCTGGACTGTTGTTGTTAAGACTAATATCTACAGTTTTTTTCTTTTTCTTTTTGGAGTTGAGCTGACGTTTCTTTCACTGTCTGGAAATATTATTCATGATGAATCACGACGAACGACATTAGCCATGCATGAATTAGATCAGTGCTTCCAACTTTCAGGAAAAGCCGTAGCCAGGCGCTGCAAAAAAAAATGAGCCCTGTTTAACGTCACTTTAGAACCTTGGAGTGAGTTTTTGTGACGTGTTCAACACATATTATCTATCTATAAATGCGAGAAGTCTCTGCGTGTCTGTCTGTCTGTCTGTCTGTAATCCGCGTATCTCGAGAACCGTTCGTCCCACCGGCTTCAGATTCGGCACACGCGTTCCCCGCCGCAGCACGGAGTGCAGTGCCGGGTCTCGACCCGACCCGACGCGCGGTTTTCCCGAACCGGCGTGAAACGTTCGGAATCTCCTTATGCAGGGTTGATTGTTGACATCAGGCTGTTCCGGAGGAAATCGGCGAAAGCTCTGACTCATTGTGACATCACTTCATAAAAGGCTCTGACATCACGTACGCCACATGAGTCAACAAAAAATCTCTGTGAGTGTGTATGTATGTATGTATTCTGCGTATCTCGAGAACCGTTCGTCCCACGGGCACGCGCGTTCTCCATATATGGGCATAAAATGGATTGCAGACAGACAGATACAGATATCTACAAAAAATCTCTGTGAGTGTGTATGTATGTAATCCACGTATCTCGAGAACCGTTCGTCCCACGGGCACGCGCGTTCTCCATATATGGGCATAAAATGAATGCCCCCATATATGGGCATAAAATGGATTGCAGACAGACAGATACAGATATCTCCATATATGGACATAAATGGACAGAGGCAAACAGATGGTCAAAGATCTCCATATATGGGCATAAAATGGACGCAGACAGACAGATACAGATATCTCCATATATGGGCATAAATGGACACAGGCAAACAGATGTTCAAAACGGGTCCTATGACAACAGGTATAATGAGGTTTGCATTAAAGGGGGAACCGGCACTGTGTCTGCAACACAGTTGGAGGCACAGACAGATACTCCATATATGGGCATAAAATGGACGCAGATAGACAGATATCTCCATATATGGGCATAAAATGGACCCAGAACTATAACTGCAGTGATCTCCATATATGGACATAAAATGGACGCCGACAGACAGACAGACAGATACAGATATCTCCATATATGGGCATAAATGGACACAGGCAGACAGATGGTCAAAACGGGTCCTATGAAAACAGGTATAATGGGGTTTGCATTAAAGGGCGGGGCATTCATTCCCTATTTACATTGTTCCGAGTTGGCCAGGTCGCCGACTAGACGCTGGGCCGGCCCAGCTTCTAGTAATTATAATTCTTCTTCTTCTTCTTCTTCTTCTTCTTCTTCTTCTTCTTCTTCTTCTTCTTCTTCTTATTATTATTATTATTATTATTATTACCCTAACTAGCGTCTAGTCGGCGACCTGGCCAACTCGGGAACGATGTAAATAGGGAATGAATGCCCCGCCCTTTAATGCAAACCCCATTATACCTGTTGTCATAGGACCCGTTTTGACCATCTGTTTGCCTGTGTCCATTTATGCCCATATATGGAGATATCTGTATCTGTCTGTCTGTCGGCGTCCATTTTATGTCCATATATGGAGATCACTGCAGATATAGTTCTGGGTCCATTTTATGCCCATATATGCCCATATATGGAGATATCTGTCTATTTGCGTCCATTTTATGCCCATATATGGAGATCTCTGTATCTGTCTGTCTGTGTCCCTTTATGCCCGTATATGGAGATATCTGTTTATCTGCGTCCATTTTATGCCCATATATGAGATCTCTGTCGCTTTTTGTTTGTTTCTTCTTTAAGCAGAATACACAGCCTGCTTAAATCTGCATCATTCAAGTCATCCTCCCAGTCCCACGCTTTGTTGCTTGTCTTATGTTTGTCTTTGTCTCTTTTATTTTCTTTTTTGGAGCGGACCCCATGAATGCCCCACCCTTTAATGCAAACCCCAATATACCTGTTGTCATAGGACACGTTTTGACCATCTGTTTGCCTTTGTCCCCACCCTTTAATGCAAACCCCAATATACCTGTTGTCATAGGACCCGTTTTGACCATCTGTTTGCCTTTGTCCCCTTATGCCCATATATGGAGATCTCTGCACACACAGTACCGGTTGCGGAAAACTCTGATGTCAGACATCAGCTCCGCATTCGGGCATTCATTTTATGCCCATCTGGAGAACGCGCGTGCCGGTGGGAAGAACGGTTCTTGAGATACGCGGATTACATACATACATACACATTCACAGAGATTTTTTGTTGACTCATGTGGCGTACGTGATGTCAGAGCCTTTTATGAAGTGATGTCACAATGAGTCAGCGCTTGCGCAGATTTCCTCCGGAACAGCCTGATGTCAACAATCAGCTCCGCATAAGGAGATTCCGAACGTTTTGTGCCGGTTCGAAAAAAACGTGCGTCGGGTCGGGTCGAGGCCCGGCACTGCACTCCGTGCGTGCCGAATCTGAAGCCGGTGGGACGAACGGTTCTCGAGATACGCGGATTACATACACACAGACAGACAGACAGAGATTTGTCGCATTTATAGATAGATTATACTCATTCAAATGACCACCAGTGAGCCCTGGGACTCACTTCATTGAACAACATAACTGTATTGTATTAGATATTATTATAATATTAATAAATATTAATACATCTAATATATGTTGGCAATGCATCTCAGACTTTTTTATGGAGTAACGCAAAAGTAGTGTAACGAGTAGTGTAACTAGTTACTTTCTCCAGGGAGTAATGAAGTAGTGTAAGGCACTACTTTTTTCAAAGGTAATATGTAATATGTAGTGCACTACTTTTTTGAGTAACGGACCCCAACTCTGGTTATGTATAATGACAACGATGATCTAATGATATTAATTAAATAAACGTTTTTGTATTTTGTTAAACTACGTTTCTGCCTAACTTTATATTGTGAAACAAACCTGGGTGTGGTGTAATCATTGTGCAAGGGTTTATAGTTAAATTAGGTCTTTATATAAATATTTCCTGGGGTGTAATTCCCCAGGTGGCGTTGTCTGGCTATTGTTTAATTATATCGCCCTGTCACATTTGGCAGCAAGTGATGCTTGGCCAGTTTGATGTGACTTGCATGTGACTTGCATATAACTCTATAGAGCATCGCAGTTGAAGCCCCACCCTGTCTTCACTCTGGTGTCTGAAGCGTTTTCACCATTCATTTCTTCCATAGACATTTCATAAAGTATTTATTTCAACGTTTTTAAGCCTTGGACAAAGCCACCTCGGCTGGAGAGGAATCATGACAATATTCAATTTTTTTTAATGCAACAATTAATTAGAAAGCTGAAAAAAGGGCAGGGTACAAGACTGTGTACATCATTATTTTCAAAATTGCGGAAACTACACTCCCAGAATGCATTGCGAATGACACTTGTTTCCTGAAATATATCACTTAAATCACACTCAGTTTAGTTATCCAGGCGATTGTCATCTCTGTGGACGCTCTTATCATCATCTTTAACACAGTGCATCATATTTGTAAAAGAAAGACACTCGCCCACAGAGTTCTGCTGAAGTGCAATAATCTGCCGGGCAGGCAGGGAGCAGTAGCTATTTTCGCGGCAACCGCAAGATATACAAAAGAAGAAGAATTTCCACCAATCATAGACGTCGATTTCACGGGATGTAGGCCTACATGTTTAGCAGTATGGGTAATGCAGTTATTCTCCGTGCGATCTTTATTAAAACATGTTTTTACCAAAACTAGAGTGATTGCATATGTAAGATGGGCCAGTCTTACTGTTACGTTCAAAAATAACGGTATTATAATAATACAATACTATTAACCATTTACCATTAAAGGAATATATATATTTTACTGTTGTATGATTACTCTTATATAAACCCAAATGGAAAAGGGGGACCTTTGTTGCCGGACAACGCCAGTTGGACTTCAACCAACAAACCATTAAAGGTTTAACACCACTAGGCTAGACACAGGTTCGTAATTATACCAGGTTGGGAGAGCAATAGGTGGGTACGAACACCCAGATAGACTGACACCAAACGTTTGTTTCAGGGGGGTACAAAAGTACAAAATGCTTTATTGGCCTATACAAGCGGGGTCTCTAAAATGCCCTTTAGACAAATAAAAAAGAAAAGCTAGCTAAGAACAATTAAGATCATTTATTGATGGTAAAATATTTCTAGTTAAAATGTCATTAAAAGGTGTTTTGATCCACTAGTAAAGTGCGGTGCTGCTCGTGGGTCACACTCTACTAGTATCATTATTCCGATTGATAGCAAAAGGGGTGGGCACCAGGAAGCCCAAGTAGCCAACACAGCTCAGCAGTGTTCCACTGCGTACATCATACGTCTTCCTGAAACACACAAATGGGAGGCCGCCAGCTTATGTGTTCACAGATATAGAATTGGTCGTCCTAAGAGTGCGGTACTTTAACTTCATGTGTCGCTATGGAAAGTTACTTACACACCAGGGAAGCGGCTGCTTCCCTGTGAGTGTTATGGACGTGCGACACACGCCGGACCGTCTCTCTCACAGGGGACCAGGTAGTCGTCTCCTCCGTCCTTCTCCGTCTCTCTCACCGGCGGTTCAGGTAATCGTCTCCTTCTCACAACGGGCCAGGCAGTCGGTTCGCCTCTCTCACCGGCGTGCCAGTCTCTCCGTTCGCTGTAACTATAAGTTCACACAATGTCTCTCGGTCAGTGTAGCGTAGCTACTCCACTCGATCATACGAGCCTCTGCTCTTGCTCAATACGTCTGTGCAACTTCCCCTCCTCCCCCGACTGAATCACAGTGTCCCATTTCATAGTCCTGCGTTCCGCCCAGCCGCCACCCAATTGGCCGGCCGTAACGTCACCCCACACCACATAGGCTGCGACATAGCCGCTAGTTATCCTATCCAGGCAGTCCATTCAGAGAAAAAGAACATGCTTAGGGGGAAAGGAAATTATTACAACATAATTATCATAACGAAAATACAATGTGTTTAAATAAAAGAAACAAAAAGAAAACATCATTGTAGTTAAGGAAATAATACAAAAATTAAAAATAACAACACCTTCCTTTCATCCCTATCACACATACATACTCGGGGGTTCTACAGGAGCATATAGAACCATTTTACAACCACCAGCCTAGTGGTAAGTGTACATTGAATTGCTACGACTTTGTGGCTGATAATGAAAAACCCTATGGTAAAAATGAATGGCTAGTTGCTATATGGGGTGGATGTGGTTGCTGCTTTCAGACTGAGTCAATCAGATGTCCTCAGATCCGATATGGATCGGATTTGAAACCACCTCTGGATGTGGTTTTTCAAAATCGGATTTCATGTGACATGCATGTGACCTGTCTGGATTTAGATTATTTAAAAAAAATCGGATTCCACTTTTGACTTTTCAGGCTAGATTTCAGTGGCAGTGTAAAGCCGGCCTAAGACATTTATTTTGGCGTTGCTAGGTTCCCATAGCCCTACAGTCTATGGATCCCATACCTGGAAGTGGTTCCCGTTTCTCATTGGACAGTTCTTGAAAGAACTGTCCAATGAGAAACTGGAACCACTTCCTACAACCAAACCTTTGTTTCATTTCCATGTTCTTCTGTTTACTCTGAGTTACTGATGAGTTCAGTTTGCTAAATTAACTCACAAACAAATGCACAAATAATGAAACATGGCTGAAGGAGGAGAATAAACAGATTTGGTGTGGATGTACAGGACAACAATTACTGGACAACTTTTTCAAGCAGGACTTAAAGAAAAGCTTGGCATTGATGGACACATTCAGCCATGGTGAGTTTAATCGATCTTTATAGGCTATTATTTTGTACTCGCTATGATGATTGATCGTTTTATAGGCTATATTGTTGTTGGTGCCTGTGTTGCAAGTTGGCTCTGTCTGACTGTGCACTAAGCGTGTGTGTGTGTGTGTGTGTGTGTGTGTGTGTGTGTGTGTGTGTGTGTGTGTGTGTGTGCGTGCGTCATCAGCTTGGTTTGGATATCGGTGTTGTCTGTTGTTGCCTGGTTGAATGACACTATAATCGCGTGAATTTGTGCGCAATTCTAACTGCTGAGCTTGTGATATCTCTTGAAGGCCTGGCTGGGTATAAAATGCACCACCTGCCATTGTGTAGCAGCTATAAGGCTTCTGAACAAAACCTAAGTCTGTCGCCAGTGCTTAACACCGAATGCCACCCTTTTTGTTTAATTTTACCTTTTTATGGGGGCCAAAATCATATTTTGTACTTAAATTACATACAAATCTATGCTTCTATCGAAAGCCACACTACCCCTCTTACAAAGGAAAACATGTATATTTATATATATATATCCTATCATTAGATTTGGGCTTCAATAGAACATGTGTAAGATGTCTTGATCATCATCATATGTATATGCTGTCGTTGGGCCTGTGTGTGTTCTGGAGTGCAATGGCCTTTGAAAAACACCAGGTGGTGGTCTCCTACTATCTGATCAACAAGCAGAAGAAGGAAGAGAGACGTCCATTTTGTTTTTGGTCTTGGCCTAGTTGTTTACATTTTGGCCAGGCCTGTTCGCTAGCATGCTACACACTTCAGAGCCCTGGCGATCGCTATCATTTTTCTGAGTTTTTTGAGTACCTATACTTCGTCTGGGAAGCACGGGGTGTGTATAAACGAACGTGTATAGCTAACGCTAATATAGACGGGAACCAATGTTAGGGAACCAATGTTTCCCGTCGGACGGTGTTCACCGGTGTTACAGTCAAATCGGCCGTGTGGCTCCGGTCACGGAGGCTCACAGCTAACTTCTAGAGCGATTTTTTTTTTAATTAAAATTATGTCATGAAAGATAAAACTTTTGATTAATTAAAAAGACGTAAAAGACGTTTATGGCGTTCAGTGAGCTGTTTTACACTTTACTGACGCACTTTAATCATGTCTTATGCCCAAAATAGGTGCTTGTGGACAGACATATAGAGTTGTTCCCCAGTGGTGTCAGGGGGGGGGGGGGGGTACATATTATTAGGGCCTGCTGTTCCCCTCTACCCTCTCCATAGTAAAAACAAAAACACAGATAGCAGCAGGGATATGGCATGGGCCTGGAGGTTGGTTATACTAGGATAATAGAGAATGGAGCCCAGGCATCATGGACTGTTCACCTTTCCCCTCTAGCTGTTAAAAAGCTCCAAGAAAAGGTAAATGCTATCCCTTCCAGGCGATTCCAATTCCGTACTAATACATTTGACTAATACATTCTGTAGAGCGGTTTGTGATGAGCAGGAAGTTTTTTTTGGTTCTATAGCAGATTTGGATTCAGTACTACCTCTTAATACCCCTAAAACAAGTAACCTGCCGTGAGGGCAAGAAGTGACCGTCAGGTCGCGAAGCAATTTCCCCCAACACGCACGCACGCACACGCACAGTTAAACTGCTGCTGACGTGCTGAGCTTATGTCTGAAAGCCACAGCCAATCAGCGACGCGGCACGGAGCCTTGTGAGTGCATGTTACTATTAGTGGGACGTTGACCCCCATTTTTGCATAAAATACCTGGACTATTAAAGCTAAGAAAACCCAAATGTTGCTACTGTCATGTAAGGAGAGAGAAACTGAATGTGGCCACGCCATTTATAGTGCACACTGGGAACACCGGACAGATGTTCCCAATGCACATTGATTGGCAATCAGCAGAACCTGTGGGAAGTCAGTCAGACAGACAGGAGAATAATACACAACCTCACATAGTGTGTGCCAACGGTGACGCAATTGTAGTCCTTAGCGGCCATCTTTTGCGTAAAAACACACGTGTTTCAATTGTTTGATTGCATAGAACTAATGCTTTACTCCAATCAGAACACCTGTGTAAGGCTGTGTTGACCCAAGAAATGGCCGCTCTTAGAACTACATTTGGCACACCCTATTAGGCCAGTAGTCCTTTTGTACAGTAGGCAGTAGTTCCCACTCATAGCTTCGGGGGCTATAACCATGGCGACGGCTGTAACCGCTCCAGCCACTGAGGAGAGGCAGGTATAGGCCAAGACACTCAGACGCTCAGACATGAGACATCTCCTCGTTTATCTGTTAGAGGATGTGTGCAGGGAATTGCGTGCACGCAGCGAATCATTTCTGCTTTCCATTATAGTTAATGGGTGGGATTACTTCAGAATCAGATATTTTAAGCCCTTTGTTGCTCATAAGTGAATGTGGATGTCTCAGTGGTACTTGAGTTGACGCAGTTCCCCACTTGTGGTGATTTGACGGCGTAAGAAATACGACGTGTGAAGAGATGGTCATTTGCGTGTGTCTCACGCTCATTGCGTGAGTGTTGGCAGCTCTGATAGTTTCATCAGTATGAGCGTTGTATCCCTCTCTCTAAAAGTCTATGGTACTCCTCTCGTTACTTACGGGTATGTATAATGGTGTCACGCACCAAAATAGAAGATCCATAAACTTGCGACTCATTCTGAGCTTTTTTTGACTATCGGCCAATATTTGCAGTTTTTGGTCAATATTGGTATGGGAATTTGCCAAAAGAAGAAGAAGTCATTATGCTGAGTTCAGAAACAATCAGTTCAGTGCTGTAAAAATGTAAAACAGTTGAATTTTGATCTATTGAGGATGTTGCAAGTGGGCCCCTCAATAATTGGCAAAACATTAAGATTTTATTGATGATATAACATAAAATACTTCGTACTCCATTGTTTCCATGTGATCCATAACAGGGCTGCCGTGTTAAGTGGCAGATCATGGGTGGGCGTGGGCCACGAATGCTTTTGAGATTTTCAAGTGGGAGATCCAGAACAGAACATTCGGAACCACTGATCTATGGCAACTTAAAAAGAGCACTGCATGTTTGCTTAGTTAAGCAGCGGGACAAAAGCCAAAGTAGCGGCCCAGAGACAAGTCAAGCATACAATGACACACAGAAGTTTGTTTTCATTATACTGAATTACTGGAAGCGCAAGGTACGTAAGAGAAAGCCCTTTGAGTGGATGTGTACTTATGCACATGGCAATGGCCCGAGTACTGTTCAAATAAACTGGGACCTGTTGGCAGCCGAGGCGCTTTGTTTACCCCACTGACAGCTCTTCTCTCAGAAAGTGAATCGGCAGCTGAAAGCACAACCAACATAATAAAAGACTCCCGACCAGACTTAATGGTCTCCAGTATGCTGTCATCACTGTCATATAATAAATAGTAAATAGAAAAAAAAAGAAGAAAAAATTACATGAACGCCTTCTGTTGAAATTAAATTACAGCTCTTAAACTCTTCTGCAACGCTTTTGTATTTTCTGAACTTGCCGGAAAGTGCCGGAAGTGTGAGACATCTAATTTCATGCACTTTCACGAGTGTACTGATTTAAATGCTGAATAATTTGATTGTATATGAATGCTTTTGAGTGTTAATGCTATCCATATGTGTTTATTAAGCACATAAAAACATTATGTACAATCAAAAATACAAGTACCATGATCCGCTCAATAAAAACATGAAGACTAATTTTAAAGACAAAAAGGACAATAAAAACCTAGGCATTAAAACCTTGAGAAAAAAAGAAAAACAAAGCTATTTTCATACAGTAGTGATTTGAAAGGAAATAATAGGATAAAAAGGAATAAAGATGTGTTTTAAGACAGGATTTAAGGACAGATAGCAATGTATAAGCCAATTTTAGATGTACGTAGCGGAAACTCGTTCCAGAGTTTGGGAGCTACAACTGTAATCCCCAGTACTCAACCTTGATGATGAGGTCACAACACATGTTATACAACCATGGGCTAGGGCGATGTCCCAGGGGATGGCAATTTCCACCACAGAGCGTTCACATAACCTCAAATTCAGTTATTTTATGTATATCTTCCACACCTGTCATTATAGGCAAAATACTAAACAAAAATATTTGTTAATTTAATATTTTCCAGAATAGCTATTTTTTAAGTGGTCACTTTTTTGCCACCCTTTAGTTTGTTGTTGTTGTTTTTAAATGACACTTCTTTATACAAATATGATTAATGACACTTGACAAGTGCTCAAGTCTGGTTGATCCATCTCAATCACAGGTAGGAGGTAAGCACAACACTTTTGCTTGTATGCCATAGTCGAAGATTACAAGGCGAAATGGCCACCGTGTGAACATTGTCATTTGTCAAGGAAGAATTTACCAGCCTTTCGCCATGTTTTGTAAGATAACGGTCACATTTGCAGTATGCTACTATTGTTTTGTTGACTGAGTGCAATATCAGGTGGTATTTGCCATAATCGCTCTCTTTCAGGGGAGAAAATAAAACAAACACTTTAGCCAAACAGGAAGGCAAATGTAATCTCTGCCTGACATTATTCGAGAAATGCCAATGAATACTGATGGTAGGCTAATCTCTCTGGGTTGTTTTGACTCCACGGCTCAGCAGTTGGAGATCTCAGACAGTTCTACTGACGTTTGACTCACTTCCCCCTTGGCTAAAGGTCAACAATAGGAACTCTGAGATACAGTAAATGCCAGCTACGGGTGCTGAAAGAGTGGAGAGTGGAGTGTGCGTGCGTGCGTGCGTGCGTGCGTGCGTGCGTGCGTGCGTGCGTGCGTGCGTGCGTGCGCGTGCGTGTGTATGTCCGTGCAAGTGCGCGCATGCGTTTGTGCAGCTGTGCAAGTAAGAAATAAAAACAGAAACGGTACAAAAGGAAAGTAAACACATCAGTAAGAAATAAGATATTGCTTTAGATGATTCTTAAATATTGGCAATATTGGAAAGGACAGTGATGCATCTAGAGGCATAGGGCTCCACAAATGAGGGCCTCTAAATTTGAGGAATGATTGATGTTTTGAAGTACGACAAAAAGGAAAATCAAAATCATCTCTTTGCCTTGTGGGGTATAGGAGTGAATGTCAGAAGTAACACGAAAAAAAGAATGAAAGAAAATGGAATGTCTTGTTTGCATTTAAAAGAATTAAACATAAATAATCATGTCATGTCTCAATTTGTCAAGGTACAAGTACCTCCCTGTCTCACAATGCATTTTGTTGCAACACATTGTGACCTTGTAGATCTGCTATTTTCACTGAATGTTTTCCTATTGTGTCATGATGCTAAGGTTCATGTTGTTCATTTTGACAACATAAAGTCTATGGAAAACAACCAACTACTTATATTGTGACGCTACCGTAACATTGTGGATGTTCCTTTCTGGGGCTGATCTTCGGACATGCATGGGCTGAATGCCTGAGAAGGTGTCCAGTTTCTCATGCTGTGTCCAGTGTCCTGCCAAAGGAAATTAAACTGCATGGTTTTCCCACAGCACGATTAATTGCTTTCTCAAAGACGTTTATTTGCGAAGGCTTTTCCGATAAACCTGGTTCTTAAACGGAGTAGGATAGAGCTACAGAAGCTGTTTTCTTTTGAATTGCAATGCCTTTGTCTGTTATGTAACCAGGCCAGATTTAGGCATAGAATTATTGAATGCTTTAACCAGTGAAAAATAGCAGATATACAAGCTCACAGCGCGGCACCGAGTGCCGCGCTGCGAGCTTGTAGATCTGCTATTTTTGAAAAAGTCGTGAAAATGTGTGAAAATCTTTGAATATATGTATTTTCAAAGCGAACGTTTGTAACTCAAATTTTGCTTCTGGGTGGTCCCTGGAACTAGATATTTTGAAATGGGGGTCCGTGGCCAAATAAATATCATTTTGGGGGTCCTTCACATGAAAAGGTTTGAAAACCACTGACATAGTAGTGTCTCAAGAACAGACGAACTGAGCTACATTTAAGTGAAAAGGACCTTTCCTTTGACGATGGCTAGCCAGATTGCTGACATAGAAACATAGGTTTTTTTCCAAAAATCTTAGAAGGATTCAAAAGACACTTATAGAATCGGGTAAAAATTCTAATTCACGATTTTTCAAAAATAGCAGATCTACAAGCAGTGAGCTTGTATATCTGCTATTTTCTTATATTTAAAGCATAAAATATTGCGTCATAATGTGTTCAGGCCTAAATGGGTTAAGGGATGAACAAAACCGGAGTATAAACAATGGTGTGTTCGTTATCATTCCAGGCTTAGAGAAATAAATGAAATTCTTCATTCAGAGAAATATTTTCCATAAAAAAAAGTTAACAGTCAATCTGTTGCTGTTCTGTATAGTGTTAATGTAACACTAATACTAAATCAATTAATTGATAAGGTTATCTATTCCAATTAAACAATTACCTTACCTAATGACTATATTGTTCAGTGCATTCTGGTAACGGATACTGTAGTACTAACCCTGTTAATAACTATATGCAGTTAATAATATGATTTATGTACTTAACTTATAATCTGTGAAAATCCTGGTACACTGGATAGAAATCTAAAAGAAACATTGCAAAGCTGTGTTGGTTTGTACAATCAAGAAACTTCCACATCAACTTCTGATGAACTAGATAACCGCATCTGCACAGTGATTATCACAAAGTTCTCCGTCTAGATCTGTACTCTGTAGAATAACTGTGTTTGGTTTCTCATAGGCTTGGGGGAAAACCAGAACAAATACCCTTTACACTGTGATAACCACTGGCCAAACCAAACGTGACACTGTATCTCAGTCACTATGGAAAATAGCAATAGTTTGAGGTGACCGCTTGGCTCCTGTGATGCTGAAAACGGCCAGTGAACGGAAGGTTGTGTAATAGCTCCAATGGTGGGAAATCTTAATAACTTGTTGTTGCCTATAGAACTCATATAAGTGTGTGTCTGGCTTGCTCACATGGAGGAGGGGTTAATGCACTGAGGAGCACATTAATGCAGATACGAGCACTTTGTCATCTTTTGGGGAGATATAACGTACCATTAATTTAGCCGTGCTCTGTGTTTTTTATGTGCTGGTTAAACTGACTCCCACGCTGGGGCGTCACAAGGAGGGGAAAGTGGGACTGGGTTACTAGGGCCCAAGGTGGAGGGGCCTGAAATTATTGTATCCTTTGCTATTGAAAAATAGCACGGCACGAGCTTGTAGATCTGCTATTTTTTTTAAAGTTGTGAAAATGTGCGCAAATATATGTATTTTTTAAGCAAACATTTGTAACTCAACATTTTGCTTCTGGTGGGATCCCTGGAACTAAATATTTTGAGATGGGGGTCCGTGGCCAAATACATATCATTTTGGGGGTCCTTCACATGAAAAGTTTGAGCACCACTGAAATAAAAACATAGGTTTTTTTAAAAACCTTAGAAGGATATGAAATATTCAAAGACTTGCACAAATGTTCACGATAAAAAAATAAAATAAATAGCAGATCTACAAGCTCACATGTGAGCTTGTTGCGACCGTAGGTCGCATTTACTACCAAAACCTCCACAGGCTGTCTGTCTGTCTGTCAGTGAGTGAGTCAGTGAGTCACACTTTTGCCCTGCTCATTATCTCCACAACCGTTGCCCCCATCCATGCCACATTTTGCACACGCACTCCTTACCTGCCAAACTACAACCTCCAAGGACCCCCGGAGCTACAGGGACCCCCAGCTCCCTGGGGGACCCCCAGATGTAAAAAAAAAAACAAATGTGCAAAAATGACCAAATGACCACCCCAACGGGGCTGCTCACGGGGAATTCCCGGGGACCACCGACTCCTGGTGCTCCAGAACGGATGCAAAAGTGGTGGTGCCCCCAGTGGAGGACCCCCTACACTGCAGCTCACATAAAATGCCGTAACTCCGGCTAGGAGCGACCGGGAGAGCCGGGGCCGGTACCTATTCGTCCGCCTCGGCGCCGCGCAGACCCCACCCCTCATTTCTCACATGGCCCTCTTCTAGCGCCACCATCAGGCCGATTCTTGCAAAGCCACCTACGGTCGCTTATCTCCCGATTAGGGAGTCTTACTGGTATATCTGCTATTTTTCAATAGTCAAAGTACCCAGGGCCCAGAATGTAGTGTAACACCCCTGCTCCCATGTGGGAACTGTAACGTTGATTTGGTCCCAGTCAGTGAAAAGGAAATGGTCCTCCTGCCAAGGAATATGTCTGTGCTCCTCAGGTCTGGCAGAGGTTTTGTAAACTAACATTGATGCAGTGGATGATTTTGAAAATGAAATGAAAACAATTTAGCAGTTGCCAGACTTAAATTGGTTTTCAAAAAGTGTTTCATTTAAAATTATTATATCAATACTATACACATAGGCCTACTATATTTGTAATATTGATCAGTGTATAGAGGCCACTGCTTATTGATACCAGTGAAGAAAAACATTAACCACTTGAGGACTATATATTTCTATAGGCATGGATTGGATCCCTCCCCCACCTAACCCTAGCCCTGGCCCCTGAAGTGCTAGTATTGTATGTGGGAAGCAACTGAGTGGTTCATGGTTGATTACGCAATAAACAGGATATTTTGATAATGATGCTAATGTGTTTATTTGTATTTGTATTTTGTATATTTGTAATTTAAAAATATATATATTTGCTAATGATGCTAATGTGAACATAATGTCTCTTATAATTAAGCAGGTTTCTGTGCTCGCAATACAACAATACCATGGTGGTATTTACTGTACATCAAAATCAATTGTCATGACTTACATTAAAATTAGGCTACATGATTACTGTATAACTGAAGTTGGCATTTCTATTCCCCCTTTTTTTTGGCCTACATAATGTTTTAGTCCTTGAGCAAGAAGGTCTTCAGTTTCTTGGTTGTGAATAAAACAGGGAAACAAAACAAGAAATAGGCTAGTGGGCATTCTGGGCAATTAAGTGTATGTATACCAACCAGTATACCAACCAGTATGATGCCTAAGGGCAAAAAGGGGCGAGGTCGTGCAGAGGGCAAGGTAGCGCAGGACGGAATTCATTATTAATATATATCGGACTAGTTACCAATATATGGAGATCCCTGATACCCATATATGGAGATCCATGTACAGTATATGGGGATATGGGCATATTGGTTCGTTCTACAAAAATAATTGTTTCCTACAACTGTACATTGTGCAAGTACAGTAACGGCAGGGGAAGCAGCTACGAACATAGGCAAAAAGCTATCTGTGTGCAAAAGTTGGAGTCTGTACATAGAACCAACCGTGTGCTGTGTAACCCCAGACGCTTACTCGGTTATTCGTTATGTGAAAGTCTTTTGAGTCTGACATCATATACAATCACTTTTATGCCCATATATGGAGATCTCTGTCTGTAGAACCAACTGTGTGCTGTGAGACCCCAGACATGCGTCTGTGCGTGTCAGTATCTGTCTCTCATTATCTTTGACCCCTTTTATGGGCATATTGGTTCGATCAGCGGTTCTACAAAAAAAAAAATGTACAACTGTACAGTACATCAGGGATCTCCATATATGGGCATACAAGGGACGAGGACGGAATGTGATGTCACAATGTTCTTTGATGAGGTGATGTCACAACACTGATTTCATCTATAGACTATAGACATTGAGGCGTTACGGGCAAAATACGGATATACGGACAAGATGTGATGTTTTTCATAGTTAACTGCGACCTACGGTTGCAAAAAAAGTATCTAAAATGTGTTTAAACAGCTGATGTTTGCACTAAATATTCCAACTTCTAGAGAGCCAGACAGCCACTTTTGGTTGATGTCCTATAAGTATTTGACCTAGAGAAAGTAAGTTAGGATAGACAAGACACAGAACCCGTTTATTATGAAAATATGATGAAAGACCTTTCAGTTCGGTAGAAATAAAGGGCCCCTTGACTCTCAACATCTGACCAATATCTAATACTCTAAATCCTCTTACTTAGATGACAGGCTTTGTTTTTGTTCCAACATCTGGTCTTCATTATTGCGTCTGCAGCTGAACTATGTCCGTGTGATCATTGCGTTTGAACCATGTGTGAGTAGATCTGGCAGGTGTGCGTTCAAGCCTTACGTGAACTAAACACAAAAATACATTACTGAAGATCGGTATCTTCAGTGTTACTGTATAGCCGCCACAGTACATCTATGTGGTCCATTGTCACGGTTAAGGCAAACCATTTAAACCCATATACCGGTACGTGGGCGGTCGTAGCTTAGTGGGTAGAGAGACAGTCTGGTATTCAGAAGGTCACCAGTTCACCTCCCAGCCCGTGTCTACGTGTCGAAGTGTCCCTGAGCTAGACACTGAACCCCAAACATCTGCCCCCTGAGCGCTCATCATGACCATCTGAACAGCAATCAGCTGGGAGAAGCTGAACCTGAATTTCCCCAGTGAGATTAATAAAATGTACAAAAATAAAGTAAAGCATAAAATGTACTTGGTCCCACATATGGCTTGGTCCGCTCCCTTTCTTTCCTCTACACCAAATCTCTCACCATAAATAGCCGATGTACATAGCTCAACTGTACGTTGCAAGTGTTTTGAGCTTGTAGATCTGCTATTTTCACCAATTTGTTTGCCCCAGAATAGAGACGCTTTTGTGTAGTTAAGGCTGTTAACTACACATTTTCACAGACAACTTATACATTTGATTAAAAAGCATAATTACAAGTCACAAAGATTCTCATGATCATCATCAGCTGACCTAAAATAATCTTGGTGTCATGTGAAGTCTGTTTATACAGGACCTCTACTGCAGCTGATTCCCCTATCTGAGGTAAGGTCAATCAGGTAGCGATTACTGGGCTCTTCAGAAACTATATGGAGCAAAATGTATGTGTATTTTACACAAATAAACACATATTCATCACATATATAATAGATTACTATGTAATATTGTATGTTTTTCACTAAGGAAATACAACACAAATAAATATGTATAACTACAAATATACAGTAGGCCTACATGAATACGTAAATTAAATGCTGTATAAGAAATTGTAATTAAATGTATGCAGTATAAGACCTGCTTTACACAATGGGATTGGAAGATCTACAATTTTCAGTAAGGGCTTCAGGGTATCATTAAGGGCTTCATGATTTATGTAGAGACTATTCTATAATGCTAACTATATGGCCAATGTATGAATGAAAACATAATTCGTTAATCTTCATCAAATTTAAATACCAAAACAAAAATGTTTTGTTTAAATATTCATACATCTTTTACTACCCTTATGTTTACTGTTTGTTGTCTGTGTGCAAATGAAAATAAGAATAAACTTCTAGAAAAAGAAAATACAAATGGTCAGTGAAACATTGTTCATATCTACTATAACTGAAATAGCCGCACTGTCAGTAAATGTCAAAACACAGTGAGCAGCTGAACTTTTCATGATCTCATGATCAGGAGAGTGAATGACGCAACAGTCATGCGGCATCTGATGCTGTGGCTCTATGCTTGTGTGTATGCTGGGGACAGAAGGTCTGGACCCGAAGCATCCCAGGGTCACTGATACCACAGTTTTCCTCTTCCACTTGGGACACTCAACAAGACGTTTCCCACGCTTCAAGTGTTGTCATTTTTATCCTCTCTGACCCCCCCCCCCCCTCTGCTCTCTCTATCTTATTAGATTAATTCACTCTCATTCAGTTTGTGCTTTCACAAATGCTCCTGAATTATCCTCTTGTCTACTTTGCAGCCATCTCAAAGCCAAGGAGGTTGACACTCCAAAATATTCAATTTTCACTTTGATTGATTGAAGACTTTATTAGAAGTTTGCATAGGAAAGGGTACAGTTTCATGACAGTACAGTTCACTCAATTTCAACTTAAACTAAAGTGTATTGTCACATCACAACTTTACAGGTGTAAAAGAGTGGGTGAAATTATAAGTGATACTTGTAAAAAAGGAAATTTCTCAAATGAAAGAATATCAAATATACACAAGGTCACATGAGCGCTGCATGTCCTTTCCCTCTCTGTTATGACAACAACATTAAGTATCTCTATTTGCCAAAATATGATGGAAACTTTGCTGCGTGGGGTACAGTGAGATACTTTGGGGAGGAAACGTATTCCCTTTGAGGCTTAGCTCAAGGGGGGGCCAGGCCAAGCAGAGGTGCGGCCCGACTGGGGAGCTCTTTATATCCTGGGGGAGATGCAGTGGAATGTGCACATTGGGTCATCCACAGTATAGAGCTCCTCCTGTCTTCATGGCTATATGGGGGCCCAGACTTCATCCTTAAAATGTATAGAGTGTGATTATGTGAGTTATCTGTGGGGGGTCAAACACAAATGATTTAAGAAAGAGGTACAGTAGTAATTGTGAAAATTATGTGATCTTGTAGATCGGCTATTTTCACCGTATTTATCTGTGGAACAGAGTCAAACAAAATGTAATGCCTCAACTCCTACAATTCCAAGTGCTTGTCAGGGTGGGGGTCCCCAGTTCAAATATGATTATTGTGGGGGGCCGCGGCCTGAAATTGTTGAGAACCACTGCTCTTGGCCACAATGCACAGTCAAATTCTTGTTTAATTAAAAGCTGAACTTGTATCATCAATGAAACCAAATGGGCCCGTAAGGGTTTCATTTGTGCACCCTTAGGGTCAGTGCCGTATGTTATGGTGGCGGGTCCAAGTGTATATTACTGTAAGACGGGGCCCATATAGTGCTCGCTACTTAGTTATGAAACTCACACAGCTCAGGGCAAAATAAAAAACATGCTCATGTGTACTTCACAAATAAAATACAGCTTATTACCGTCAGCTATTTAAAAATAATAAATGTAGGATGTTGTCTTACACACATAACGACACAATACACAGACTACAGGCTGTAGGTAGATGGACTGTATAGGCTGTATGGCTTATAAATGTGTACTGTGTCTGTGACTGATGGACAGTGACAGACAGATCAGTGCACACTATCACATCACTCGTCACATGGTGAGTTTTTTAACATTATCCAGCAATGATGCATACGACATAGAAGATAGAATATAAGAGGCTGTTTATTTAATTGAATATTTTTATTTTATTTTTTTCTTCGAAATGGAGCTGAGGATAATTCGGGCCTCCTAGACCCGGTCCGAAACGGACCTTAACATGTCTTTCTGTTTGCCGCTGCCTTTGAAGTTACTTTCCTTTTTTTCATTTTTTTTTTGCTTTCTTTCTCTTCTGCACTGTAATTGCGTTTGTTGTTTGTACTTGTTTTAGGCATCCTAATGTCATTTATAGGCTAATTGTGTTTCCTTTTCTTGATGTTCTTTTGAACTGCCTTGTTGTTGTATAAATTGCCTTGCCTTGCCTGGTCTTGCCTAAACCCATTACTGTACTTGATGCACAGGCTACATTATGTAATATATTAGATAATCATATTTTCAGCAAGGCTCATCTCATTGTCGAGATAGCCACCTGTGACTGTGGCTGTCAAAGATCTTGTTTTCTTCCCAACACACATCTACAGCCCCCCCCCCCAGGCCCAAGCACTGCACTGTCTATATCAGTGTTTCTCAACCTTTTTCATGTCCCAAGAATCCATGGGCACACCAACATAATACCGGAGGGGGGGGGGGGGGGGGGGGGAGTAAATGTCGTCACTGTCGGGAAGAAACCTTGTATCTCCAAGTTTCGAATGTGTACGTTTCTTCGCAAAGTAAAGCCCTGCTTCATCATACAAGGCTGTCGCACAACAGTAGTGAAAACAGCAGATCTACAAGCAGATCTGTGTGCTTGTAGATCGGCTGTTTTCACTAGTTTAAATCATTTTTAAAATGATAAATACAATACTGGCTTTCAAGAAGTTTCAAGGGGCACACTTGACCCTTCTCAGGGGCACAACAAAGGTCCCAAGGCACAAATTGTCCTTTGGTTTGGGGGAGAAGTACAGTTTCACGAGGGACTAATGGGGAGTATATCAACAGAATACTTTCAGTTGGACACACATACAGTAATGTCACACACACACACACACACACACACACACACACACACACACACACACACACACACACACACACACACACACACACGCGCGCGCACGCACACGCACACGCACACAGATTGTATTTTGGTCTATCGAAGCAACTTGAAGCAAGACGAGAGATTCTGTGTCTGCGTGACACAAGCATAGACTTAAGGCTACCTACTGTAACATGCACTTTTGGGTTGAAAACATCCACTGAGACATCGCTACCCTAATCTATTGGAACTCACGTGGATTGTATTTTGGTAAATTGGCGATTACAACAGCAAGGTACACAGTACACACAAAGGTTATATTTGAGATTTAGTATTGATGAGCATTCCAGTCTATCCAAGCAAGTTAGAGATTGTGTGTCGTGTGCGCAAGCATAGACTGTAGGGTAAAGGTGCGACGAGCAGCTGTGCTCAACTTGGCCAGCCTGTCACACACACACACACACGCACGCACGCACGCACGCACGCACGCACGCACGCACGCACGCACGCGCGCACACACACACACACACACACACACAGCCGTGTGTGGCTGGCCCATGCTGTGCATGTTGCTTTATGACATTCTTATATACAATATGCTGCTACCTTGTTAAAAGGATTTTGGAAATGTATAGCCTATCCACCTGTTTCCGCGGGAGTTTACTGGATATTATTTGGACCACACTTCCGGTTTAACAGCCGACATACAAGCTCACGTCGCGTCGCAGATGCAGCCCGTTGTGAGCTTGTAAATCACACTCGGCTGCGGCGCCGGAAGCTCGGTACAACGTCTGCGCAATGCACTATGGGGTGTTGGAAAGCCGTGGATAGGCTTTTTTTTGCGGCCGGCCTGGTTCGGCTTGAACTTGTACCGGCCGGTCGGGAATTGTCTCACTTTTCCCAATGGCCAGCACGTCCCTGCTAGTAGATCACAAAGGCTGTGCAGGTAGACCACATGACATGCCCCTAAAAAAGAAATATATATTTAAGATATACATGTAAAAAAAAAACAATCACAAAACCCCTCTTTTTGTCATCAGTCACTTGAATTAAGGTGACTTTTAATTGATATCTGGAAGGGCCTGTCAGCTCACTTCATGGCTTCTAAAGTAGGCAACCTCCCCAATACAATGCTTTGTTTTCAAGAGTCGGTAGCATTACAAAGAACCCCAAAACCTACCACTCCCATACAGAATGGGATGAAGTCATTTCCCCCCCACTATTTCCCATTTCAAGTGCGTTTGTCTTATGTAACGCCAGTGCTGCTATTCCAAAGCCATTTTTGGGGGTGGGTAGGTCTATATCTATTCTACACCACAGCTCAGAGTTACAAATGGATTCATTTATCACAGAGGATTTTACTTTGTTGACAAAGAATCTCTTAAAACCCCTTGTTGTCTTATATTGCACTGTCCTGTATATTTAAATAAATGCATTAATGCTGTAAGACATTAATATGTCCGCTGAAAAAACAAATTAAGACTAGCTCTATATGAAAGTGTTTGAGCAGTCCATTAAAGTAAAAGGACAATAATGTTTTACTCAAAGGGCTTCAGCGCCCCTTAGTGGTTTGTTACCAAATGAAACTTCATTCAAGTTTATAATACTATCTTTAGTTTGTGATGATATTCACATGGCAAAGGGTTAAAACCGCAAAAATGTGGAATGCCCTACCGATGGCCTTACAGGAGTGTAAATCCCTATACTCCTACCACTATAAGGTGGCTGCAACTCGAAACTGTTAAAAAAGACAAAGCCTATCCTTACCTCCCCCTGACCTTTCTACTGTAAACACCACTTATTTTTATTGTCTTTTCCGACTGTCTTTTGATGATATTTTCTGCATAGTACTGGGTTTTATTTGTCTGTCAATTTAATCTTGTAGGCTATGTGTATGAGTAGTAAAAAGGGACCCCAATTGAAACAAGCCCAAAAGCATCTTGTGGTGTTTATAGGCCTACTTTTAGTTGACCTTGTTCCAGTGAACTGTACTGTTCTGTACCTTTTCCTATGCAAACCTCTAATAAAGTTTTCAATCAATCAATCAATCAATCAATCAATCAATCAATCAATCAATCAATCAATCACTATCTCAGTCTCAGTGTAAGCCCTTCGAAATATTCAAGTCTTGAATGTATTATTAGCTATTATCTAACGTAAACACTACAAAGGACATCTCGCTATAAAAGTACAATTCATGGTGCATGGATTTAGTTGGGCAAAAGTATTGCAATAACCATCTTCCATAGGTATGGGAAAGGTTGCATGCATAGCCTTTTGTTGTGTTTGTCATGTAGTCAATGTCACTCCTGTAAATAAAAACATGAACTTAAAAAAACAAAAGAAAAACTATTGAACTAAAATTCATTTGAAGTTTCATTCTCACAGCATTTTTAGTACTTGTTTCCTTAGGGTGTGTGTGTGTGTGTGTGTGTGTGTGTGTGTGTGTGTGTGTGTGTGTGTGTGTGTGTGTGTGTGTGTGTGTGTGTGTGTGTGTGTGTGTGTGTGTGTGTGTGTGTGTGTGTGTGTGTGTGTGTGTGTGTGTGTGTGTGTGTGTGTGTGTGTGAAATGGTCAAAAGGTAGGTCAGTAGGAATATTGTTACCTGTCAAATATGCCCACTAGGTGTCAGGATTGTGCATCGGGTCCATTTGCACTGTGTGTGCCTAGTGCTACAATAGTCTACACAGCCAATGGCGCTACTCACATGACATAGACATGGTATGTGACAGCCAAACATATTTTCCTATTTAAAGCCAAAACAATCTATTATTATTAGTAGGCCTAGGCCTAGTAGTAGTAGCAGTAGTAGTTACAGTACATTTGTGTTGTTTTTTTTTACGTTAAAAGGATACATTTTACTCTCTGGATCTTTCATGCTGGCCATCCATGAAAAGAAAAAAAAAGTCACCATGTAATTTGAAGACCTGCTTGCTTTTTAGTTGTCTTAGTTTTCTGTTTTTAATGATTACTCTACAACAAATACGGTTCTATAATTGCCATACTATATTATAGTAATTACAGTGCATGGCACAGTACATGGTTGGTACAGTACTATCACTACTTAGTCGTGCACTGGTGTTGTGCGCTGAAAGCAGCAGTTCGACAAGTTCACAACACATTAAAGGGTAAGCTAAATTGAAGTGGATGTGACTCATGTGAGTGTCCACACTGCACGCTACCATCCACTCCCATCCACTTCAATTGGGAACAATATTCTTTCTTTATCTTTATCTTGCCCGGTGGGAATGACCCTTTACTCAGTAAAGTGCTCATCGATAAGTCATCAGCGCAGCAGTCTCCATCTCCACCCTATTTAGCAAAAACGGTCACAACGTGACACTTTGTGAGCTTGTAGATTCAGGCGAACTAGCTATTTTAGGAGAACAGATTGGTATAGAGGGGAAAAAAAGAGGGGCCAGGTACAGACCACTGTGGGACCCCTTTCAATGTAATAATGTATAGGGTATAACTGGTTAAGAACACAATTTTATTAAGGGTACAAGAAAAGGAAACGTTATGGTTGTACTGCACTTTAATTTGATTAACTTGATGCACCGCTGCAATGCCAAATCAGAATCAACATAGCACATAGACAGGCTACTGTCTGTGTGTCATGTGTTACCATGGAGTACTGTAAGAGGTTACATTATGGGATGTTAATATGCAGCAGGTGTGAGTGCATACCAGCTGTCTTCTACCTGATACTGGCCCCACTCATTGATGACATTTAAATACACAAAGCAGAAATTCAGCCACGCTTTGTGCATTTTGTCGTTGTCTGGTGGAAACCTTGTAGGCCTATATATATATATGTCCAAAACCGTTCGTTTTGTATTTATCATTTAAAAAATTATTTATACTAGTGAAAATAGCTGATCTACAAGAACACAACGCCTCACATCGCGAGGCGTTGTGTGTTTGTAGATCTGCTAATTTCGTAGTTTTGTGCGACAGTCTTGTATGATGAAGCAGGGCTTTACTTTACAAAAAAAAAATCAAACCTCGGTTCGAAGTGGAGCGGTGAATCTGAGCAGCTATACCGTGTGTGTGTGTGTGTGTCTAGTCTGCACAATAGTGCCATAGAAGCTGTGTGTGTGTGTGCCTGCACAACAGCGCCCCTCCTTTAACTAGTGTGTTGTGTGTGGCCACTCAAGGTATTGCCAGGCTACGGACACGGCCAGCCAGCCACTCAGCCACCCAGCCACCCAGCCACCCAGCCACCCACGGACATACCCACGGACATACCTGTCTATTGGGAGTGCTTTCACCGCTCCAAAAAAACATAAAAAATGGAAACTTGGAGATACAAGGTTTCTGCCCGACAGTGACGATTTGCTGCAGTGGCAGTGCAACGTAATCACTCATCTTTCCAATATTGAAAGAACACACAATAGATAGTCAGCATTGTCATTCACCACCTGTAACAATATCTAAATTGAGCCTTCAGAAGTTTTACATACTGTACGTCTCTTCTCTAATCATTGTGATCCATTAGCAGCCTGCAAATGCCGTGGTTGTAAGCTTGGCTGGCAGAGTGAGCAGTCGCCATTCCCCAGCCTGCTTTATTGTCATTGCGTCAGGTTTATTGTCATTTATAGGGCAAGGTTGATGGCTTGTGTAAACACAATGTGTCATACCAATTTTATAGCTGTCGGTATTACGTTGATAGTCTACAATAACCATCGCCTCAATCTTCCGGTTTCCAAGAACAGGTTCACACCACCAGGAAACTGTTCTTGGTTGATGTCTTTGGACAAAAGCAGACAAAAGCCTGAAACTAACCCCTTGCACCAGTGTTAGAGTCCTGCAGTGCAGTTTAGAATGGTTGCCATGGTGAACAGGCCTGTTACACCTGCTGCTGAATGTGCTGTTGCAATGAGCAAATATATACAGGCATTGTCTGCTTTATCAGGAAATTACAAATAATCACACATGTCAACTTCCAGGGTATTACAGTAAGGAAATGTAGATTAGTTCATTTTCTCAAAGTTGAAGATAGCTAGTCTTTGCTTTCACAGGTACAACTTGTGAAGCTTTAATTCTCATGATTAGCACATTATATTGCAAGGTTTCAAGTGAATTGTGTTGAGAACGGAGCAAGAGCAAGCCGTTGTCATAGGAATGAGTTGTGATATTGCAATGGGGAGAACACAGAGGCAACTATTGTGTCAGTCAACCATGGCTTATGGCTAAGGCTGAGCCTTGTAATAACTTATGAAGGCCTTTTTCTCAGAATTCCAAATTTCAGATACATATTTCTAGAGATTTACTTCCAACTGTTGGGTCAATCTATACAAGTGATATCTCATGTTGAAGCTCTATTGAAAAGCAAACCTGTTAAATAACCATCTTTTCTGCATTCAGTCACACATTATCATACCTCATTTCACCCAGACATTCATGAATAATAATGTGATTTAATCACATTATTATGTTGTATAATCATTATACAACATATTGCATATAATGGAGTGCTTAACATTATTGGCACAAACTCAGTCAAAGCACACCATTTCAGTATCAATTCAGACTTTCGGTTCAATTATTTTTTTTCTTTATTTTCATTTATATAATTGATATTCTAACCAATGTTTGGAGCAGTATTTACACGTAAAAAAGTAGATACAGTGAGTAGAAGTAGTCACAGGGAGTGCTCCACATATCTGTAATGTCAAATGTCATTACAGATATTCAGAGTGCTGTTGTACAAGATGACATCTTTCAGATCAACCCTGCGAGTCTCTCCAAGTTACAGCAACTACGTAGTACAGAGTTCCTGTATAGTACTAAAATATCTTCTAAGCTACCATGTTTTGTATGGTTTTTTTGGGAGTAATGGAGCTGGAAGCAATTGAACGTTAACGTGTATAGATGAGGCAAATAACATGGCATCGTGGCTGGTAAAGTGAACTAGATACGGTGACTCTCACTTACAGACTTGTAATGGTCCATTTAGAGAGGGACCCTGAGCGTCCCTGAACCCTACTTTGAGACCCACTAGTATAAAGTACATAGTTATGTCATCAGGGTTGACATTATGCTGATAATATTGACAAATTGACAAATTATTTTAACTTTAAACATTACATTTTTATTCAAGTGTTTCGTACAATACTTTATCTTTTGCAGGGATTGCACTTATAGCCTTGAGAATGTAGACAATGTTTCAAACATCACAAAGGACAAAATAGGTTGGATGTGATTATGTTTGGTAAAAACAATTCCATTCTAGAGTCTAGAGACGAACATGAAAACAAATATTTTGTGATTCTTTATTAAAAAAAAACATCATCAACAAATGAATATAAGTATGGCACCATAAATATGGCCTTATTTTTGGTCTGTTTTGAAAAGAAAAAAGAGGAAAAAGAAAATAAACTTTAGACTTGGAACAAATAAATACAATAAATAAAAACAAATGATATACAATATTACACTTGGAACAAATAAATACAATATATTTTACACTTGTAACAAATAAATACAATATATTTTAGACTTGGAACAAATAAATACAATAAATAAAAACACCTGCCTGTTCATAAACATTTTAAGTCCCTGACAGAGGAGGACAGTTGTGCATCACAATTTAGAGTCTGCTTAACGGCAAAGAAAAGGCAGTCTCCCACTACATGGCATTTTGTTTGATTGTCACGTAGTCTGTTTACTACAGCACATGAACAAAAGACCTTCATTTCTTGATATTTCTATCAGCTCCACTGATTTTGTATTTCAGCAGTCCACTTTAGAGGAACCTCCCATTCTGCCTCTGTGCTTCTCATTTCCTTCTCCCATTCCGTTTCTTATTTTCCTCCTCAATGCACCTCTTCTTTCTGTTTGATGGTTGCCCGGCTGCCCGCATAATACATCCATCCATTTCGAGAAGCCATCTGATTCGTGACAAGTTCCCGGTCTCCACTTATGCCCGGCCTCATCCCGCAACATCAAGCACTTAACGGCCATCATGCCTTCCATGTATTCTCAACGCCCTTAAGGCGACCACATCTTCATCTTCATATGGTCTCCTGGTGGGGCTGTTTGAAGGTCTTGCCGCTGGCGTGGATGGTCAGCTCGCTGTACGCTTGGGAGCGGAGGAAGCGAGGGTAGCAGTCTTTGGCCATCAGCATGTAGATTCTGTGCTGAGCCAGGTCAAAACAAGAGCCTGAGGGTGCCAGCAGGTTGGCTGTGGTGATGTCACGTGTCTCATGGTCAATGTTGATCTAGAAGAGGTGTGAAGCATAGACAGTTAGTACAGTGGTTCTCAATCTTTTCAGGCTGTGACCCCTAAAATAATCATATTTTAACTGGCGACCCCCCACCCTACAAGCACTTGGAGTTGTAAGACTTGAGGCATTATATTTAGTTTAACACGGTTCTATTGTGAAAATAACAGATCTACATGCTCGCAACGCGAGTCGTTGTGAGCATGTAGATCTGCTATTTTCACACTTTCTGACACTAATTTTTTACAATTTGGCCAATGTTTACATTTTTATTTTAGAGGTATTAAAAGAGTCTTAAAAGTCCTTAAATGGTCACTTTAGAAATGTGCAGATACCCTCTATTCTCTCTATACTGTATGTTGGTTTGTTTACTGTTGAGTGAGAAAACAGTGTTTCACATTAACTTAATCATCTGGGGACCCCCCCAAATAATTTGGGGGCCCCCCTGGGGTCCCAACCCACAGGTTGAGAGCCACTGAGTTAGTACACAGCAACTTTACTCATTATGCGTCGTTCTGTGTAGACAACGTGTGTATTGTAATACAGCACATAAGATTGCAGCACTATTATTTTTGAAACAAGTGTATCGTAGAAAGTATAGTGTAGACAGGTATAATAATAGATAATGTGATCTGTTCGAGGACTCAATCTAAGCAAAGTTGTGTCTTACCTCTCGGGGAGCATCAAGGCCGATGAATTCATCATAGATCTTCTGGGCTTTAGCTGGCAGCTTGGCAGGAGATTTGATACACTTGTATTGCTCACAGGCGAAGTAGAACGCAATGTTTTCCTCGCTGAACTCTGACATCAGGAAATCTGTGAAGGCACACTGTCCATCTGCGGGAGCAGAAAGAGGCCAGTGTTAATTCTGGCAAACAACATGATTCCTATGTGTGTGTGTTGTGTGTGTGCAACTGTGTGTGCAACTGTGTGTGTGTGTGTGTGTGTGTGTGTGTGTGTGTGTGTGTGTGTGTGTGTGTGTGTGTGTGTGTGTGTGTGTGTGTGTGTGTGTGTGTGTGTGTGTGTGTTTGTGCGTGCGCTTGCGTGTGCATGTACAGTATGTGTATGTGTGCATGTGTATTTGTGTTAATGTGTCATGATATTGGTCTACATATTGATCTACTTACGTTTACTTGCAAGGAGATTTTCAAAGGACTCTTTCCACTTCAGGCATTCCTCCAGGTTGGGCCTGGAAACAAACAAGGACCCAGTACTGTTAGGCTTGACCTGGCATTTTTATAAATGCACATGTTGATGAATCACTTTCTGTTTATATGCACATTATCTAGGATGCAATATTCCTTAAATAAGGCTTACCTGTTTTTCCATATTTTGCAGCGAGAAAGACTCCAATCTGGTTTCAGCAAAATACTTCCCAGCCTTGCTTTCAGTCCCTTAGCCCTGGAAAAAAGGAAACAAAATGTGATCAGTTTAGTCTTTGAATACATATTTATGGAAACATTTCATTACAAGTAAATTGAGGTATATGAGGTGCCGATTGTGTTAATGATTTAATGTGGTATAGTCCATGGCAATGCACTTGTATTTAATTTAATTTAATGTATTATTATTATTTTACTATACTCTACTCAAAGGCACTCTGATCCTCATAATCCAAATTATATACACATAATTTGTAATCATAAAAGCCAGAAGGTCTGATGTACCTTTCCAAGCAGGAGTTGGGCAGCGATGCAAGTCCTTTGCACATTGTGTAGCAGCAGCAGTGATGCCCAGTGCAGTGCTGTATGTAGGCGTCGTACAGTAGCTTGTAGAGTGATATCCGTCAGGCAAACCTCAAGAGAGGAGGAGGTGGAGTAGCAGTGTCTGCACTGGAGCGGAACAGAGATTATATACTCCTACCTCTAACGCATCATCCTCCCTCTCGGCCAATCACATGGTGAGAGGTGGGGGTCGAGAGAGAAAGAGAGAGAGATAGGAGAAGGGGAGGAAAGGGTGGAGGGCAAGGACAAGCAAGTACATTAGCTGACAAAATGATAAAAACACGATGTCTTGCATTGGAGCTTATAATTCTATGTTCCTTTTTGGTATCCATGAAATGTTGCCACGGTAAAAATGTTTTTCTGTATCCTCCTCTCCAAAAACATTGATCCACAATAGCGACTTCAGTGTGTTGTACATATATGCTCAGAAATGTGTGTATAATATAACTCTCTATAGGTTTTGATTTGGGGTAGGGAAAATATCAAATCTTTACTGTCGGCATGAACCTTAGTTTCGTGAAACAAGACTGTCGTGCAAAACAAGTGAAAATGGGAGATCTACAAGCACACAACGCCTCGCACGAGGCGTTGTGTCCTTGTATGTCCAAAACCGTTTTGTATTTATCATTTTAAAAATGTTTTTAAAATAGTGAAAATATCTGATCTACAAGGTTTCCACCCCAACAAAATGTCTACAAATGTCTACAAATACAACTCTTGTATGTGAATATGTATGTTCTAATCTCAGACTGGGGCCTTAACCACTTGAACGCCATATACTTTGTTGACCCGGTCCCCCAGGGGACTGTACTTGGTCCTCTCCCATTTCCCCTCTACACTAATCTAGACAATCTGCAAGCTCAAAATGCAACGCGTTGTGAGCTTGTAGATCAGCTATTTTTGCAGAAAGTTCGCCCTTATTCTTGAGTGTCTGCCTATGACATGCCCGAAATAGGTGCATAAAAAACGTTGAGACATTTAGTATGTTGGTGCCAATCAGGCTTTAACTACACTACCCAAACCTTTAGCAAAGCGTAATTATGCTTTTCCATGGTGAAACAACAGGTCTGAAAGTCACTCTTTTAGTAAATAAACACAAACAAATTTGAATGATTTAGGAAGGAGATCCAGACCGCGGATCACACACTTTGTTTTTTGCTTTGTCTTTTTTTTCCAGCTTCAGGCAAACTAATAACGTTAAAGCCAGTGCTTAATTTGTCAATATCGTGTGTCTGTCATCTATGAAGCACCACATCAGAAACATTACAAGAAATTTAACAAAAACATGAAAATATCAAGTAAAGAAAAATGCTGCACCAAAAAAGGTCTCTACTTGGAAGGATGAAAACATAAATGACCAAACAGGGAAGGTCCCGGATCCAATCAAATAGGTGCCGGATCCATCGGATTCAATCAAATAGGTGCCGGATCCATCGGATTCAATCAAATAGGTGCCGGATCCCCCGGATCCAATCAAATAGGTGCCGGATCCATCGGATTCAATCAAATAGGTGCCGGATCCATCGGATTCAATCAAATAGGTGCCGGATCCATCGGATTCAATCAAATAGGTGCCGGATCCATCGGATCCAATCAAATAGGTGCCGGATCCATCGGATTCAATCAAATAGGTGCCGGATCCATCGGATTCAATCAAATAGGTGCCAGATCCATCGGATCCAATCAAATAGGTGCCGGATCCAATCAAATAGGTGCCGGATCCATCGGATTCAATCAAATAGGTGCCAGATCCATCGGATCCAATCAAATAGGTGCCGGATCCAATCAAATAGGTGCCGGATCCAATCAAATACTGTAGGTGCTGTATCCAATCAAATAGGTACTGTATCCAATCAAATAGGTGCCGGATCCCCCGGATCCAATCAAATAGGTGCCGGATCCCCCGGATCCAATCTAATAGGTGCCGGATCCATCGGATTCAATCAAATAGGTGCCGGATCCAATCAAATAGGTGCCGGATCCAATCAAATAGGTGCCGGATCCAATCAAATACTGTAGGTGCTGTATCCAATCAAATAGATACTGTATCCAATCAAATAGGTGCCGGATCCCCCGGATCCAATCAAATAGGTGCCGGATCCCCCGGATCCAATCAAATAGGTGCCGGATCCCCCGGATCCAATCAAATAGGTGCCGGATCCAATCAAATACTGTAGGTGCTGTATCCAATCAAATAGGTACTGTATCCAATCAAATAGGTGCCGGATCCATCGGTCCAATAATTTGTTCAACCACAAATTAAGCACTGGTTAAGGCACACTTTTCATGACAATACAGAAACAAATCCATCTAACAACATGGCAGTTACCCTTCAGCAACCCTTTTGAAAAGAAGTGCCATGTTTTTATTTTCTAGATAGTCAGTGTTGTAAGGAGGACATATAAACCCACCTATCTCCCCGACTGCAAATTCGGTGACTTAATTGAATTGACCACATTTAAAACAATATTACTTTTTCTTTTTCTTTTTTTTTAATCCTCTCTCTCACACTTCTGCCAGTGTGCCAGTGATCACCCGTGCCTAAGGTTGCCTACCCCTGGTGTACACACTCTGTAAGATATCTCTCATGACTAAAGTTTGGGACGTGACCCAGTTTGTGCACCACTGAGCTAAACTGTAGCTCTTTAGCTGCTAAAAGATACTGTGGGAAAACACAGTATCCCTGAGAGCAGTCAGTCTAAACTACAGTACAGTATGTGGAAATAATTGTGTGTGAAGAATGAACACTATAACGCATGGCCTCATTGCCGGTGTTGGGTAGAAAACGTGTATGTCCAAAACCCAGTGCTTCATTTGTCAATGAATAGGGGCCGGATCCCAGGCTGTGCGCACGTGGACTGCGTGCGTGAACTGTTGCGCGTGACAATTACATGTTTTTCTCTTCTTCTTCTTACACAAATGTATGCACCCAGTATAACATTAGCAGCAACATTTGGCACATGTGGCTCATCAGAATCATTTTGATTTATCTATTTGAATAACTGGCATAATAGAAAAATATATACTTGTATTGTTAACAAAATTCTATGACATCATGTACAGTATGTGTGGATATAGCTTGACTATTGTGTTTCACTGTCACCTATGAAGCACCACATCAGAAGGAATTACAAGAAATTGAACAAAAACATGAACATATAAAGTAAAGACAAATGCTGCAGCTGTTTGGAAGGAGTCCAAACAGAACTATTTTGATTGACAGGGAAGGTCCCGGATACAATCAAGGGCCCTTCTTCCCCCATGAATTAAGCACTGCTTATACCTTTACTATTACTATCTCGTTGCTGTCAGGCAGAAACCTTTCAGTTTTTCTGTTAATGAATGCCCTATTCCATTATACAGATACGTCTATTTTCACAATTAAAAAAGGAACGGTTTTGCCATTGCATAGTTGGCCATCCAATGTGCAGTAAAAAAATGCCTCAATCCATGTCAATTTATCCATCTGTAACATCGAGGATGTAATGTGGAAAGCTCATAGGGAAGAAGAGAACATCCTAGTGTTACCTAATGTCTTTAGCACAGGAATACAAGGGAACATTCAATTGTACCCTTTATTACGAGGAAATAAAAGGCTTGTGGTCGCCTGAAAGGCCTGTGGGAACCCACCCGCCTACACACACACACACACACACACACACACACACACACACACACACACACACACACACTGCATGCGCTGTGATGTCAGCACACTCAGCCTCCATCTAGGTTTCCATCCGTCACATGAGAAAGGAACATGGCTTGTGTTCAACGTGGTGCAAAGGGACAAACTGAAAGAGGTTTCCGGAAACTGAGGATTTGCTGTCCTTGGAGCACGCACGCACGCATGCATCAATCAATCAATCAATCAAAACTTTATTTATATAGCACATTTAAAAACGACAATGCCGACCAAAGTGCTTTACAACAGAATAAAAACAGTGGAATCGAAAAACAATACAACCAAAATACAGACAAATTAACAAACAAGCGCGATGAAAAATAAAAAAGTTAAAATTAAAATTAAAAACTTAAAAGCTGCAGTTAAAAGCCAGATTAAAAAAGTGAGTCTTAAGAAGGGACTTAAAAACCTCAATAGACTGGGCAGACCTGACACGAAGAGGAAGGTCGTTCCACAGCCTAGGGGCGGCCACAGCAAAAGCACGGTCGCCCCTAGTTATGAGTCTGGCAGTAGCAGTGGGGTTTAATAGCGAAAGGTCAGCTGACCGTAAGGCTCTAACTGGGTTGTATGGTTCAATCAGTTCAGCCAGGTAAGTAGGAGCCAGCCCATTAATGGATTTAAAAGCAATTAAAAGGATTTTAAAATCAATTCTAAATTTTACGGGGAGCCAATGAAGAGAGGCCAGGACCGGGGAGATATGGTCCCGCTTTTTGGTGCCAGTAAGTAGGCGTGCGGCCGCATTCTGGACCAACTGTAGGCGCTTTAATGATGCTTGGTCAATACCGGAATATAACGCATTACAATAATCCAATCTACTAGAAATAAAAGCATGTATTAAAATTTCGAGGTGCTTGTGGGGGAGATATGGTTTTACTTTGGAAATTAAACGTAACTGAAAGAAACTGGATTGAATCACAGAGCTGATTTGTTTGTGAAATTTAAAAGAGCTGTCAAATATAAAACCAAGGTTTCTAACAAAGGGACGGAGATTAGGGGTTAGGGAGCCCAGGGAAACAGAGGATGAGGGAGTATCTTGACCAAAAATAATTATTTCTGTTTTATTGTCGTTTAAGTGTAAGAAATTTGTGTCCATCCAGAGTTTGATGTCCTGCAGGCAGTTGAGCAATGGTTGGAGAGATTGGAGTGGATTGTTACTGTTGTTTATTGTAAGTGGCATGTAGATCTGGACATCGTCAGCATAACAATGAAAAGAAATGTTATGTTTTGCTAAAATGGGTCCTAGAGGTAACATATATAATAAAAACAAAATAGGGCCACGCTCGTGCCACGCTGGTGCGCACGCACGCACGCACGCACGCACGCACGCACGCACGCACGCACACACACACACACACACACTGTCTGTTGAGTACTTTTATTATGTAGTGTCACAGTGTTTCCTGTTTTACTTAGTCTCAGCAGTCCTGTGATTAGTAAAAGTGTCATGTTTAGCTGTGTTCTTGGTGACCTGTGTCCTGTGTCACCATGTGTTCAGTGTTCCCTTGACAGTTTGTAGTCAATTGTACTGTGTGTCCTGTGTATAATGCGACCGCAGTTTTTCGGTGAACCTGAGCGCAACGGTGGGGGCGCGGGAGTGTGGGGAACACACACCACTGACTGACTATTGCCGATGATGGAGAGGGTATATAGCTTTAGGCCTATGTATTGAGAGGCACTCTTGCCGATTTCGGAAGAGACTCGTAGCCAATTGCAAGATATGTAAAGGTTATTTGGGGCCATGATGATACGTTTGATAACCTCCTCTTCCCACTACTAGAAATGTATATTTTCTGTGTTATTGTTTACAACCACAATTATTCACGTGTGGCAAGATCGCGGTTCCAGTAGTTTTACTTGTAGGCTAGTGTAGGCTTAAAAGCCTTTTCAGAAGTTAATTTAATGTTTTCCATTTAATAATTTCCTTTATCCTCATCTATCTTGCGCTAATGCACGCAACTGTTTTCGCCATAAAGCCTAGTAGGCTTTTCAGAAGTTCATTTAATGTTTTCCATTTAATGATTTCCTTTATAGTCATCTTGCGCTAATGCACGCAACTGTTTTCGCCTCGTTTTAAGGTCTTATTTTAGTTGTTTCTCATAAGCTCGCAACCCTCCTTGCCCATCGGCCCCCACCGTTGCGCACAGGTTCAACAGGAAAACTGCGGTCGCGTGTATAATAGCCCTAATACACAGCATTGTTTTTTTTAATAAATCATCATTGGACTTCATCAGTATGCCTGGTTCTGCGTCTAGGTCCTTACCTGACACACTGTGACAGTACAAACAGGCCACAATGGACCCAGCAGAACTCCAGGAAATTGACCTCCTAGTTATATCAATAGCCACATGAGTGCTGTTGTTTGGCAGCAGGAGACAGCTCTCAGGTTGGCCTTGAGAGAGTTTTCTTGTTTTATAAAGACGAGACCAAACCTTGTCAGTCTGGTGGGTGGAACAGCAATACAAAACTGACCACCATGTTGGCATCTTTGCTATCAAGCAACCGGCCTGTTAAGACTGAACCAGTAGTAACTCCAGGAAGAGTTCAAGAGACGTTGAACCAAACAATAGTATACAACAGGTAGTTCTGACGAAGCATTGGTTGCTGATTGGTTGAAATATCTTTCTACCTGTGCGAATAATGAGCATTACCACAAGGGTCTCATCAAACAAAGATATCAGCTGTGCTGGTATATGCTGGGGGCTAAAGGCTACAGTTTTCATGTGAAGTTCAGGGACATATAGTAGCTAAATGTGGCATTAAAACATTTTGTATATCTTAATTACAATGAAATGAAGTTGGCATGTTTTTTTTAGGGCAACTGTTGTATAATCGCAATATCGAGGGTGTTGTGTTCTCGTGATTATTGGCATTTCTGCTCTGCCTATATGGAACTCGCCTTAGGCTCGTTCCTGCAGCAGCGCAGGCGTGCCAATAATCACGATAACCCACACCCTCTCATGTAATATTACACAGTATTCATGAAATCTTCACCTGTACATTTTTGACTGTATGTGGTTTTTAAGAACTACGGAAGAATACAATTAATCATGTCATTAATCATGGTTAAGCAATTACATACAGTAGTTGACCGGAGTCCCAGTGAAGCCTCCTGTTTTTGCTCTACTGACTGCTGTAAATATCGTTGCTGAGAATAGAATCTGGCACAAGCACAACACCAGAAGGAGCCCCACTGATCTCCCAGTTTCAGCACAAAGATGGGGTCAAATTTGTTCTACTGCCATGCTGCCAGAACGTGGAATTTGACTGCTTATGTAACAGAGGTGATCCGAACCTCCCCACCCGGCTTTGAACCCGGGTCTCCCGCGTGAAAGTCCAATATCTTAACCATCATTCCAAAGGGACATCCTTATGGGAAGAGAGCAGATACTAGACTTTTGAGGCTTCAGGCTGGGGTTGTGACTCACCACACTGTGCGACCCACCACACTTACCCTCCTTCAAAACCGCTCTAAAAGAGCACCTACAAGTGCCTGCAAATTGTACTGTAACTGGACCCTGTAAAAAGTAAAACGTCTTCTCAGCTGAAATTCTTCGCCCCCCCCCCCCCTGTACATATCTTTCTTTTTTATTACTACTCTTATACAGTATATGTTGTGTTTGCATATTTCATCACCTGCAGTTACATTCTTTTTTCTGCCTCTGCTGGATCTTGGAGAATCCTTCATCCATTACAGGGAGAGAGAGAGAGAGAGCGAGAGAGAGAGAGAGAGAGAGAGAGAGAGAGAGAGAGAGAGAGAGAGAGAGAGAGAGAGATTATCTTGAGCTCAGCATGGAGCTTTCAGACATGACCTTCATAAGTTCAGCTCACAGCGGAACCTATGAAGGTCACGTCTGAAAGCTAGAGAAAGAAGGAATTAATATGAATCATCCACAGGGGGGAGTACTGTTATGATGACATGCTTGAAGTGTTGTCACGTGTAAAAAAAGGTACTGGAGATAACGGCCTATATACTTACACTGATATATAACTAATTAATTCACCGAATGTCTGTCTGGGCATGAAAGGGACACAGACAGACGGATACAACGGGTATTGAACAACTGGACCGTCCAGTTGTACCCGTTGTATATGTCCAGAGTATGGACGTTAATGGTGACTATTCTGCCCCACGGGCACCGGTCTAGTATTATATAACCACCAGTTACGTCAACCATCAACTGATAAAACTGTATTATGTGAAATAAGTGTCTGCGTTAAATAAGGCGGTAAATACAATTCAAGGACAAGATGTAGGCTTGTAAGACGTTTGAAACCATCCATATTTACAATATCTGTACAGTATCTTTACAGTTTACAGGTGTAAACCAGTGTGTGTAATTCATTTCTGTGAAAGTTTTTGTTATTTCCATAACATGAGAAAGGAAGAAGAAGAGGGGGGCAGGGGGAGGAAGAGAGAGAGAGAAAGATAAATAAAAACAACAACAATGCGTCTACATATTCATAGTACCGGTATATCGGTGCAGTATGTACCTGAGGTTAAACATAAGGTGCATGACCATAGGTATTGTGTTCTTTTTTTCCCTTCGAAATTTAGAGTAGCCAATTATTTTGTGCCTCCCTTTTCTCCCCAATGTAGTCATGCCAACTGATTCGTCCACACATTTCTGTGTCATTGCTGTTGCTATCCAGTGAGGAACCCCCACAGGAAGGACCCTGACAGGTGCCGCCCCAGCCCGTAGGGGTTCGCGCAATGACCAATATCGCCGGTTGCACGATGGTGCCGGGTGCACAGGGACTTTACCCACCCAAGCGTCCTTTATGTTAACATGTTAATTATGTCAATACTTTTATAATTGTTAATAATGATTAATTTGTGGTAAATGTACTGCAAGTAAGCCCGAACAGACAGACATCACCTGAAGATATTTCAGAGTTTATGCTCAAAGGAGGATGGCAGAGAAATACTCAATCCGTAAGATATTTAGGAAGACTCCTCAGACAGAAACTATTTATTTGTTTTATTTTTAAATGCTCATAAAGTGCTCTGTGCAGTAGTCTACATGATTTCCTGTAAATGTAATCTCCAGTATGGCAAAACATACAGACCAGTCCACACACGTATTATAGAACACATGAGTGCCATCAGACGCAATTAAATCTCCTATTGCCAGATACTTTATGGAAGCCAGTCACTCCATAGGCTATAGCAGATCTGTCATTTTTTATAGTAATAAAATCAAGTTAAAGGACCTACACCATGAATTTTCACTTTTTCTATTTTAAAACCTTTTTTTGGGGTCCCACTGGCACCTTCTATCCTCACAAAGTCCTATTTCTGTACATTGTGTCTTTCTCTGGTTTTGGGAAGACAGAGATGAAAAGCTTTCCACAGGTTCTCAGAACAGTGCTGTTCTGAGAGTTGATCCGTGTGATGTCACACGGATTCCCGTTTTTTTTTCAGTCAAAAAAAAAAAAAATTCAAAAAAAATTTTTTTTTCAATTATTTTTTTTCAAAACTTTTTTTTTTCAAAAGAATGCAATGCAGTCAAAAAAAATATTTTTCAGAGAAAAATTTTTTTTTTTCAAAAATCTTTTTTTTTCAAAAACTTTTTTTTTTCAAAACTTTTTTTTTCAAAAAACTTTTTTTTTTAAAAACTTATTTTTTTACAAAAACTTTTTTTTTTTCAAAACACTTTCAAAAAACTTTTTTTTTCAAAAACTTTTTTTTTTTCAAAAAACGTTTTCTTTTTCAAAAAACTTCTTTTTTTTCTGGAAAAACCCCACTAGATGCGCCCCTGAGCAAACAGAGGCCGTTTTGGTATTGCAGCTGGAGAGCCTCATTATAGTAGAGCTAGAACAAACAAAAAGAATGGTCAGAGTGTTTGTTGAGGGTTAAAACCTGTCTAAAAGACTCAATTTTGAGCATATATTTATACAAAAAATATAGTTTTAAAAGCATGGTGTAGGCCCTTTAAGAAATCCAGAAGAGGGGTTGATTTAGACACCAAACTGAATATAGAATGTGAAATGTACTTGATGATTTCAAATGTAATATTGTGTAAAACCTCCAGCTCCTGTGTGTGCGTCACACCATTCGTGTCACACTGGCCAAGACAGAATTCATTTGCACTGAACTGTTCTGACATCACAATGATGACTCGACCAGGGAGATCCCTGATTTCATCAATATTAAGCCCATATCTGGGAATGCCCATGTATGGACATATTGTGTCAGTCTCATGTGGTCTATGACGTCAAACATCTATGATGTCAGATGTCAGTCATCTCCATAATTATTTGGGAAAATATATGGCCACATTTTGGCCAAATGTTTCCAACTTAAACAACCAACCAGGTCTGTGCTTTTTTTAATTAATCAAAGTTGATGGCCACATCAACCACGTGTGTGTGTGTGTGTGTGTGTGTGTGTGTGTGTGTGCGTGCGTGTGTGTGTGTGTGTGTGTGTGTGTGTGTGTGTGTGTGTGTGTGTGTGTGTGTGTGTGTGTGTGTGTGTGTGTGTGTGTGTGTGTGTGTGTGTGTGTGTGTGTGTGTGTGTGTGTGCCCTTTAGGGTGAGGTCGCTTCTCGCCCCATTAGGGTGTCTTACTGGTATTTGAAGGTCTCTAAATGGTCACTTATGGGCTGATTGGCCTCAAATGAAAATCGGACTCAAAGCTTGGCCGTTCCGTGAAGCCAATGGGTTGGATTGGCCAATCAGGGAAGCCTGTAACATTGTGTGTGTGTGTGTGTGTGTGTGTGTGTGTGGGTGTGGGTGTGGGTGTGGGTGTGGGTGTGGGTGTGGGTGTGTGTGTGTGTGTGTGTGTGTGTGTGTGATCGATTGATCGATTGATTGATTGAAGAATGTATTAGAAGTTTGCAATAGGAAAAAGTACAGTTTCATGACAGCACAAATCACTGGTACAAGGTCAACTAAAAGGAGATCCTAGCAAGCTTTACGGCTTATTTACACAGGAACCACTTTATGTACCTTATATAACATTGAAAGACAGACGGATAGAACAGTACTTTGAGTACTTTGCATAGGATAAAACATCAATTACAAAAGCAGAAAAAAGGAAAGAAAATAGTGTGTGTGTGTGTGTGTGTGTGTGTGTGTGTGTGTGTGTGTGTGTGTGTGTGTGTGTGTGTGTGTGTGTGTGTGTGTGTGTGTGTGTGTGTGTGTGTGTGTGTGTGTGTGTGTGTGAGTGAGAGAGCTTCAAGGTGCTTCATCTGTCTGATCCCTCAGGGGGCCCAGGCAGATGCTCACTGTGCCTCTGTGCGACTCTTTATTAAACAGTAACCACTGAAGTGTGTCTCTGGGCAACACCATGGACAATAACAGCTCCCCTGGGGCTCCTGTCCTGTCCTGACTGAACTCAGTCAAGCCTGATAAGCAGTGAGTCTTGGGAAGAAAAAGAAAACGAGGAAAAGAAAGTTCAGGCGTTTGGTATTAGAGGTGGTGCTTCTCATTTAAGGTAGACTACTGTATGTGTACGGTAGGGGTGAGTGCACATGATTGTGTATGCTTGCATCATAATTCTTTAAGATCTGTACATTCGTGCATGTGTGCGCATATGTGTGTGTCTGTGTTTGGGGCGGCAGTGCCTCAGGGGTAGAGTAGCCGGTAGAACGGCCGGATGGGAGGTTCCCCGTTCGATCCCAGGCTCCCCCAGAGTTAGTGTCGAAGTGTCCTTGAGCAAGACTCTGAACCCCTAATTGCTTCAGATGTGCAGGTTGGTGCCTTGCATGGTTTCCTCAGCCATTGGTGTCTGAATGGGTGAATGTAATGCACTATCTATGTAAAGCGATTTGGATAAAAAGCATTATATAAATGCACCAGAACAAGATCTTTGGGCATCATTTCCTCTTTTGTCAACAAAAGTGCTCTCAAGACACTTGCCGGAGCCCTCATTCAATGCCACTTTGACTATGCTTGCACCTTGTTTTCCAAGGCGACCGTGTTGTGCTGGGGGGGACGCCCAGTGCAACACTTGTGGAATACTTTCAGCCATCTGTAAACAAGGAAATACTTTGTTTTGTTTTTAGTTTTGAGTCAAATTATTAATTTTATTATTTAGTAGCCGGGTAATAAGCGGGATAACGGCTGGCTCCTTGGTCGTTGATGGGAGGTTCCCAGTTTGATCCCAGGCTCCCCCAGAGTTAGTGTTGAAGTGTCCTGGAGCAAGACTCTGAACCCCTAATTGCTCCCGATGTGCAGGTTGGTGATGAATTGAATACATAGGACCACAATGGATACAAGTCCCCAGGACTTTTTTGTGTTATCCTTTTAGCCTAAATGTCTGACTGTACCTCGTGCCGTTTGCATTTATGTCTAATACAGTATATTCAATCAATCAATTAAAAGCTGTATCATACCATCATCATCAGTGTATTCTATTCCTCAGTGACACTGGGTGTGGTCATTGTTGCGACCGTAGGTCGCATTTAGTTACGGTCGCAGTTTAGTATGAAAACCTCCACCGGCCGTCCGTCGGTCACACGTGCGGTCGACCGCACGTCACACGTGCGGTCGACGTGTGATGAGGTCACGATGAGTCATCTATGCCCAAATATAGATTTCTAGGTCAGATGGCCCATAGAGTTTGTGATGTCAAACCTAGCAACCCAATATAAACAAACCTGATGTCAGACCTGAAGTATCCTTTTATACCCATATATGGAGATACAGAGATCTCCATATATGGGCATATTAGAAAGCCCATATATGGGCATATACGGATGACATCAGGGATATCCATATATGGGCATAAAAGGGACAAGGGCTTACAGTTAAGAGATCTCCATATATGGGCATATCAGAAAGCCCATATATGTTCATATACTGATGACATCAGGAATATCCATATATGGGCATAAAAGGGACAAGGACTTACAGTTAAGAGATCTCCATATATGGGCATAAAGGGACAAGGACTGTTACAGTAGATATAGAGATGTCCATATATGGGCATAAATGAACAAGGACTGACAAACACTGAGATCTCCATATAACCTATGGGAATATAAGGGACGAGGACTGTCAGCTTGTAGACCTATTTTCTAAATATTGTTGTACATTAAAAACTTGAAATGGGTCGTTCTGCATAGTACTTGGGATTTGTTGATGTAAATGTTCACATAGAGTGTAATAATTGGTAAAACAAACTTTTGGCCTATTTGTGGAGATAAGCGACCAACGGTCGCTTATCTCCCGATTAGGGAGTCTTACTGGTATAAAAACATGCAGTTCATGTTCGTCACTCACGCCTCATGTCGCGCCTCATGTCACGCTCCATATATGGCCCTGATGCCCATCAATATTAAGCCCATATCTGGGAATGCCCATATATGGACATGTTGTGTCAGTCTCATGATAACCAGTGTGGCTGTCGCGACGCGAGTCACACATGCAAATGGATTCCATCCTTGTCCCTTTTATGGCCATATATGGAGATCCCTGATGTCATCAATATTAAGCTCATATCTGGGAATACCCACATATGGACATATTGTGTCAGTCTCTGTTGTTTCAGCACAACCTCACCCTAGGGCGTCTTACTGGTACTGATGCTGTTGACATTGTATTGATATCAGTGTATGTTGTTGACACCCTAACGACACTGATTGTGTGCATTTGCTTCTGCATTGTGCAGGATGAGGTTTTGGGCATATACTGGCATAATGCTGTCATTTTTTGCTGATAGTGTGTTCTGATGTTGTTGTCTCCGTCAGGCCAATACTATGTATTTGCCCCTGTCCGACCATGCATCTCAGGCACCGTTGGACCGATTGGTGTGAAACTGTGCAAGCACACTCCCTGGAGTCCAGAGCTAGGTCCAGGCCATAGCAGTCGTGGTTTAATGTCCATTAACATATTTAGTCTCATGCCTCTGGTATTTTCGATAGTATCCTATGCACTATAACCTATCAAGGTTATGCCACAGCCTATATTCATCAATAATGAATTGATTGCTGGACCCATGTGTTGCTCATTCCAACAAAACCGTAAACAGTATAATGACTCGTTTACCACATTAGCTCTAAGTGGGGAAGTCACTGATTAACTCCTCGCTTTGTTTTTCTCCCACATCCCAGCAAATGGATTTCAACATATCAGACTGAAATAATAAGACTGATATTTGAGCGTCCTCACAGCATCACATACACATTACACAGTGTGAATGTACCGGCTATAACCTTGGCGATCATAACAAACAATGTCAATATATGGCAGCAGGTTACTACTTGTAGGTATATGTGAGCGAAAGTCCAATTCTATTTAGAGAGAAACAGATGAGGGAGAAATAGTAACACCATATGGTCTTTTTTCAGACTTTTTTCTACAGTAGGCCTATGTGTGCCAATGTTTGTTGTGTCTTAAATTGAGCCGGGTATACATCAAGCCTGTATTTGATGTGTAGTTATAACAGTGGTACACCATGGGTACTGCATTTGATTAAGAGACTGGAGACCAGAGGGGACAGATAAGGGAGAGAAGAGGAAAAAAGAGTCAAATAGAACGTTTGCGAAGAGGGTCAGGTGGAGAGAATGGCAATGGAAACAAGAGAGTGCGAGAGAGAGTGTCAGGAAAAGAATGGCTCAATGATCAATGGCACACTTGTATAATCCCTTATGTAGATGATTATAGATTTCAACTGACACTGAATGCACGCGCGCGCGCACACACACACGCACACACAACAACACCCATAGCATAACATCTTCACTTTCACTAATACATGATTAGTGTGAGTGCAGTCACGGTGACAATGAAACCATGTTCTCTATTCAGCAGTGCCCCAGATAGGCAAGTGTGATGTTGTCTACAGAGTAGAGAGCTGTCCTACTTTCAAACTGCTCTTCATCCCCAGCATCACTAAACACATCCAAGGCAACAAGAAAATCAATGGATGTGTAGTGGTTTCTTGGTGGGCAGCTCCATCACACTGGCGTCCCAGATACTGAAATAGTCAAAGATAGCTGTGGAAGCATATGAAGAAAGAACAACAACAAAGGTTTGAAGTCTGGGTTTTACTTTCTTCTTTTAAGCCGAGACTTGGAAGCAGTGACTCAGTGTGGTTAGTACAGTAGTTATAAAAAAGAAGAAGAAAATAATACAACATATTGCACTACTGTATGTTGCTATATTCTTCATAATATTATGTATTATATTACAAATTACAACCTTGAACCTTGAACCTTGTACATCAGCTATTTTTGCTAGTTTCTGCAAAAATAAACTCTGTTCTCCAGCAAAACAGGGAAAGAAACAGGCGGAAAAAATGCATTTACAGGACATTTTCGGGAAAAGAGCAGTAAATATGGAAGAGTTGAAACGGCATGTACTGTACAGACGTCTTTTTTTAATTACAATGTTTTTTTAAAGAGTACCCGCCCCCACCGGGAAGAGGTAGAGTCTTCGTCCTATTGCACTCCTCCTGCTCGACATTCTCCACTGGTGCTGCCCCAGCTGATAGGGACATGGGTGGGTGACGTGACGTAACGTTTTCGCTGTCCTCGGTGTCAAACATGTATAAATAAACAATATATTTGTCAAAAACCTTCTGAATATTGTGCAGGACATTAAGCTTTATGTGAACTTACTCAAGATTAAAGCATTTCATTCCTCATTTCTTCAGAATGTTCAACCAAACATGGCAAAACTCATATGGTGTGACTGTCCTGACCTTGTTTCTCAAAGTGGGAACTTGAATAAAACTAAGAAAAAGAATTGCTAAAAATCATTTGAAAATGAATTTAGGCTAAAAAAATGTCTATTTGTGAGCCTATATCTTTTCAAAGTCAAAGCATAATGTTTTCAGTCATTTCTGATCAAAAACATTTTGTCCCCCAAACCAAAATCATTTGGTGTGACACTAGTTTGGACAAATTAAACAGGCAATTATTTGGACACCTATTGGTTAGAGAGGTCCTTCTTCTGTAAGGCTATTCAGCACTCCCAGCACAACTGCAAGACAGGTGTCTGAGGTGAGTTATGATTTTAACATTTTCATGAAATGCCATCTTGTTGAAACTTTGACAAACTCACCACTTTGGATGTCTGTTGGTGTGACACCTTTTCATTAAAAAAAGCTTAAGTTATTTGAAGTTTTGGTCATATTTCCATGTAGATCTAGGTTGCTTTGTTATAGCTAGCATGCTGTTAGCATGCTAATGTGTACATAGTAGCCTCAAGGTAAACCTAAATGCAGAAAAACGTAATATGGTGTGACACTTAATCATAATGGTGTGACATCTGCTTGTCACGCCATATGACTTGATTGTCACACCATATGATTTATACTGTATTTAACTACAGATATAACAATAAATAACAAAGTTCCATGTTTCTTTTGTACATTTAAACATTTGTTTTAAACATTTCTACATAAAATGTAATTTAGCTTCATTCAGTGATACTTCAAATTCATCAGACAGAGCAGAAACCCCTTCACAGAAACCTTAACATATTGTTTCAATCTAAACAATATTTTCTCTTTGTCTTAAACTATACATTCCATTTTCTTTTGTCAGCTGGAAAATGACAAGTGCTGAGAGAACGAGAAAGTACAGGGAGAAACTAAACAATGACCCAGCAAGGAGAGAGGAGCCAAAGGGGCGAGACTGCATTTTCTACGAAGAGCAGGAGGTTGTCTGTGGCATAGCAGAACCGCAACAAGGCAGCCGGTTTGCTACCCTCACCAAATACGACTGGCTGATGTACAATACAGTCTAAATGTATAATCTAATCTGATCTAATACTTTTGTACTTTCACTCACTGGACTGGACAGTGGACAGTGTTAAGGTAGGACCCGAGACAAAACTAGCGAAAATAGCTGATCTACAAGCTCTCAACACGTTGTGCTGCGAGAGCTTGTAGATCAGCTATTTTTGGAGTTGCGCAACCCAGCACTCTTTAGCTAGTGGAGATGTGGTGTAATGTCATGATTCCTAATTACATTTGTTCAACACAAAATGCTGTGTTCAAGTTCAGGAGACTTCGGAAAAAAGCAATTTACCTGAATGCTGAGTTCTGTTTCCACTAATTGGTGTTAATAAAATGTTGCCTTGGCTCCAAGTGTGGCTATGCGCCTTATTGTCTCTTTAGGATCCTTCTGCCGTGGGCCGGCAGAAGACTATGTGCGTAGCATTCCTGTGCACATCCTCATCATCCATCTACTACTACAATTCTTTCTTATCCCATGTTAAAGCCCTACAATAATATCCTGTTCAGAAATATTAAGGCCATGTTATCCTGGGTAATTGTTTAATCAATCAGTAAAGTTCAGTACTCACTAATAGGTAGGTTAAAACACAGTTTGCTTTGACACATGAAGATATGATCATACGGTGTGACACTAAATCATTTGGTGTGACATTCCAAATAGTGAAAAATCATACCTTTATTAATGATTAAACCAAAAAAATGTTTATGGATTACATAGAGAATATTATCAGGAAGAGTCACAAATATTTGTGTAATTTTAGAGAAAGTTTTGACAGAATACATTTAAAATATGTTGTAAGATCATGAACATGGGCCTCACACAGAGTGTCGATTATGAAAAAAATATACAGATATAATTAATTTTCAACTATAGTGGATCACTGGTTAGTTATGATAAAGGACTTTGATAAAGTGAGTAACTTAAGAAAGATGTACTCCATTTTCATTTTATAAACAATTATTTTCATGTCACACCATATGACGATTTTAGGCACAAGTACAACAAACTGCTGAATAAAGTCTGATTCCAATAAAATATCTAAAAACAAAATGTATTTCCATAAGGTTGAGAGTGAGTAGAACAAAAGTAAATCACTTTTATGCCTGCATTTTAAAGTTTTTTTAAAAACACATTTTTTGGGGCGTCACGTCACTGACCCACATATCAATGACAAATATCTCTCTCCCTCGAACATGGGCCAGTTGTGTTCTTGTACAGATTTTTGGTTTATAAACATTGAGACTGCACAGGTGCCGGTTCCATGTAGTCAATTCCCAACAGATCCACAAACCTGTTGTTTTGGGGCACGTTTGCTTCCGTTCATTCAACCTCCTCTTGTGTGTTGGCTGGTGAGACTGTCCAACTTTTTGCAGCAAGAGCCGTTGGCCGCCGCGTCCACGTCCATGGACGCGGCCGTGGACGCGTCCATGGACGCGGCCGCGAAAAAAACGTCCGTGGACGCGAGGCCGCGTCCACGGACGCAAACGGCCGGCCGTCCCGGCCGTGGACGCGGCCGTGGACGCAGACGGCCGGGGACGCGGCCGTGGACGCGGCCGTGGACGCAAACGGCCGGCCGTGGACGCAAACGGCCGGCCGTGGACGGGTCCATGGACGAGGCCGCGAAAAAAAGGCAGCGAAAAAGAAAAAAAAAGGTGGCTATTGTATGTATTTTTTGATGGAGATTTCAAATATGACCTTCTTTTTTGCATAGGACAACTCTAACCTGCATCAATTGGTATTTTATAATTGCCAATTGTACCCCATCCATCTAAAAAACAAATTGGATGTCTATTGTATGTATTTTTTGATGGAGAATTCAAATATTAATTTCTTTTTGGGATAGGACAACTCTAACCTGCATCAATTGGTATTTTATAATTGCCAATTGTACCCTATCCATCTCAAAAACAAATTGGATGTCTATTGTATGTATTTTTTGATGGGGAATTCAAATGTTACCTTCTTTTTTAGATATGACAACTCTAACCTAAATCAATTGGTGCATCAACCTACTTACTATCTATCTATCTATCTGTCTATCTATCTATCTATCTATCTATCTATCTATCTATCTATCTATCTATCTATACTTCACCTTTAGTCCAGAAGAGAGTTCAGCCTCAGGAACTTGCACACATGGAACTGTGTCATGACTGTGTCATGGAGCTAAAACAGAGCTATGTTAAATACTCACAATGACTCTGATGGACCAATCAGGGTGGTGGTGGGGGGAGGGATCAACAATAGACAGAAACTGGATAATGCTTTGTTAACTGTCCCACCTAAGTCCCTGCTAGTCTGAACAAACATCACCTTCCCTCTCATAATACTACTACTACTACTACTACTACTACTACTACATTTATATAAAGCTGCTCTTGCATTTGAATGAAAGTCTGACACAAGTTAAGGTTAACTTAGGTAGTATTTCATTTTGCTGGCTTTTAGGGTCTGTGTGTGAGTGTGTAGGGCCTGGCTCACAAATTATTATAATTGTCATTAAGTGACTCTATCTATCTATCTATCTATATATCTATCTATCTATCTATCTATCTATCAATCTATCCATCTATTTATTTATACTTACTGTTTACATTTTCTATAAATATTTATTTCTATATAAAACTCAGTTGTGTGGAGTTATTGTGTGCCTTTTCTTGTAGCTAAAGAGTCCATTTGTTCACTAGACATTAAGTCAAGGTTACTATTTTGAGTTGAAGCTAAGTGTTTTATTGCGTTGTGGTTTAACATGATTTAAAAGGCAAATTCATTGTTATGGTTACTTTAGAAGACTGCTTTTGCATTCATGAGTTAAAAAGAGAGCCAAGCTAATTCAAAGAGTTAAGTTAAAGGAACACAAAACATGACCTAACTCACAGCTGCCATTGGACAGACAGTTACAACATACTCTTATCTTTCACAGAACAGACAATTATCATTTATTTTATCTATTTGAGACTATGTAGCTGCTCTAGGGGAAATAGAGCATTATATCAGCCTATTCAATTGATAATGACCAATGGGTGCCAGTTTCTAAGTAGTTAAAGCATATTAACATAACAATATATGTGGCCTAGACATGGATATTGCCCAATCAACTCGTAATCTACAGAAATGTCCACCACATCACACAGTATAAAACCTAGTAGGCTTAGTGGATTACCTATGTTAAATCATGTCAGGTTAGTTTGGTTCAAGGTTCAAGTATAATAATTTATGAGACAAATATGTAAACAGCACAAATTTACAATCACATCTAGGCTAGAATGATAACATAAAGTCCTGACTACTCCTTGTTATTGTGGTCCTAAATACTACAATGATTAGTTTGGATGCATTGCTTCTATCATGTCCAATTAAAAATAAATACATTACATACATACAGAAATCTGCCTTCTCCTGTATTGTATTAGTGACATTCATTATAAATAGTAAAATAACAGGACAGAGCAAAAAGGGCCTATGTTGTGTCTTTATCTGATCACATGCAATCAGACACTCACACTGCACAGCAATACTTTATTACAGGCTCAAGGCCCACATGGTAAGAAGACAATACATTACAAAGATAATAATTAAAAAAACAACAACAGAGAGTACATTCACCAAGCCCCACCGGAGCTAAAGAGGCACTCATGCCAGTGTCCTCTAACGGTAGACGTGTACCTGACAGAGCTTTCCCCACATTGGTTACAGATATAAGGTTTCTCTCCGGTGTGAATTTGTTGGTGTATTTTGATATGTTCCAGTCTAGGAAAGCTCTTTCCACACTGGTCACAGCAATAAGGTTTCTTTCCAGTGTGATTTTTCTGGTGTGCTTTGAGATGATGCATATCACTGAACCTTTTCTCACACTGGACACAGCAGTATATGGCTTCTCACCAGTGTGGATTTTCAGGTGTCTTTTCAGAGCCGTCTTCAGAGTGAACCTTTTCCCACATTGGTGACAGCAGTAAGGTCTCTCTCAAGTGTGGTGAATCTTCTTGTGTTGTACGAGGCTAGATTTTACAGTGAAACGTTTGCCACAGTGTTCACAGCAGTAAGGCTTTTCTTCGGTGTGAAATCTCTGGTGTACTTTCAGAGCAGCCATTAAACTGAACTTTTCCCCACATTGGACACAGCTGTATGGTTTCTCTCCTGTGTGAATTCTTTCATGTATTTTGAGATAAGACAATCGAGTAAAGCTTTTCCCACACTGGTCACAGCAATAGGGCTTCTCTCTAGTGTGAATTCCCTGGTGTTCTTTTAAAATCCCCTTTTGAACAAATCTTTTCCCACACTGGTCACAACAATAAGGTTTCTCTCCAGTATGTGAACGCTTATGATCTTTTAATTGTCCAGACCGAGCAAAATACTTCCCACTGAATGGCTTCACTCCGGTATGAATTCTCTGGTCTACTTTGAGATAATAAATTGAGCTGAAGGCTTTTTCCACATTGGTCACAACAGCTCACAACAGCACTGTCTTGGTTTAACTGAGGACAGCACAGGACAGGGAGAGAAAACACACACCTGATAAGAGCCAGATTCACACATTGATCAGCATTTAAGTAACATCATCATTATTATTGTTGAGTCTGAAAAGAACAATACAATGTGATAGATCTTTACACATCTGACCCATAACATTATTAGCAATTCACATAGTTACTATAATAGGTGAGTCTTCTAGCTTTTTAAAAATGTAATATTTCATTAATTCTTTCTCTTACTAAGTGGAACATCCCACTTCTTAATTGTATATTATTTGGAAAGGGTTGAGTAGCAAAATGTTTGCCATAAATTCAATGCTGAGTTGCATTTGTTTTCCTACATTTTCCCCTTCAATGTATTATTACAATGTATTTACTATTTCTTACTTAGGTCTACTTAACTTAGTATTTTTACATTATTATATTGATCAACATTAACACATAGTGTGTGTTAGGTTAGGTTAGTTGCAGAGTGTCCACAACTGTCCAGAATACACTGTACATAATTTCAAGACTCCAGACTTCAAGTGAAGATGAAATCTCTAGACGGCACCAGCGGCAATTCTGATGAACGGGTGGAACCCAAAGACCATCAAGATCTCTGTAAGTCACAGACTGAGTAAGTCTCCAGATAAACTCACACACATCAAAGTGTTTAAACATTACTTTTATCATTCATGACATAATATCATGTTACTGTTACCTACATGCCTTTATATGGGGAGAACCAAGCAACTTTGACCCGGTGATGATTTTGCTTTTAATAGAAAGGAATCCCTTACATTGTTGTATGTTAAATTACTTTCTGATCTGTTTGTGTTCATTATAACAGCCACAGGAAAGATACATTGTTTCAGATTGTTCCAGAGACTGATGACAGACCCTGGATGTAGCTCTGTCAGGTACACGTCTACCATTAGTGGACACTGGCATGAGTGCCTCTTTAGCTCCGGTGGGGCTCGGTGAATGTACTCTCTGTTGTTGTTTTTTTAAATTATTATCTTTGTAATGTATTGTCTTCTTACCCTGTGGGCCTTGAGCCTGTAATAAAGTATTGCTGTGCAGTGTGAGTGTCTGATTGCATGTGATCAGATAAAGACACAACAGAGGCCTTTTTTGCTCTGTCCTGTTATTTTACTATTTATAATGAATGTCACTAATACAATACAGGAGAAGGCAGATTTCTGTATGTATGTAATGTATTTATTTTTAATTGGACATGATAGAAGCAATGCATCCAAACTAATCATTGTAGTATTTAGGACCACAATAACAAGGAGTAGTCAGGACTTTATGTTATCATTCTAGCCGAGATGTGATTGTACTTTTGTGCTGTTTACATTTTTGTCTCATAAATTATTATACTTGAACCTTGAACCAAACTAACCTGACATGATTTAACATAGGTGAATCCACTGAGCCTACTAAGTTTTATACTGTGTGATGTGGTGGACATTTCTGTAGATTACGAGTTGATTGGGCAATATCCATGTCTAGGCCACATATATTGTTATGTTAATATGGTTAACTACTTAGAAACTGGCACCCATTGGTCATTATCAATTGAATAGGCTGATATAATGCTCTATTTCCCATAGAGCAGCTACATAGTCTCAAATAGATAAAACAAATGACAATTGTCTGTTCTGTGAAAGATAAGAGTAGGCCTATGTTGTAACTGTCTGTCCAATGGCAGCTGTGAGTTAGGTCATGTTTTGTGTTCCTTTAACTTAACTCTTTGAATTAGATTGGCTCTCTTTTTAACTCATGAATGCAAAAGCAGTATTCTAAAGTAACCATAACAATGAATTTGCCTTTTAAATCATGTTAAACCACAAAGCAATAAAACACTTAGCTTCAACTCAAAATAGTAACCTTGACTTAATGTCTAGTGAACAAATGGACTCTTTAGCTACAAGAAAAGGCACACAATAACTCCACACAACTGAGTTTTATATAGAAATAAATATTTATAGAAAATGTAAACAGTAAGTATAAATAGATAGATAGATAGATAGATAGATAGATAGATAGATAGATAGATAGATAGATAGAGTCACTTAATGACAATTATAATAATTTGTGAGCCTATACACTCACACACAGACCCTAAAAGCCAGCAAAATGAAATACTACCTAAGTTAACCTTAACTTGTGTCAGACTTGAATTCAAATGCAAGAGCAGCTTTATATAAATGTAGTAGTAGTAGTGTTATGAGAGGGAATGTGATGTTTGTTCAGACTAGCAGGGACTTAGGTGGGACAGTTAACAAAGCATTATCCAGTTTCTGTCTATTGTTGATCCCTCCCCCCACCACCACCCTGATTGGTCCATCAGAGTCATTGTGAGTATTAACATAGCTCTGTTTTAGCTCCATGACACAGTCATGACACAGTTCCATGTGTGCAAGTTCCTGAGGCTGAACTCTCTTCTGGACTAAAGGTGAAGTATAAATAAATAGATGGATAGATAGATGGATAGATAGATAGATAGATAGATAGATAGATAGATAGACAGATAGATAGAAGTTTGATGCACCAATTGATGCAGGTTAGAGTTGTCCTATCTAAAAAAGAAGGTAACATTTGAATTCCCCATCAAAAAATACATACAATAGACATCCAATTTGTTTTTGAGATGGATAGGGTACAATTGGCAATTATAAAATACCAATTGATGCAGGTTAGAGTTGTCCTATCCCAAAAATAAGGTAATATTTGAATTCTCCATCAAAAAATACATGCAATAGACATCCAATTTGTTTTTTAGATGGATAGGGTACAATTGGCAAATATAAAATACCAATTGATGCAGGTTAGAGTTATCCTATGCAAAAAAGAAGGTCATATTTGAACTCTCCATCAAAAAATACATACAATAGACACCTTTTTTTTTCTTTTTCGCTGCCTTTTTTTCGCGGCCTCGTCCATGGACGCGTCCACGGCCGGCCGTTTGCGTCCACGGCCGCGGCCTCGTCCACGGCCTCGTCCACGGCCGCGTCCCCGGCCGTCTGCGTCCACGGCCGCGTCCACGGCCGGGACGGCCGGCCGTTTGCGTCCTTGTACGAGGCCTCGCGTCCACGGCCGTTTTTTTCGCGGCCGCGTCCATGGACGCGTCCACGGCCGCGTCCATGGACGTGGACGCGGCGGCCAGCGGCTGTCTCTCACTTTTTGTTGGAAAGTTCAGACTTTCCGATGTGCAGCTTTACAAACTCTAATTCAAGGCATTGCTTTTCAGAAGTTGCGAGTGACGTCATTTTGTAGTTGAATCGGACCGTTCTGGCGAAAAGTTCGGTGGTCGGAGGCAGTATGGACAGCCCTATATACCCCGCAGCGGTATTGCGTGCAGAGAACAGCTGACATACAAGCTCGCATTGCGTGACCATTGTGAGCTTGGAGGTCTGCTAGTGCTCGGCCGTTCTCTGCGCACAACACCTTCCCATGGAGGAGCATGAATTAGGCTTGAGGGGATACACCTACCCGATCAAGCAGGCTCTGGTGCCGTGATCGTAGGGAGCGCTCCATCTGCAACTGGAGATGGGGTTTGAGGGACAACTGCTTTGAGAATCGCAATAATTGTTTACACACCACAAAAAAACAAGGTATACTATATATAATTACAAGAGTGAGAGATCACAGTAAACATCCATCCTAAATCTTGTTCTTCCACACTGGGAGGAAAAAGCATCTGAAAGTTTGATGGAATGCATTTTTACACCTGAGTGCTGTTACCACTTTTCCATAGCAAATGAGCGGTCAGTTTTTGGTATTTTTAATTGTGACGTTTTTTAATGCCTCTAGCCTTGGGGATTTCTTTTTTATATTCACACAAACTCGGAAGAATGAGTGTTTATTGAAATAGTTTTCTCTCATATTTATTTCATTTTATACATACATACTTAATATTGTCCAATCATTTACGTCCTGTATGTTTGGTTCCCAAACTGTATGCTGTGAGACAAGTACAGGTGTGCCTGTAACACACATGATTATTGCAATATAAAATCTTACATCTTAATTGTACTATATCAGAACTTTGAGTTCATTCCCCAATACACAGGCAAATTCTATACCCTAAAAATATATTGTAGTTATTTTAATAACTTCCAATCTGGAACGCACACACAGTCGCACGGTCACACGCGCGCGCACACACACACACGCACACACACACACACACACACACACACACACACACACACACACACACACACACACACACACACACACACACACACACACACACACACACACACACACACACACACACACATTAAAGCATAGCCAATTTACAAGCCTACAATATTGTTGTGAGCTTATATGTTCGGCTCTTTTTTTAAAGGTGTACCTTGAGATTTTGACTTGCCCATAGATATTCCTTGGGCACAAAAAGTTTGACAACCACGCCTTTGGGATTCACAGTGAATTGAGAATTTATGTCAGAGGGTGACTGATGGTCATAATGTCCTTTAGGCTCCTCATCAGATGTGTCAGACAGACCGTCGCTGGTTTTGTGAGTGTGTCCTGTTGACAATGTCCTGGTACATCTTGGACCTGAGGAAGCGCGGGTAGGAGTCTTTCTCCATGAGGCTGTAGATCTTGGCCTGGATCTCGTTAAGGCTGGCCGGGCTTGGCTCCTCCAAGCTCTGCTTTGCCCTCGCTCTGGTGTGGCAGTCAATATTCACCTGCCAGAACATGGGGAACAACATGAGAATTCACATGTTTGCTCTCAAAACCAGTACAGAATGCAGACTTCATTGTGTTGTCGATAAGCATCGAGCAACACGACACAGGCTCGTGTCAGCAGTATAAAATAGCCTTTGTTATGCTAGATAACAGTCCATTATTCTGTTCGATCCTTTGTGTGTGTGTGTGTGTGTGTGTGTGTGTGTGTGTGTGTGTGTGTGTGTGTGTGTGTGTGTGTGTGTGTGTGTGTGTGTGTGTGTGTGTGTGTGTGTGTGTGTGTGTGTGTGTGTGTGTGTGTGTGTGTGTGTGTGTGTGTGCGTGCGCGCGCGCGCGCGTAATAAAGCATCCTTTATTATGCTTGATAACAGTCCATTATTCTGTTCACTATACTGCACTGGTGATTTGATACAATTCTCTCTCACATATAGGGAATTGTAATTGTTTACAATTACTTTGATAATAAGCAGTATAGCCGCACACTCCTACCTCTCTGGGTGCCTTGATATCAATGAACTCCTTGTAAATCTTGTTGGCTTTAGACACCAGCTTGGCAGAGGACTTGATTTTTTTATATTCCTCACAGGCCATCCAGAACTCAATGTTCTCGTCGCTGAACTCGGTCTTGAGAAAAGCCCGGAAGGCAGCCAGGCCATCTGTAATGGACACATGAATCAGGTAGTGAGAGCGAGGCAGTAAAACATCAACAACCGTTACAAACGTGATAGATATCACAGCATGGCACTGCATGTGCTAAGCAGCACAGCACGACCTGCTGCTGTGCTACTGGTGTTTTTCCAGTATTTAATCATGGGGAACGTGCAACAATTTTATGTGCATTCTACACCGATATTGTCATGATACGGGTCACCCTCTTGTTCCCGGAAACAGGAAACATCTCCCACGAATGGAACACAAACAAGTTATCATGCAACGCTCCTGCCCCAATGCCTTATTTTTTTCCTTCTTGTCTTCATCACTCAAGATAAGTGATCATTCAATGATAACAAGGAGGGAGGGCATGTTTTTTCTACTGGCCTGTGTCTGGCAAGCTGTTTCCACATCCTTTTTCTCCTGAATGGGTTTGCTTTACAAAGAGATAGTTGCTGCATACAGAAACATTGTAGTGAGATGATTTGCTATACTTTACCTTAAAAAAGAACCCTGGTTCTCAAACTATTTAATTAAGGACCGCTAATAAATTGATATTTGGCAACAGGCACCCATCTGAAACCTTTTCATGACAGGGACCCAATACAAGATTTATATTTTTCAAGATCTTTGGAAAATTGCAGATCTACAAGCTCACAACACACAAAGCATTGTGAGCTTGTAGATTGGCTGATGTCATGTAAAGTGGGTGAACAGATTCTATATATCAAGACATTTTGATGGAGACCTCCTGGAACCCCCTCAAGGACCCCTGGGGGTCCACGGAGCCCAGTTTGAGAACCACTGGTGTAGACAGGGCAGGCTATTTAGCTCAGGGCCAGTATAGTGAAAATACAGTTAGCTACAAAGCACAGCCAAATGCAGGAGGTGAATGGGAAGTGTGATGATGGTTTAATTCAATTCAGGGGGAAATCAAATAAAAGCAAGAACATTCTCTACTGTATGTCCTAACATGAGAACAACGAGCAGTAACATATCCCTGCTTGCTCTAACTCTCTACTTATGAGTACAGCCAGGTAAGTGGTGTGTGCACAGGCTTATTGTCGCTGTTGGGCAGAAACACATTATGTCCAAAACCATTATTTCTCAGGAAAATAACCAGTGTTCCAGTGGATCCAACATAGTTAATATTTAGTCATAAGCTCTTGTTAATACTTTTCATTGCTTAAATCCTAAGATAAATCTCAGTCTGTCCGTGTCCAGCCTTGGGTGCGTCTGTATTTCCCGTATTTTGAGAACCGTCTGTCCCACCTCGATGCCTGGAGTCGAGTCAGTCAGATAGGCGGTTGTCAAGAATTGCTATGCATGCCTAATGCCTAGCTTGGGATAGATCCTGTAAGGCATGTCCTCCACAACAGATGTGCCCTGGAAAGCATTACTCTTTAAAGAGGTGGTGCTATAGTTTTGTAGGCCTATGTGTCTAAGTTAACATAACTCTAGACCCCCGGGTGTGGTTATAATATGCAAATATGTCTTCCCTGTGTATTTGAGCGGTGGTCACACCGTCTCTTATTTTTGACTGCGTTAGTACCGCTGGTGACCAAGTGGTGCTGAGGAGTCACACACACACACACACACACACACACACACACACACACACACACACACACACACACACACACACACACACACACACACACACACACACACACACACACACACACACACACACACAGGGTATCGATTAACAACATGAACTGCTCACATCCAATGCTCACTTCAAACATGCATGGGTTTGATTTTTTTGGTTACTTCCTGAAAGCTGAAAGCCCAGTTGAAATACAAATATAATGACATCATAATATCATTCCCTCCCCTTTTCACCATTCAAATGCTGTGGGTGTGGGTGTGGCTAACTTCAGCTGGGTCACCACCCACCTGACAACCAGGCATACTTAAGGAGTAATTCACCCCCAAAATTATTTTTTTTCCTACTCACCCCATGGAGACTTGAGTTCAATAATTTTGTTTAGTTTTTGTCACATGATTCCGAAGCCAATAATTTGAGGAGACTCTTTGTAGGCCCATTGATTCCGGATGGAGACCTAAATGCATTTGGATCTCCATCCGGAATCAGTGGGGGTAACACTTTCAGTAGACTTTTTTGAAAAAAATCTTATTACAAGTATAATCATAATACCTGATGCTTATGTTGTAGGGGTAAAATCACAGCACCCCATCTTTAACCCCTACAACCCCACCCGTTCACTCAGATCAGCCAACACAGGGATGCTGACAGAACCCTCGCTAAAAACCCCAGGACAAAAATCCACTCGTCCTAGATAATTTGCCCTCCTGGCCCCAAAACTGTGGATCCCTGTCGCACTTAGAACTATACAGACTCACTCCCTAGCTTCCGCCGTGGACTGAAGACTCACCTCTTCAGACTCCACTTAAACCCATAGCACTACTGTAACACTCCCCTTCCCTCAATGACCATACATGAAGCTAGATAGCATTTTTTAGGTTCTAGAAGTTCTTTACTGATTAGGTGCGTGGTCTACCTATGTTATTGTTTTTCTAGATTGATATTCCTAATTTTGTTAATGTACTGACATATTATCTTGCTTATTAGTGATGTGTATTACCTGCTTATTGTAAGTTGCTTTGGATTAAAAGTGTCTGATAAATGCCTAAACTGTAAACTGTTTAAAACTTTTTTTTAAAGGATCCCTGGCTGATAAGCCCTATATATACCTTAATACAGTACATTAATTTCCCTCCATAACAAAAAAAAAAAGAAAAAAAAAGAAGAAAAAAAATATATTTTAGAATCACTTTCACTCAATAGGGACACACAACTACAGTACTGTAGCAAGCTGATGATGTAATTTGTCCATGTGTGGTCCAGCCCTATGGAATGTATGGAATGCTTGGCTAATAAAACCTATTTAAAGATTGCTTTGATGCTCATATTAACCATAGGAAGTATAACGTTGGTTTTCAGTGAGCACATGCATTCCATGCATTCCATAGGGCTGTACCACACATGGACAAATGTGTCAACTTGCGAGTGAAAATAATACAATTTCTAAAATAAATAAAACATTTAAGGTGTTTTTCATTTCTAAATTTAGTTACAATTATAATGTATTAAGCCATGTATTAAGTAATAAAACTACTCAATGTCAATCTTTTTACCTTGCCAAAATTACTTTTTTGTGAGAGCGTATTTTGTATTTATATAAAAAAAAATATGTTTAAATTAGCTTTAAATTAATACTGTATAAATGAATTAAGTAGCCTAATATGTTTTAATAATAATAATAATAATAATATATATTTTTGAAGCAGTGAAAGCCGCTTCCAAGGAGTGGCTTTGTGTGTCCAATGTGTGTCCCCCACGTCCATATATGGTCATTTCAGTCCAGAATGAACAGGTTTTATCTGTCCCGTACGTCCAGAATATGTGTGTAGTGTCCGTCCCGGTCTGATGATTGGATGATTACAAATTTCCAATGAGACCATACTTTGAGGATTGGTCAAGCTTCACATGACAATTCGGCCCTCCAGATAAAATAATTTATTCATTCAGAATTCTGAATTCTGAGCTCTGGAACTCTAGAACACATACAGCTTCACTTCGAACCGAATGTATACAGAGTTCATAGCTCTAGAATACATAGAATAAAAGTTCACCGCTTCACTTCGAACAGAAGTTTGATTTTTGAAGCGGTGAAAACCGCTTCCAATGAGTGGCTTTGTGTGTCCCACGCCCATATATGGTCATTTCAGTCCAGAATGAACAGGTTTTTTCAAAAACAAAATGTGTGTTTAATGTCCATATATCGTCATCTCAGTCCAGAATGAACAGGTTTTTTCAAAAACACAATGTATGTCACCTCATGTCCATATATGGTCACTCCAGTCCAGAATGAACAGGTTTTTTCTGTCCCGTACGTCCAGAATATCAGTCCAGAATGAATAGGCTTTTTCAAAAAGCAAAATGTGTGTCCCATGTCCATATATGGCCATTTCAGTTCAGAATGAACAGGTTTTATCTGTCCCGTCCGTCCGTCCGTCCGTCCGTCCGTCCGTCCGTACGTACGTACGTCCGTACGTACGTATGTGTGTAGTGTCCGTCCCGGTCTGATGATTGGATACTTTGAGGATTGGTCAAGCTTCACATGACAATTCGGCCCTCCAGATAAAATCATTAATTCATTCAGAATATAAAGAATGTATAGATCACAGAGTTCATAACTCTAGAACACATAGAATAAAAGTTCACCGCTTCACTTCGAACCGAGGTTTGATTTTTTAAATTCTTAACTGATCCTCACTGACTGTCCATAGCTATTTGAGTAGTATAGCACATGGTAGCTTATGGTGACAAGCTATCAAGGCTATCTGTGACATGATCCACCTCTTTCTGGGGACATTAAATAAAGAGGGAACAGAAGGAGCAGACAGCTTGGTTTCAACAATGTAGCTTCACACCCATCACAGCCTGCTATTACTTGACAAAATTGTCATTTGGTGTCCCTGAAGCTCAGTGCATATATGTGTGTGTGTGTACTGTATGTTTGAGTTTGTCCATAAATAATGTATGAGCGACTGCATGTGACTGAGTTTCCGTATGGCCTTATGTAAGCATGTGTATGTGCTGTATGTGTATTTGTTTGAGCAATTTTATGTGTACAGAGTGTACGCTGTCCAAGAGGAAGGTCATAGCTAAGTACAGTGCTGTTTGTGACTCATTGTGCAGTGAAGTCTCTTACCAGAAAAGAAATACTGTAAGATTGAAGGGGGAAAATTGACTGCACAAATTGTGTGGTGTGTGGTGTGCAATATAGAACACGTTTAAGAAATAAGAAAGGTATGTTTTATTGTTGGATCTGAGTAGCTCTTTTCTTAGTAATGGTTGTGAAGATGTCAGTGGTGTCCCAGACCACTGGTTCTCAACCTGTGGGTTGGGACCCCCAGGGGGGTCCCCAAATAACTTTGGCGGGTCCCCAGATGATTAACTTAACGTGCAACATTGTTTTCCTCACTCAACAGTAAACAAACCAACATTTAAAGTTTAAGTGTAGAGAGGGTATCTGCACATTTCTAAAGTGACAATTGAAGGACTTTGTAATACCTCTAAAATGACACATTAAATATTGGTCAAATATTAGAGGCAGATATTGTGAAAATAGCTGATCTACATGCATTACATTACATTACAAAATGTAATGCCTCAACTAGTGCTCGTCAGGTTGCAGGGTCCCCAATTAAAATATGGTTATTTTGGGGGTCCTGAAAAAGTTGAGAACCATTGCTTTAGACCAGGGCTGGGTAAACCTTTCAGCACTGTTATTGCCCTCAGTCTGATATCTCTGACAGTTAACATGTTCCACTTACATTTGTGTGAGAGGAGGAGATCAAAGGATTCTGACCATTGGACAACCTCATCTGTCGACAGTCTGGTGGAAAAAGACATAAGCCATAAGACGATATGGAAGAGGTCAAAGCACTGTTTCTATGCATATTTAATAGAGTTACAAATGTAGATTCCCTTAAGCGATTGTTCACTTTAACAATTCCTAGAATAATTGCTAACATGAAATCTAAAGATATGATTTACACACTACAAAATGTATTCACTATAGCAGTAAGACACCTTATGGGCGAAAAGCGCCCTCGCCCTAAAGGGCAGGACGGAATCTGCACAGGACGGAATTCATTTGCAGGTGTGATTTGAGTTGTGTTTGTTTGTTTAAGTTGGACAATGTTTATGTTGTTTATGTTATAGACCACATGAGATTCACACTATATGGGCATTCCAAGCTATGGGCCACGAATAAGAAACACGAATAAGAAACTAGAAAAGCAGTTCCTGAAGAAACTGCACGGGCACGCTGAAAACATGCACAAGGTATATTATATGCAGAAATGTACACATCCCTCCTCAGACAGACTTTCGATTCAGCTCAAGCAGTAATATAAATGGTGAGAAAGAATTAATTTCCCAGAGGAATCCACAGGAAATTTGTAAAGAGACATTTGTAAAGAGAAAAGTACAAGCTGAACAACTTGAAGTTTGAACAAAATTTCTACTAAGTCAAAGAATGTGGAAGTAGTAGAATGCCAAAAAAAGTGGCTGAATAAATATACATTGGGGACAACTTTGCAAAGGCGAGCCCACAGTTAAACAATCCAGTACAGGCACTTATATAATTGTTGTACCCACTTTTAGCATCAGAGAACACAAAAATGGTAAAGAAAAAACGCACCTGCAAAGTGAGAACGATGCATGGTTTCAAACACGACACACGTGCACGTAACATTAGTTTTAGAGTTCTGTGCTCATATACGGACAATCATACATGGACACTCATACATGGAAACTCATACGGACACTCATACAGACACTCATATGGACACTGATGTCCGTTATCTCCATACATGGAGTTCTGTGCCTATATGGACACTCATACATACATACACACAAAGCCAGACGTGGGAGTGGTTAGCACCGCTCAAAAATCGCACCGGTGTTGGTCTCTGCATACTTGAAACCAATGGCGTTAGTCTCGTGTGACGTTAGTCTCGTTCTACGGACATAGAGACATAGCATCCTGGACACAATATCCACTGGGAGCGTTTCGCTGTTACTACGTGTCATCTTTTCGACACCCAACTCTAACCCTTACCCTAAACCTAACCCTAACCTCTGTGGAGTCGCTAACCCTCCCGACGCTCCTTTGTCGAAAATCGAAATGACGGTCGTTTGAAAGAGTGAGATTTCCCCATATCCACTGTGGGCTGCATAACTGAGTGGCGGAAGTGCTGTGGTTAAGGGAAGTTACGTCACGCAATGCAGGTCTGTTTACATCAGCCAGCGAAACAAAACGAAATAGATTGTAGCTTATAACTCGCTCTTAATAGGTGTAACTTTGTCAGAATCCATGTTTTTGTTTGGATATTGTTTATTACGATTGCAACCGAAGGGTCGGGAGAAGTAGAACGTTTTTTTTTGCCAGTGGCGAATACACCACACTGTGAAAAAACAATAACATCCGGGGAAATTCTCCCGGCGGAAGTAGCACCGTTCATAGATTGGCCTCCAAGTACTACAATAATGGGAACTGCACTTCCTCTGACAATGTGTAATATGGGTACTCTGACAATGGTTACGAGGTAACAAGTACAATGCATTCCGGGAGGGGCCTGTGTTCCCAATGGGCATCAAATTAATTAAAATATAATGTTACTAGCCAAAATCTAAAGAACTATTCAATATTTAAATCAAACCATAACCTAACAAGATAACCTGTCCATGATTCCTATTCCCTTTGGATTCCTCTGTAAACTATGCTTAAGTTAACCTATGGTGTCCACTGTCCAGGAACACAATGGAGACAAAATTCACATAAGCTTGGTTTGGCCAATGCTTTAAATCACAATTCACAGGACTGGTTTGCCATGCCAGACTCACTTTAGACACCTGGCTGCAGATTCCTGGGTGGGCGGCAGGAACTCAGAGAAGTCACTATAGGAGTCGGACTTGTTGGACAGACAGCCGAGTCGGGTCTTCATGGTGCTGATTCTGCAGAGGGATATAATAATTATATTGCCAGTTGAACCCATTTCTAAAAATTGTTCTGGTAGTTTAGCATGTGCTTTTCCCACTATCCGGTTTTTTCCCTCCTTTGAAGCTGCAATCCAGGGCTTATTTTAACGAATGAAAAAGTATTTGCATGCAATCAATCATTGTAATCTGTACATGCTCACAACGCCTCGCGTCGCGTTGCGAGGCGTTGTGAGCATGTAGATCTGCTATTTTCACAATTTCTGCCTCTAATATTTGACAATTTGGCCAATGTTTAATTTGTCATTTTAGAGGTATTAAAAAGTCCTTAAATTATCACTTTAGAAATGTACATATACCCTCTATATACTTAAACTTTATGTTGGTTTGTTTACTGTTGAGTGAGAAAACAATGTTCCACATTAAGTTATTCATCTGGGGACCCCCAAAATAATTTGGGGACCCCCCTGGGGGTCCCGACCCACAGGTTGAGAACCACTGCTGTAAAGGACTAGAGAAAAGGCCTTGGGGTCAAAATCAGTCGGGTTCATCCTATGTACAGGCATAAAGGTTCCCAGCTAATTCCATGGTAATCCTGGCATTCATATTCAAGATACCTTGTTTGGGAGTTAAGTGTTGGATGGAACAATGGAGGGACTGAAAGACATCACCATCCTTAGAACCCCGCTGCTAGCAGGGCTATAAGTAGGCCTACATGTCACCAGGAATTTGCTGTATGTTGTTTAGCTCTTCGGTGTGCGGGCTGTTTATGGATCAGATATTTCATATAGTTACAGTAGCTGACTTTCGGCATTAAATTATACTTATTCTGATGCATGACCAGATGCAGGGAGATATGGTCACAGATAGTCTTCATTAACACAGATTGATGCAGACAGACAACAGGTGCAGCTCTGTAAGAAAAGGACTTGCATGCATAATCTCCATCACAGCACTGTTAGAATAACAATGCATTAGCAGATGAGAAGCAGCTGCACAGTAAATGAGTATCTGTCTCACCACCCTTAGGATGCTGTCAGAGCAGCAGAATAGATGCTCTGATAGATGTATCAGATGTTTGGAGACGCTTATTTTCATCTGATGCCCTTCATCTGTCCACATATCAGGTGCATGTATGTGTGTGTAAACATTTTTAGCTTGATCGGCATAACACTTGAGCCTCTGTTACCTCTCTCACTAACACGCACGCACGCACGCACGCACGCACGCACGCACGCACGCGCGCACGCGCACACACACACACACACACACACACACACACACACACACACACACACACACACACACACACACACACACACACACACACACACACACACACACTACCCAAATCAACAAATCCAAATCTGCCAGGCTGCTGGGTGCTGCTCTGCATTTGGTGCAAACACGTGCTTCTGCTGAGCTATTTATGAAAAGGGGAAAAAAAATCCCTGACAAAATCCATCTAGTCAGTGGGAAGCAAAGCTTGTTCAGCCATGCAGCAGAGTGATGTGTATCTAATGCATCCAACTTTTGCAGAGATGCCCATTGGGGCTGTGGATAAAAGAGGAATCTGAATTGTTAAACGCTGTGTGTGTGTGTGTGTGTGTGTGTGTGTGTGTGTGTGTGTGTGTGTGTGTGTGTGTGTGTGTGTGTGTGTGTGTGTGTGTGTGTGTGTGTGTGTGTGTGTGTGTGTGTGTGTGTGTGTGTGTGTGTGTGTGTGTGTGTGTGTGTGTGTGTGTGTGTGTGTGTGTGTGTGTGTGTGTGTGTGTGTGTGTGTGTGTGTGCGTGCGTGCGTGCGTGCGTGCGTGCGTGCGTGCGTGCGTGCGTGCGTGCGTGCGTGCGTGCGTGCGTGCGTGCGTGCGTGCGTGCGTGCGTGCGTGCGTGCGTGCGTGCGTGCGTGCGTGCGTGCGTGCGTGCGTGCGTGCGTGCGTGCGTGCGTGCGTGCGTGCGTGCGTGCGTGCGTGCGTGCGTGCGTGCGTGCGTGCGTGCGTGTTTTCAACCGTTATTTTTAGATTTCCTTCCCTGTCCTAGTTGCTGCTTTTTTCAACAGATGCATAGCTAAATGCTTAAATGAGGATTTGAGTTATTACAGCTACTGCAACAATTATGTTGCAATTAAAATACTGTACATTGCCCACCAGAAATATTATACACCAATGCGTATATTCATGCATAAATGCATTACTTTGAATGTGTGTGCAATCTGTGCATGCATTTAAGTGCTAAATAAAATAACTTTCAAGTACAGTTATTTCCTTGACACATGACACGCAGTCCTTTACTGTCTTGACTGACAATGATATAGAGTACTGTATGGATGCAAACTGGCTACCAGATAATGCCCTAAACTAAAGGGATAGTTCACCCTCAAAATAACTTTTTTCCAATAGATTATTCACCACATGGAGACTTGAATTATATATATATATATATATATATATATATATATATATATATATATATATATATATATATATACACAAGTTTCCAACATCCCATCGTGCATTGCGCAGAAATTGGACGGAGCTTCCGACGCCGCAGCCGAGTGTGATCTACAAGCTCACAACGGCTGCATCTGCGACGCGGCGTGAGCTTGTATGTCTGCTGTTAACCGGAAGTGTGGTGCAGTGTGGTGCAAAACATTCTCCAGTAAATTCCCGGGGAAAAAGGTGTATATATATATATATATATATATAATTTCATGACCAGCAGTTGTTTCCTATGGAGAGAGTCTCCTTTGAATTCAAGTTTCCATAGGGTGAGCAATCGATAGAAAACAAGTTATTTTGGGGGAGAGCTATTCCTTTAAGTCTTCAGACATAATCGTCGTTGTCGGGTGAAAACCTTGTATGTCCAAAACCTTTCGTTTTTATCATTTAAAAAAATTAACTAAACTAGTGAGAACAGCCGATCTACAAGCACACAACGCCTTGCGCCGCAAGGCGTTGTGTGCTTGTAGATCTGCTGTTTTCACGACTTTTGTGCGATGACCTTGTCTGATGAAGCAGAGCTTTACTTCGCGAAAAAACGTACACATTTGAAAATTGGAGATTTCCGCCCGACAGTGACAATTAAGCTTTGGCAGTGCACGTTCATGGATGACCCAAAGCAATTTCCTTTCAGCAAAAATTGCCATATTTGGTTCTCAAGTCATCATCAACTCCCAAGAAGCTAACTCTGATGTGCATAAATGTCTGTATGAGTGTGTGTGTCCATGCACCCTCTGCTGAATGGAAGCCCATGCTGCCCACAGTCATATGTGTCACTGTCAGGTCTACCATCTGATGTGCTGCAGGAACAGCGGGAGTCATGATTTTCTTGGCAGCCATCTGTCAATCCGGTGTTCCACTGACTCAGATTTTGTTCTGCATGGGCTGCCCTAATTACCCTTCCCAGCCTCTGCCAGTCTGATGCCCCCCTACATCTGAATCACTTGTGGCACCATCTTAACATTCTGTTCTGTCCACCCCCTATGGATCTGTGTCAATCTCCCTGCTTGCCTGCTTGTTTGTATCTTGTCTCTCTGTGTGTCTCCATGTATTTGGCTGTTTCCTCACCCATATTTCTCTTGTTTATTTTTTTAATTTACAGCATGTAACAGAAAATTCAACGATCAGTATCAGTCTGGGGGTCCAGGACCCCTCAGAGTTACTGCAGGGGGTCCTCCAAATCCTTTTTTATATTAACCACTTGAACCCTCGCGTCCATATTCTGAGAACTTTAGCCAAAAATAGCAGATCTAAGCTCACAACGCCTCATTGTGAGCTTGATCGGCTATTTTTGGCAGAGAGCTTTGGAGGGGAAAAAGAGCAGTTCATTAAAATAAGCCCTGGATTGCAGCTTCAAAGGAAGAAAGACTAAGTACAGTGAAAGGTCAAGTTTATTAAGTATTGATGGTTCAAGTGGTTAAATATCTGAAAACACAAATTGACATGAATCCAAAATACACTGATGATCATGCTGTCAAACAATGAAACTATATGGAATCTATGAAAAGGTTGTGGGGGTCCCTGCTTCATCTCTCTCTCTCAACTAAGGGTTCCTTGCCCTGAAAATGTTGAAAACCCCTGCACTACAGAACATGCTGCTGTAGTATATTTTATTATTTCCACTCACCACTCTGTCCTCAGCATATACAGAGACTAGCTGGCGGTTACACCCCGCCACTCCGACATGTCTCCTTTCCGACATGTCTCCATTCCGACACTAACCCTATCTCTAACCCTTACCCTAAACTTAACCTCTATGGAAGTGTCGCCACTCCGACAATAAGAAGTCAATTTCGTAGTGGCGACATGTCGGAATGGAGAGCGACACCTGAATCTGGCCTGGTACTGGTGTTCTGTTAGGTCATTGAATATGCAAACTGTTTCCTTGTAAGGCTGCTCAATTAAATCAACAATTAACTCATTCGTAGTTTAGGCCGAGGAGCACGAAGATTTTTCTATGTCTTTCACTGCTGGCTTCTCCTACCTGTTAACGCGGGCGCTCATCCAGTTCTCATCGTGCGTGATCGGACACTGCTATGCATCGTGTGTTCGCGTATTCCATCAGCTTCTCGATCCTTTTACATTTTTTCAATTGATCAATAAGTTCTCCGTCTGTAAGCCGCGGTGTTTACACAGAAAGCTAACGGGCCAAAATAGAGGACGGACCATCCGCTTCCGGTTTACGGTCTCAATGTTAACTGGTCCACTCAATAATGTGTCCGTGTACGGAGCATTAGTTCCGGCCTATTTTAGTTCCGCTTCGATAAAAAACATTTTTTTGAATTAAAGCTTATTAAATCTTCGGGTTCCTCAGGCATGGCAGAGAAGGGGTACAAAGGGGTATTTTTTTGGCAGAGGTTGAGTTAAACACAACCTATCGCAAGAGGACTGATGGATTTATGGATGAGTTAAGAGATGGGTCATCAACCCTTTTGTACTGGTAAGGAGATGAGGGAAAGATGCAACAGCTGCTGACCAAAGTATTATTTAAATCACCCACCTCTTGTTTAAATGTGTTATCTTTTTTAGTAATATCCATGGCAAATGCAAAAGTGAAATGTGATTGTGGTGTACTTATAATTGTGTTCCTTTTTTTTTCCTTTGGCAATTGCATTCACGCTTCAAAAATCATCAAAGGATTGGTTATTTGTGAAGCATTGCCACAGAGCTAATGATCAGAAATCCAATGCAAACATCCCATTAACTCTTTGTTGAGAGAACCTGCTTACTTCCTGCTTCCGGACACAAGAATACATCATCCCTTAACGGTTAAGGGATGATGTATTCAAGGCTTAACCGCTCTGTTGTGTTTGTTGGGGTGCCTGGGAATTGCTATTGCAAGATATGATTCATGATTTAACTTGACATGATTAGAAATGCTGTTGTTGCTCATCTTGCCTGGGGAACACGCACGCACGCACGCACGCACGCACACACACACACACACACACACACACACTTGTGGGGGATTTGTTTTGCAGTGCAGAAAAAATGGCTCCGTGTCCGAGGCTGGGAGAAATGACAGTTCAACTCTTGCCTTGTTTTTGCAACAGTGTTGCCATATGCATGCTGTGTTCTCAACAGAACAGGCACATCACATACTCTACTGTACTGTACTACCTCTGCAAACTACCCTTGCTCTGTTATGGCAGCCCACTGTATCAATACACTCAAGAACCAATAATCTCTTAATCTGTGTACAATGAACTGTAAATTTGCACATGTATAATATAAGATGATAATGGCTATGGGGATTCATTTACAAAAGTTCCGCCTGCTAAAGGGAAGCAAATATCACAGCAAAATGACTCTGAGAGACTAGAAGATTGAGGGGTGACAAGGGAGGCATAAGAGAGTTATGGAGGGGTCTGGATAAACAGAACTCAGATGCGGCTTCAAAGACTCCCTCCATCCTTTGACACTTCCGATGGGTGACATTTGCTGGCCTGAAAGAGCCTCATGGCATTCAGCAGTGATGGAGGGAAGGGGGGGGGGGGGGGGGGAGGCTGTGAACTGATGGCCAATTGCCCACAGAAATGTGTACTGCTGAGTGAATGCATGAATAAGTAATCGCACATAATATCATAATATAGGCAAATCTACATGCATACAGTAGGCTACATACATTACTCTGCATACATGTACATGTACAAATCCATCCACAGTAAAATAAGCATAAGACTGTTATGGAATAGGCTTACATTAGCACATTGCTGATGTGTGTGTTATTAGCTATACTGTACTATCAACTCACTTCATCAAACAATGTCAAATAATGTGAATTGTTTTCCATGAGGAACCTGGGGAAATGCCATACGATGATAATCTCCCCTCTTTATCGCCAACACAAGCCCTGTCAACCACTTCCTTTCCACCGCTGCATTACATAACAATCTGTCAGCCAAAATGCATTATAGATGGTTTACCTTGACTCGTGTGTGACAGCGGCTTGACTCACTCTCTCCCCTTCTTTCTGTCACTCTCTGTCCCCAAAGTACAGTCTCTGGCTTTTCAGCGCTGTTGTGTTTTGTTATGTTTTGTAAAATGTATGGATGGATGGTATACTCTATGTGTTTATTTGTATGCCTAATGCCCTGGACTGAAGAAATCTGCAGTTGCTGATGCCAGTAGAGTGGGTAGCCACACACGGCATGCTCATTGGTGTGAAATCATGGGGTGGGGGTGGGTGGTGAGAGGGATTGACAGTGAGAGAGAGAGAGAGAGAGGCAGAAGGGTGGGTGGTGTCAGGGAGAGATGGGGAAGAGTGTACTGTTTGCACAGGAAATCTCCAAGGACGACGCATCTGCCGAGTGCTTAGTGTGTGGCGGTGCTTTGATGGAGGAGAGGTGGCCACGTAGTGCATGCATGCATGCAGGGGGAGGCTGATGTGCTGTTGGTTTTCAAAGTGGTGTGGTGAAACCAGCAATAATGGAGAAAAGCTCATTTAACACACAGTAAAATACTCAGTGTTCATTTATCCATTTACCAAATGGGTTGATTTAGTTACAATTGTAAACGCTCAGATTTAAGTTAACACTAGAGATTGATTAATTTATTGATTGATAACACTTTATTCATTCCCCAAGGGGGAAATGCAGGGTCTCACTGCAGAATAAGCAGTAGATTAAAGGGTAGAAAGGGCACGGTAGACAATAAATAAGTAAATAAATACAGTAATAAACCATACAACAATACGTAGATACAATAAAGACTATACACAGAAAATAAATCAATACACTACATGCCCAGAATATCCCTGAGGGGACAATAAAGACAATTATTATTATAACGTTGTACCCCATTCACAAAAATCTATATATATCATTGCATAAAGTTATAAAGCTACAATGCTGGAGAGATTATCTTAATTGTTTCATATTGACACAAATAAAATTATGGTGCCAACTGACCACCTTGGGAAGTACCAAAATCTGCATTGGCCCCTGGACTAATACAAACCACACATACTAAACTAAATGAAACGCTCTGAGGGATGCTGGGAAGTCCCTCTCCTGTCCAATACACACCCCATAACACTACCCTATTCGAACTAAAACCTCAACCATCATTATATTTGTTAACAATTTCAACATTTTGTGCCCTAAAGAAATCCCTCTATATACTGCCAGATTATCAACCCATTTATTATAATTGTCTCCACCAGCCGAAGGCATGGGGGAGAGTATGTTTTCTCCTCCGTCCGTCCGTGCGTCCGTCCGTCCGTCCGTGCGTCCGTCCGTGCGTCCTCGCAGTTTGTGTGCACCTAATCTCAGTCGCCGTTGGCCCGGTCGCAGCCAAAGTGAGCACACACATTCCCTGGATGCCAATCTAGAACCTCTGCCCTAAATTTTTCAAATGGGCCTTTTCTAGCGCCACCTAGTGGCCGATGTTCACAAAACACATTTCTGTGCACTGCTCTTACAGATTTTGTCCAAAAATCCTACAAATCGGTAGGCAGTATCTCGACAGTCATGTGATCGACACGGATCTGTCCGTTTTTGCATATTCCATCCTGATTGGCTAAGATTGGCTTCCAAAGTTTGTAGGATTGAGCCGTTTTGAACAAAATGCCTCAAATCCCAAACGCAAAGTGCAATTATCATGAAATCGCGCACACACGTTCCCACTAGGTCGAGGAAGAAATGCCACTTCAAATTTTTGAAATCAGCCTAATGGTGGCGCTATAACAGGCCGATTTGTGGTTTTACCTATAACTCCACCGATCAGTTTCAAACTTTGTAAGCGTACTCCCTAGAGGCCAAGGAAAAACCCTTTCCCTGCATTTTTCACATCAGCCTTTTATAGCGCCACCAGGAGGCCAACTTATGTAAAACACAATTTTTCCTATTATTCCTTGAGATTTTATCCAAAAATCATGCAAATCGGTACACAGTATCTCTATAGTCATGTGATCAAGTCCGATCAGTCTCATATTTCATATTCCATCCTAATTGGCTAATATTGGCTTCCAAAGTTTGCGGGATTGCTCCGTTTTTGAACAAAATGCCTCAAATCATCAACGCAGCTTGCGATTAGTGTGAAATTTGCCACACATATTCCCACTAGGTCAACAAACAAATGATACCTTTTTCACATTGGGCTGTTATAACGCCACCAGCAGGTAGACTTTAGCAAAACACATTTTTGGAACACAATGCCTCAAATCATGCATGCAGCGTCCGATTGCCATGAAAGATCTAAGGTGAAGAACATATGCCACCCTTTTTACATTGGCCTATTATACAGTTGCACCACCAGGACGCCTGGCCTGGTGGAGACCTGTGCTCGCAAGAGCACTGCTTCTAGTTATGCATGCCCTCTTTTCAAATGATTGAGGACATTACAAAGAGCGAGTGAAGAAAATGATTCACCACATCATTGACCAAGGATGTGCAGCCTAGTGTTTTTGGGGCTAATTGCGACCGTAAGGTCGCAGTTTAGTATGAAAACCTCCACCGGCCGTCCGTCGGTCACACGTGCGGTCGACCGCACGTCACACGTGCGGTCGACGTGTGATGAGGTCACGATGAGTCATCTATGCCCAAATATAGATTTCTAGGTCAGATGGCCCATAGAGTTTGTGATGTCAAACCTAGCAACCCAATATAAACAAACCTGATGTCAGACCTGAAGTATCCTTTTATACCCATATATGGAGATACAGAGATCTCCATATATGGGCATATTAGAAAGCCCATATATGGGCATATATACGGATGACATCAGGGATATCCATATATGGGCATAAAAGGGACAAGGGCTTACAGTTAAGAGATCTCCATATATGGGCATATCAGAAAGCCCATATATGTTCATATACTGATGACATCAGGAATATCCATATATGGGCATAAAAGGGACAAGGACTTACAGTTAAGAGATCTCCATATATGGGCATAAAGGGACAAGGACTGTTACAGTAGATATAGAGATGTCCATATATGGGCATAAATGAACAAGGACTGACAAACACTGAGATCTCCATATAACCTATGGGAATATAAGGGACGAGGACTGTCAGCTTGTAGACCTATTTTCTAAATATTGTTGTACATTAAAAACTTGAAATGGGTCGTTCTGCATAGTACTTGGGATTTGTTGATGTAAATGTTCACATAGAGTGTAATAATTGGTAAAACAAACTTTTGGCCTATTTGTGGAGATAAGCGACCAACGGTCGCTTATCTCCCGATTAGGGAGTCTTACTGGTTAATGTGCTTGTAACTGTAGCCTATCCCTGGTTTCCTCATGAGATTCAGTTTGTTTTCTCTCCCTCTCTGAATGACTAATGGATTTGGATAACCTCCTCCGGAATACCAGAGTGTTACTTTACCTACTGTACTCTGAGTACATTCTTTCCTTCCATATTTGCTTGGTCTGAAGAGTGCTGATTAAAACCTCTACACTTCTGCCTCTGTCTGCTGGGCTTGGCAAACATTGTGAGCTTCACCTGTGCTAAATACACACAAGTGAGGAAAGTTCATGCTAAAGAGTAGCTTCCTTAGAAAACAATTATCTAATGGATAATCAAGCCAGACATTATTGAGAAAAATAAAAACAGACTTTATTTCTCAATAATGACAAGCTAACTGTTGATCAACCAGCTTATTATTACACAGCTACCCAATCAATACATTGACACAACATATAACAAAACAATGATTTTATTGATTTCAAAATTATTTCAAATGCTTACACTGAAGTAAATACTCCATTGAATTATACCAGGTACGTCCAGCGCAACACATTCGGCTCGCAAAACTGTTAGGAATTGTTGATCAAATATGAATCAATATTCTGTTATCCCTGTGCATCAAATATTGTGACTACTAATTGAAGCCGAGGCCGAATTGGACCAAATCGCATGGATGAGCCCTGACAGCACATGGTTGGTTCTACAGACTCCAAATTTCACACGCAGATAGCTCAGACCTTTGCCTACGTTCTTAGCTAGGCCTCGACCCGACCCGATCTGCGGTTTTCCGGAACCAACGCGAAAGGTTCGGAATCTCCATATGCGGAGTCCTGACTACTAAATTGAAGCCAATGGACGCCGAATCCGAATTGGCCCGAATCGCATGGACCAACACGAAAGGTTCGGAATCTCCATATGCGGAGTCCTGACTACTAAATTGAAGCCAATGGACGCCGAATCCGAATTGGCCCGAATCGCATGGATGAGCCCTGACAGCACATGGTTGGTGCTACAGACTCCAAATTTCGCACACAGACAGCTCAGATCTTTGCCTACATTCTTAGCTAGGCCTGGACCCGACCCGATACACAGTTTTTCGGATCCGGCACGAAAGGTTTGGAATCTCCGTATGCGGAGATGACTGACATCGGGCTGTTCCGGAGCAAGCGCTGACTCATTGTGACATCACTTCATAAAAGGCTCTGACATCACATACGCTAGATGACTCAACAAAAAATCTCTCGGAGTGTGGCATAAACTAAAGTCTTTCTTTCTCACTTCGAGGTGAGCAAAGTTCAGGGTGCTCTTCAGAGCGGTTGGGTTCAGGGGAATTAGCGGGCTGTGCCTTTAAGAGAACCAGGTGAATAATGTGGATAAGCCCGGGCAGTTCCCTCTCACGCTAAACTTAAATAATAAAGGGGAATAAGGAGCCCAGGGGCTAGGGAACTCCGGGGCGCTCTGTAAGTAAAGTAAGGGGTGAGTTACGAAGGCTCTCACTTGCTCTCACGTCATACGGGCAGTTGACAGGTTGCGTATGGTTACGTATTGAATGTTGAAACCCATATATGGAGACACCCGACACATCTCATTAAGTCTGCGGAATCTCCTTATGCGGAGCTGATTGTTGACATCAGGCTGTTCCGGAGGAAATCGGCGCAAGCGCTGACTCATTGTGACATCACTTCATAAAAGGCTCTGACATCACGTACACCACATGAGTCAATGGGCATAAATGGACACAGGCAAACAGATGGTCAAAACGGGTCCTATGACAACAGGTATAATGGGGTTTGCATTAAAGGGGGAACCGGCACTGTCTGCAACACAGTCGGAGGCACAGACAGATACAGAGATCTCCATAATGGGCATAAAGGGACACAGACAAACAGATACAGAGATCTCCATATGGGCATAAAATGGATGCAGACAGACAGATACAGATATCTCCATATATGAGTATAAATGGACACAGGCAAACAGATGGTCAATACGGGTCCTACAGATAACTCCATATATGGGCATAAATGGACACAGGCAAACAGATGGTCAAAACGGGTCCTACAGAGATCTCCATATATGGGCATAAAATGGACGTAGACAGACAGATATCTCCATATATGGGCATAAATGGACACACGCAAACAGATGGTCAAAATGGATCCTATGACAACAGGTATAATGGGACGCGGGCGGCCGAGCTTCTAGTTGGTTTAATTGTCAAAAAACTAGAGATGGGTATGGCTGCAGGCCTGGAGACACCTCCCTCTGCAGATCTTTCTTGTCAGATCTTTCGTCTCAGTACGGAAGTACCTAATTACTTGACTCTACTGCCCCCTAGTGCTTCGGGGACGTGTGCAGTGGGGCAACGGTGAGATTCGATCTAGTGATCTCTGGCACGCAAGTCGGCGACGCTATCCATTCAGCCATCAATGCTGATGTTTATCGTGGGCTTGCCCAGGCCTTACGGCCTGGGCATAAATATAACGATTGCATTCACCACGGCTTCGTAACTCGCGCGGCGCTCCGCCGGCCGCGCGGCCCTGGCCCGCTCTTCGCGGCCACTCGCGCCTGCGGCGCTCGGGGGCGAAGAGCAGGACCAAGGTCCGCTGGCCTTCGCGCCGCTTGCAATGTCGTGGACACTCGAGCGGCTCCGCCTTTGTTGACCCTGTAGACTTGCCGTTAGTACTTCCGTTCTGAGTACTTCCGTACTGAGACGAAAGATCTGACAAGAAAGATCTGCTGAGGGAGGTGTCTCCAGGCCTGCAGCCATACACTCTTGAAAAACTATACTGTTGATCAATAAAGCTTTGAATGGTTTGGGCTAAAATACATTTCTGAGCTTGTGCAATATTATAAACAATTTTATAAACCATCCAGGTCTGCTTTCTGTCCCTAAAACCAAAAATAAACGTGGGGAGCATTTAGTTTGTATGCACTATGCACCATATATTTGAAACCCTACATATGCTGGGGACATGAAAACCATCTCTCAGAGCCATTATCATAGCTTACACAATGAAAAGGGTTATTATGTCTTTCTGACTCTTACACAAGGCTTATTGAACATCCCGAAACAGGTTAAGGGATGTAATGTATTAATAGCTCTGATGTACCTGTGCATTCTAAAATGATCACTCACATCTTTAAATATAGTTCACCCAGTCACCCTGCACTGATGTCCTTTCTCCTTGATTACATGACTCTCCCTGGATCAAATGTATTGTTATGGCTCCATTGCTAATCTGTCTGGCCTTGATATTGTTGTTTTGTCCCAGACGACCTTTAGTGTACAGAATGATGGGGCATATTCTAATCTCTCTACAAAATTGGTCTGACATGTCTATAAATAGTGACACACAATTGTGAATGAAGGGTATAGGATTTGGCTCGCAGACTTTTGGACAGTATGCAAGCTGATATGCATTCGGGCATACCGTATATGATGTGATCAGCTGTTATCTGATTAGAGACAGAAGTGATCCACATTTAATCAGAATGAGAGCTGGATTTTGTCCCAATCAAATCTGTGGCTAGTCTGAGAAAGCTTCTGTGTAGTTTTGGCTGCAAGTTGTGTGAACTATAGGATATCTGTACTGTGATTTAAGGATTTACCGGTATATGGAATATTAAAACACTACTTCACCGTAGGCTTTACTGCGCAGCCTGTGCAAACTGGCTGTGAATACTGTTAGTTGTCAATTCAATCAGTTTTCCAGGTGGAATAGAGTATATTATGGATTAACCTGTCAGTGATTACGATTTTTAGAGCTAACTTTATGCTTTCAAGAGTAGGACTAGGAGGCATAGATCAGAGAGGCAAATGTGTCACGGACAAAGCTGCCCGCTTCTCGAGGGCATGATCTCCGTTGTAAGCCTATGCTCTATAAATTCGCTTATATCGACAACTATATCCAATAATTATTTTGATTATATTTCCAACAAGCTTCTGAGCATTTCCATACTAAGCTGATATTTTGTTGATGAGTTTATAATAAGAATGAGAGCTTGATTACTAATTGACTACAAGTTTCAGAGTGATATATCTAAAAGACATACTGTAATTATAAATCCTTAACCAGCTATCTGAGCCATTACTGCTACATTTGCACTAGCAAGGAAAGTCCAGAAACATGACTGGCATATCCTTCATGACACCACTACGACAGCGTTGCCTCTGAACAGACTCAAGTCCTGCCACCCATACAACAAAGCGGCACAAGAGAATCCCAGTTCTATCCCCGTCTCTTTGATGTGGGACCTCACACGAGGACGTGGTTGCACGACACTGAGCCTTCCCAAATGCTGTGATGGGTATTTTACAAATTAGGTCTATTATATATTATGTGCATAGCATAATATAGGCTGCTATATTGTGTGTGTGTTGTTGCTGCAGCCCCTAGTGACAATGAGGTGATAATTTAGCAAGGCTTAGGTAAAAAAAAAAAAAAAAACACCCGAACTTCCAAGTAGTCAATCACATCCTAGCTGATACCACCGCAAAGCATCGTTATTCTTTGCTATTGAATATCTCTCTCTCTCTCTCTCTCTCTCTCTCCATCTCTCTTTCTCTCCCCTCCTACGTGTACTAGTGCTCCGCTGCTCAGATTACAACCATTGCTGTTACAGTTAAGCCTGATTTTACTTTGTTGTGCACCGGTGCCAAGTGCTGGATATAGCCAAAAATAGCTACAAGCTCACAACACTACTCACATTGTGATTTTGTAGATTGGCTATTTTCAAGTATAAATCAGGCTTTATTGCTGCTGTTTAACTCTTGTTTGTTGGCATGAACTCGAAGGGAATGATCAGTAGGCTGCCCTGAAGAGATCATTAACTTTTCTTTCTCAAAGGTCAAGGTCTGACTTTTTGCTAAATGTTCATGAAACTTGATGGCAATGCTCAGTAGGCTGCCTTGGCGGTGTGATTACGTTTTTGGCTCATGAAGGTCAAACATCAAGGTTCCAATCGACGGACATACTGTACACTAGTACAAGAGATGTTGGCCAGGGTTTGCACGCTTGAGGTGAATTTGTTTATGTGATGTATGATCAACATAAACGGGTGGTTTTCACCCAGCAATTTTCCTTGTTTATATATTTCCTAATTATTTTTCTCATAACACAGCTCCTGACAGAGAGAAGTAATTGCAACTGTAAATCTGTGATTTGAAAATGGGTTTCCCATCTGGTAAACAAAACAGCTACCGCTCATTCAAGAGGAGATCCATTCCCTACTTTGCCAGGGGAGATATTGAGCTTCAAGCAGTGCTTCTGGTTAACCAATTTACAGTTGGTGTCCTACCCTACACCAGGGTCTACATTTCCCAATGAAAGAGTAGGGAGACCACTTCCAAGTTCCAACCACTCCAGATGTGCTAATTACATTGTATTAAAGCGGCACTTTTGCAGAAAATGCGGCACTTTTGCAGCAATTTTGATCTGAAGGTCAAGATTCGATTAGATCTCCTGAGCAAGTATATCCAGGCTCTATTAGCTCAATGGTAAAACTTTCAGCACTTACGCAGGAAAGTCAAATCCGAGGTAGAAGAGGAAGGTTGCATAGTGCAGCTTTAACATATACCCGGTATGTAAAGCGAGTTTGAGTTCTTTAAATACTACTAGTCAAAAGTATGTATAAATTCCAGGTATTATTATTATTATTATATTATTTAAATACTCTACTATACAAATTGGTTAATATAATATTTATTAGTTAAATAAGTCCCAGAATGCAACTTTAATATTGTTGACCTACTAGCCTACTGTATTTTCATGCATCCTTCCTTAAATTCGTGAGTTTTTACAACACTTCTCCTGACATGCACTGCATACATTACTATGCACCCACATGTACTTGAACTTAGTTGCAATCCTTATTGACAATTAACAGACAAGCAGTGTAATTATTGGGTCCGTCACCATCATCCTCATAATCAAATATAAAGTAACAAGCAACACTATACCTGCCAACTCAGTGCAGTTAATAGCTTCTATACTGCTCTCCAGCCTAGAATAATGATTAATTCATTATTATAATTGGCAATTATAGGTCAGGCATGATTACACATACTATACACCACTTTAGCATCATATAGGCAATTCCCTTCATCATTAGGTATTTTCTCCCTCTAAGGGTGGTTGGTGGGTATTGAGTTCATACCCACTGACTTAAAGGACAACTTTGTTTTTTGGAGCCGTGTGCAGAGCACATGGGCTCCCTCTGAGTGGCAATGTGTGTCCTGTCTCACCAGAGTCTGTGTCCAGTCGAGAATGAACAGGATCTGCCCATGCGCAATTCTTTGGATGGGATTTATGTCACTTTGAAGTGAGCCGATTTTTTGGATGGGATTTATGTCACTTTGAAGTGAGCCGATTTTTTGGATGGGATTTATGTCACTTTGAAGTGAGCCGATTTTTTGGATGGGATTTATGTCACTTTGAAGTGAGCCGATTTTTTGGATGGGATTTATGTCACTTTGAAGTGAGCCGAATCTCTGGGATCCGTTCTTTTCAAAGAGCCGTTCAAAAGTTCTTTATTTTGTTAATACTTTGTAGATTTTGATTATAATTACAAATCACTTCAATCAAAAACATAGACCTGGAACTGCTCAAATTCACGGCTCCACTTCGAACCGAGGTTCATATTTTAGATTGTAATTAGAGAAAAGAAAAGATGAGTGTGAAATTGTTTTCATGTACTGCTTTCTATTGTTTTAGAGATTTTAATGATTTTGATTTCAGTGGGCATGCATGCATACAAGTGGCTAAATGTGTATTTTTAGACAGAATAAGCCCATTCCCAAGATGCACCACAATATTTCATGGGCAGATGTGACTTATGGGGGCTAGTAGTGATACTGAAAATAGTAATATAGAAATCATCAGCTTATTGTGTCTAAAAAGACATATTTAGCCACTTGTACGCATGCTAAAAACAAGAAAGCAGTAAATAAAAACATTTTAACACTCATCTTTTCTCTAATTACTATCTAAAATATGAACCCTTGTTGTAAAAACAACAACAAAGTTGTCCTTAATAGGATGTCCAACAACCTGCCATGAATCACAGTGCTTATCTATTTTCTAATGAGTAATTGTAGTCGTTTTTCTCTGAAGAAGTATTACAATTCATAATATCGATCAAGAAGACTATTTCAAATTATTCATCATTACAGATACAGTATGTGAAGACATCAATAAACAGACAAGAAAACATAACGTATAACATTAAGGAAGTATTTAAAATAGAAGTAAAAGAAGACCATTAGTACTGGCCAGGAGCACTTTTTTCAGTGTAGGAATGATGTACTGTATACACTCCCACTGGAAATAAGATGTTCTCTAAATACGGCAGAATTAATTGTGTGTGTGTGTGTGCGTGCGTGCGTGCGTGCGTGCGTGCGTGCGTGCGTCCACTACAAATAGATGTAGATCTACACAGTGTCAAATTGAGATTTCACTGTGTAAAGGAACATTATGAACTGTAATTAATTCTGAAGGTTGTATGATATTTGACAGTCTTCTAGTGTCCTCTAGTGTCTGCTTTCTATAAATGCTCTCCTACAACTCCACCTGCCACACTGTTATTTGTAAATATAGTGTATACTGTATATAATATTGACTTATTAAAACATTTAGAGTTGCTGCTTCTGCTGTTGTTGATGATATTTGCAGGATTTATACAGTATACAGGTATGATGAAGGTAAATTGTAGCTGTTGTGTGGCATTTAGCGCACAATGAATTTCACTGGCCTTTTTGTCTGTGATTGGTATTGTTGACAATAAAGTTGAACCTTGAACCTTGATGATGTTGAAGGTAACAAATCCCCATAACTATATCTAAAGGTGTATATGTGCATTGAAATGTAGATGTAGACATAGACATACTAATGCAATGAAAGAAGACAAGTAGAATAGACAAGCAATTAAAAAACAACAGTGCAATCAACAACAGCACCAATGTGGATTTAAACACAAAAAAAAGCTGAAGCTTGTTTCCATTGTGGTCCACTATGAGACATACAGTACAACACTCAACAGACTATACAAACAACCATAAAACACAAAATAAATACTAACATAGACAGTTAAGAACAGTACACACAGGACAAGCAACTTACACCGAGATAGTGAGCCATCTGCAGCCAAGGGGCAGTAGAAGGCTCATTATCGCGGTGAAGTATAATGGACATCTGTTTGGGTAAGTGAAAGTCAACATAGCACCACTGTTATTATTATTATTATTACTCTGTTATAGACCTCTCTGACTTTTCTAGGGGAAGTGTTTCATAGACTCCCAACCTCAAACCACTCAGACCACTTGCCTGTTGCCCTGCATACAAAGAAGCCGTTTCTCACTACTTTGGAAAACCCCTCGTTGTTTCAGGTGTTCACATGCAATGAATTCTGGGATGGGTGTCTTTCATCTTTCCAATACTCAGCAGCAGTTGGGGTGAACAAGTCACCAACAAATCACAAGATTACTTGTGTTCTAAAACAATGGGGAAAGTATTTTTTTGATTGGGGGGGGGGGGGGCTACAGTTAAACACCCTGCCTAAAAGGAACATCCCAAATAAGTCCTTTTACGGCCTTTTTTATGTTGGAAGCCCTCTGTATTTAATTCATGGACATAATAAATAGCAAGCAAAGAAAACATTCAATAATATCGCAGTTATAAAAACACTATATGTACAGGATAGGGGAAACAAGGGGGTGGGGCTAAGGTAAGGGGGAGGGGGGGGGGGGTACTCACTTCTCGCCTGTCTATGGGAGAAGTGATAACTACCTCCTTCTCTGGCCTCCTGAAAGGTGAGTTTTCAGGGCAATTTTGAAGGATGCCAGCGAGCTATACATGTTTTAAGGGAGGTAGTCAAGGAATTCCACACCTGGGTGGCAGTGTTGTAGAAGGAGAATTTACCCATATTTGTCTTATGGGTTTGTGCTATCAGATCATTGTGTGCGCTCCCTCTGGTGTTGTGGCTGTGGGTGTCGCTCCTCACAGATGTGTGGCCTCTGGGACTTCGAGTTGAGCAGCAGTTATCTGAGCCTGGCTATCTGCAGGTGGACGTCTAACACTGAGCACAGTGTACGTTCCTCTTACCAGGAATACCAGGGCGAATGCAGCAAAGTAGGAGGCATAGATGAAGAACTGAAGAGAAAAGAGACGATTTGCTTGGTAGAGAATGCTCTTTCAGATACTCTTTCTTTCTCTCACTAATCCATCTATCTTTCCATTTTCCTTCTCTCTCCAACTCCATTCCCATGTCCCTAGGGGGTCCTCAGAGTTACTACAGGGGGGCCACCAAATCCTTGTGTGATAGGATAATTATTTTAAATTACCAATTTGAACCCTCGCATCACTATACTGAGGAGAACTTTAGCCAAAAATAGCAGATCTACAAGATCGTCTATTTCTGGCAAATAAGTTTGGTTTAGAGGTAAAAAAAATAATACAGAGTGAAAGGTCAAGTTTAATAATTATCAACAATTAAAAAATGTTTAAGTGGTTAAGTGTCAAAGTCTATGAATCTATCTATGAAATCGATGAAAATCTCCATCACACATTTATACAATATGTAGAGGGGGTCCCTGCTTCATCTCTCTCTCTCTCTCTCTCTCTCTCTCTCTCTCTCTCTCTCTCTCTCTCTCTCTGCTAAGGGGTCCTTGGCCTGAAAAAGTTGAAGACCCCTGGAATATGTCATAGATATTTTTTTTAACTTATGCATGCACACAAGCTTTACCTGTGAGATAATGGTGAGTTGCAGAGACTTGGTGTTGATGACGATGGCAGTAAGGACAGTCTGGAGGACAGTGCCCACAAAGCTGTTGACACCAAACACCAACGCATAGCGCTCCCTGCTAAGCTTCTTGGCTATCTGAAAACTGGAATACAAAGGGCTGTTTTCAAGGACACGGATTAAGTCTCATCCTACACTAGCCATTTGAAGTAAAATGGAATAGGCTTACGCCATCTCTTTGAAACCAGCCCAAAGACAGATTTATTGTAAAGTAAGGATTATCTGTTGGCAATGGCTACATAAATGAATAATTGAAGATGTTTTTTTTTTTTTTTGACACAGACTCATTACCACATTTTAAACAGTGCCGTAAATGATCATTAAGTAAGCTGGCTCATTAATAATATCCTCTCAACAAGGATTTGTCATTTTCAACTTATATTAATGTTTATGATGTAACTACGCTTTACATGGTGTTGAAATGTAACAAATACTCTCATAAAGTACTTTCATACATCTTTTATCAAGAATGAAAGCCCAATATAAATTAAAAAGCAGGCTGTAAGGAGTTGCACTGACCACATGCTCCTTGTGAGTAACAAGGGCCTTAATTCAAACCCGGGCCACTCTCACCATAGCTCACATGACTCCCCTCTCTCTGCCCTAGGTTTTTATGTCTTTTATGTCTCTCGTCATTTTTCCATTTAAATAAAGCATGAAATGCAAATAAACAAGACTAAAACAAAACTGTATATCCTTACGTGCATATTGTAATGAGTATCATATAAAGGGCTTTGAAGACAATGTAGCAGCCATAGCAGAGACAGATGTTATTGGTCAAATCCATCAGGAAGAGAGCCCCTGCGATTAGGGCTGTGAGACCCCCCAGGATCAACTCTCCCCACACAGACCAGTTCACAGATACATGTCCTACGGCGATGGAAGCTCCCGCTCCTGTAAGAACACAACAGTAGCTCTTAAATGTCTGTGCCCTTGTTCACATAATTAGTGTAGTTAGATAGTAAAAAAACACTACATAACAGATGACAGAGCAGTTACAGTAGTAAAAGCCTTGGCCTCTTGAAAGGTTAAATAATTCATTTCACCCTTGATTGTTAATAATCCATGAAGTCCTACTATCAAACAACAATATATTTTGTAGGATCCCTTGTGAAAGACACCACAGGTACCGTAATTGCTGGACTATAAGCCGCACCTGACTATACGCCGCAGGTGTCTCTCCTGCTTCCCGCTAGAGCGCACCTGGTGGCTGTTAGCTGTATAAATCTATATATAAATCCTTGTTAAAGTCCATTGTAAAACGAACTAACTGGCCGTTAGCTGTAAAAATCTTTATATAAGCTGCACCGTTGTATAAGCCGCAGGGTTCAAAACATGGGGAAAAAAGCTGCGGCTTATAGTCCGGCAATTACGGTAACATACAACAACCCATCAGCTCACTCCTGATGGGTGTAATATCACATAATATGTGAGTTATCACATTTTCGGTGATTAATTTCGTTTCTACAGATATGTACTGTATTGCGTGAATCACCTTTTGGCGTGTGCTGCAATGCATTGTGAGCTTGTAGATCAGCTATTTTTGGTGCATCACATCTGCATGCAACTAATTATAACTCATGGTTTCACCAAGTAATACTAGGAAGAAGTGGCCAAATAGTTTTCATAATGCTCTTTGTCGCAAATTATTTTGAGAATAAAGATTCCTTTCCAGGGTGATGACACTACAATGTACAAGAACATACAAATTTGGAGATACAAGGTTTCCACCCGACAACGACGATATACTAGTATAGTTGCTGCTCTTATACCACCATTATTACTGGGGTTGGTTGGGGCCAGACAGTAGCCCCCCGCGGGCCGCAAATGGCCCGCGGGCCGCCTATTGGGGAACCCTGCTATAGGGTATTGTTGGTTTTCTTATCTGTTGATAATGGTATCAACAATTCTGCATAATTCAATTTCAGACTCAAATCTATACTGCAGATAATGTCAACCTTTTGTGAAAACGCTTATGCACATTTTGGCCATGGGGTGGCATAGTAGGACCTTGATATACCAAAAAAGAAAAAACGACCTAGTACCTACAGTATCACTAGTTCATATGAAGGGACCACGGTCAAAAGTAAATTGTTAGGGACAAACAAATGTTTGTCTCTATCTTTTTGCTTACCTATCTCTGTTTGTTTGTTGTTCTTAAAACTAAATGTGAGATGTTTAATCCTTCATCACATGTATGGCCATGTTGCTCACTTGCTCAAAATGAGAATAACAGATTTTCAACAGAAAACCATGTGTTGTAGATTAACATTACATTGTGGTTCCATCTGTGTGACTGATATCGTACTGTCACTGAAAAGATAAAATGTTTTCCAAAGCAGACTTGTGTATGGAGTTTTAAACAAGTCCTGGGTGTTGACATTCTGTTACACAAATGACATCCCTCACTGTCATATTATCCAATAAAGTTATTCATGATCAGGGGTCATCAACATGTCCCTACACAGACAAAATGTGTCCGTGGCAAGACTTGTCTATGTCTGTGGCAAATCTTTGATAAAAAGAAAAAAGCAATAGGCCTATTAAATTTTAGTTTCCATTATGTCTTATTTTATTCATAATGTGTGATGAAAGCACTGACTGTGCTGATGAGTCCCAATTATTGAAATCCCAAACACAGAATAGACTGCAGGCTTCATTGATGCCAGTCTACAGTGGCTGACTTGCTCCAGGTTTTCTTCAGAATAGATTGGGCACTGATTTAACCACTGTGTAATTAAACATAATGCATTAATGAAGATAGATATACAATTATAATTAAGTAAGCTACTTCATTAAATGTTTTTAAGAATTTTAAAGAATGATTCTGCGTTCCAAGGCAGGACCACTTCACAAAGGGCCCAATTCTCTTTCATTCCTGATATATATATATATATATATATATATATATATAGCCTAGGAAAGAATAGTAGTTCTTGAATATTAGTACATTTGGGTTGAATAAATGAAACGTGTGTGTGTATACCACAGGGACCTTTACACATGGCTGTTTATCTACTTGAAATAACCATGGCTTGCTTTAATTGCTTCAATCCTAGATGTTTTTTTCATACATTCTCGATCAATGCTTATCTATCACAGTATGATGAACACCATTACATGGATGTGGAATATATTTAATATGTTCCCCTGTGCCTGATTAGCAGGACAGAAACAAATGGTAGTGGAGAGATCATTAGCCTGTTTTAAAACAGGGTCAACTGGAGTCGTATTGGGGTAAGCCAGGTCAACTATGGGTTTATAACTTTGGATCGATAGCGGTTTTCATTTGTATAATGTAATGGTCACCGGAATGCAAGTAAAGATACATTCTTCTGTAATATGTTGTTCTGTATGAGCGGGCCAGCATTGTGAGAGCCTGTAGTGGACACTGAGTCGCTGTGTTATTTCTTTCTGTGTTTTTGTGTACTCTTTCTTTCTTTTATTTTCATATTGTCTCAGTATTGTGTTTCTTCCATATGGGGGAAGGGAAGAACATGGCATAATTAAAACCAAATTTGTGGATAAAATTGTTGGGGAAATAAATACTTTATCAATCACCGGGGGCCAGGGGGAAATTAAAAACGGACAGTTTTCGTTTCACGTGGTGATGAATTGAGGCTGCAGACTCAATTTCTTTACAAATTGATGTGTCTTTGAACATATCAAATTGGTTAAAATGTAGTCAAACGTGAACATAGTATACATAGCCGGCTGTAGCAGTACAACATATTTCTCTTGCAAATGTGCATTTTGTTTCATCAACGATGTAGGCCTAATGAACTACTTGTGACTTGTGGTTTTTCGAACCTCTGGGACCAAAGTTTCTAAACGCTGAGGATTAAAATAGTAAATTATGCTGTAACTCCCCACACTAAATCAATTTGGTTATCTATATTCATATTTTCCCAGCTTTCTCAAACTGGAAGTCCCCCAGGGGTGCTTTGTGAGTCTGGCATACAGAAGGACACAACACCATTCTATGGGGAAATATCAGACGTGGGCCTCGCAGCTTGATTGCATGTCTGGCGGAAGCATTTACAAGTGAAAGACATACAGCTGCATGTGATTTACACAAAGTAATTGCCTTTGGTTTCCGGGGAATACAGGAATGTATGTGCACTACGATCAATAAAAGTGCACTGGCTAGATGGCAGCAGCTGGCTATAACCATCTGGGAACGAGTGGAGGCAATTAGACAGTCTAATTAATGCTGTTCTTATTGTCTTCTGTGCATTGGGGCTTGTGAAATACTGATAGTAGAATGGGGTGTTTTTAACACAAGGTGTGAAGCACCCATAAAATTAGATTGTGAGACTTGGAGAGGTGCCTGTTTCTCCAATTTCTCACAATTGTTGATTCTGGAAGGGTGACAGGCTGTAGCAGTGTTGTTTCTCTGTATTTATCACGCAGGATTTTCCAAACATTTCTTTTGGACAACCTTGCAGCGAGACTATGGAATTACGACTACTGTAAGAGGACATGCATCTCCATGAGTTATTCCCTGGTGTGTAGTTTCTCACAAAATCAAGGTCGAAAACAAATACAAAACCGATCACATAATTTAAAGAGGTGGTGACATAGTTTTGTTCTTTTTCTGTTTTGTATACATGTTTATGGAGTTAACATTACTCTAATAGACCCCCACGTGTGGTTATAATATGCAAATGTGTCTTCCCTGTGTATTTTTGGTTTCTTCCCCAAAGTGGAGTCAAAAGGCCGCTTTACACCGTTTTAATGACATCATAAAGTCACGCCCCTCCCCTTTTACCATACAGCAACACTGTGGGTGTGGCTGACTTCATGTGGGTCACCACCCACCTGACAACCAGGCATACTTAATGAACAGGTGGTTGTGGCCACATAAAAACATAATTTTAACACTTTCTGTACACTTTTTTGGAGAAAAAAAAAAATCTTCCTCCTGGTATAATCATAATCATGCACCCTGTCTTGAAATCATCAGTAAAGAGAGTGCATTCTGAAATAAAAAGTAAACCTGTGTTGCGGTTTTACCTGACAGTGTTGCAATGGCGTCCACGCCTCCATTGTAGGCTGTGAAGTTCACATGAGGCTGCCTGTACTCCCAGAGGACCTGGACATAATTGGTGACCTGGTAGAAGCCACACCTCCCTGCAGCTTGCCACATGCAGAAGAACAGCATGGCAGCAGTGGAGTAGCACTCTTTACAGTCCAACAGCAGCCTCTTCAGTATCCTCCCAACATACTGGACTGCTGACCGACTCTTCCCCATTAGGATGAAAGAGTCGTGGCTCTGTGACGAGTTGCTCCCGGTTTCCTCGGCTGCACTTCCGTCGTGTGTGGGATGTAACAAACGTGTCCTCGGCATAGGCAGGAAAAAGGAGGTCAACAACGCCATGCAGAGGGAGACGAGGGTAACGACAGTCAGGCAGGACAAGGACACTCCGCCCCAGGACACCAGCATTTGAGCCAGCATGGCGCCCACCGCGTACCCAAGCAGTACGGCCCCTCTGACGTAACTGGTGGCCCTCTGGTAGTACTGGGGTGGAATCACGCTGTAAATGTATGAGAAGTAGCCCATGTCGGCCGCTGAGCCGGTGCTGTAGATGAAGACGGCACACTGAGCAGTTTGGACCCCTTGGCCAAACAGTAGCAGTAGAAATGCTACGATATAACAGAGCACCTGGAGGATGATAACTGGCTTGTACCTGAGGAGGTCCGTCACCAGGAAGACTGGAATCAGCATGATAACATTAGAGTAGGTCCATATGGGAAAAACCTGTGTTGTGACCTGCATGGGTAAGAAATATGGATGGATAGTTTGTGGGCAATAATTTAAGAAATATATAGTAGGCCCATAATGATCCCCGGGAGGAATATTCAAGCATTAACAGTAACCAAGACAATGCAAAGGTGCATCAAAAAACATTTATAAGCACAACACAAATACAAATACAATAAACACATAAAACCATATCCTATATGTATAGATGCACAACATGTAGTCTACAAGCATACACCATATTCCCACGACATGAGTAGACAATTTACCCACACAAACCCATATTCTCATACAGTATGTAGCCTATACTGTATCACAACACATCTACTATCTTATATTAAAATCAATACCATTTAAAGTTCCTTACAGAATTAACAATATATGTGTTTACTGACTAATGGATGGTGCCAGTGGAAAATAAAGACAAGCCGGCAGTGTTTAGTCCCTCGTTTACTCTATGTTCCAACAACTGAGTTGCACACGGCCCATCAACATGTACGGGAACGCGAGTTGAACATATCATTTGTAACAAGTGAAGTTTTTTTTTTTTTTTAAAGATTTGTTTTTGGGCTTTTTATGCCTTTATTCGATAGGACAGTAGACTGACAGGAAATGGGGAGAGAGACGGGGAATGACATGCGGCAAAGGTCGTCCGGATCGGGAATCGAACCGGCGACGCCAGCAGGCATCAAAGCCTAGTATATGGTACGCGCCTTGACCACCAGGCCAGCGGGCGCCCCCACAAGTGAACAAGTTGTTGTAACATGACTACACATCGAGTGCACCTGCATGTCGCATGTTGAGCAAACAAGCAGCACTCACTCTGTCATTCCTGAGATGTACTTTAGGAGAGTTCATCCACCCTGTCCCCAGACACCAGTAGTGTCAAGGCTCCCCATCTATCTGCAGCAAGCAGTGTGATTGATCTCCTCAAGACTCGCCAAGAGCTTTCTTAATGCTACCCACTCAATACCATCACGTACCCTTAAATGTTGGTCTATTTGACATTATGTTTGACAGTTGAAATCCAGTGGTGGAAAAAGTACTCACATTTAAGAAAGTATCAATACTGCAATAGCCTACTATTCAAAATGTACTTGAGTCAAAGTACTAAAGTAAAAAGGGCAGGGTACAAGTTGTACCCTCCTCTTCTTTCCAATTAATCGTTGCATTAAAAAAATAGTAAGCCGGGGTGGCTTTGTCAGAGGCTTAAAGACGTTTAAATAAATACTTTATGAAATGTCTATGGATGAAATGAATGGGGAAAACGCTTCCGGGTCCAGGGTGAGGACGGGCGGGGCCCTATACAATACATCTTAGAAAATATCTTAATCAACCTCCTCTTTCTGATAGTCTTGGACAATACACTGCATAAGTCCTGACAAATGTTAACCCTAAGGATCTAAAAGTAGACTGATGTTTCCCACACATACAATACTTTCATACGAAACTGTGCTGATGCACAATTACAATAAACATGGGCTAGACTAGAGAACAAAAGGCGCAAGTTGGTATCTCGACAGAGTGCAGTCTAGTTAACACTGTGCTCAACCACTTTGTTTTAGTCCCCCTCCCCCCACCCCCAGGGCTCTATATACCAAATCTCCTCACTGATCTTTCTTCAATAGACTTTCTATCTTCGTTGAATGTTCAAACCAGAATAGTGACGCTAAGGTTCATACGTTTTTAAAGCAAGAGGCACGGATCAAAGTTTCTCAACCTTGGGCAAAATGTTACCACAAACTAACAAGGTTCATCACTGTACCTGTTGAGTGGTGAGATTCTTAAGAGGCCCTGTGAGAAACTGCGTCAAGAAGGGGTCAACAGGTCTCAGCATGGAGCAGAAACCATAGATACAGAGCAGCACAGTGGGGCCCACCCATCCGCTGCAGTGGGCCTCACAACAGCCTGCGTGACAGGGCCCACTGCTAAGCTTCCAACTCCAGGAGAAAGCCATCACGTCTCTGGTTGCTCCCCAGAGAGGTCTCTCTGCATCTGAGGAGAGTCGAGTCTAATTTAAGTAGTTTAATCTGCTGCAATACAGGGGGCCTATAGATAAGGCCAAGGTCAGACTCACTGTGAATGTGAAGTCACCTGCTCTGCCATTGTTGTTTCTCTCCTGTGAAGTTTACCTGGCTGTTGGTGTGAGACAGAGAGAAATGTGAGACTGTGAGACCGTGAATGAAAAAACATTAAGATGAAATATGAGGTGTTGAGCCCCCAGGGTTCTACTGCGTTGTAATAAATATCGTCTCCTTCTCTGTCTTTATTTTATATATATATATATATATATATATATATTTATATATATATATCATACATACTGTATCATACATCATACATATTGTATCATACATACATACATACATACATACATACATACAAACAAACATACATACATACATACATACTGTACATACATTGTACATGGTTGTGGTTTGCCAGCCAAGTAGTGTGTGTGCAATGTTTGGCATGGAAAGGGGCAACGGTGTCGGAGATAAGGGTAGGGCCAAAAGTGTTACGTGACGTGGCGGACAGACAGACAGCCGGTGGAGGTTTTCATAGTAACTTGCGATCTGACTGTCGCAAAAACTTGTTTTGGTTTTTCTTGTTTGTTTTTTCATTTATTGACGTTTCCTTTTTTAAGTGCAGTAGTAGAGAATACTGTATGTCAGCGGTATTAAAATGAACACTCTTTTGAGTTATGTCATTCCATTTAGCTCTTAAACACATTCATTCACGTTTGTCAACTTGAGATTAAAACTCCTCATTTCCATTTAACAGGGTCGTGGGTTTGATTACTAGCTTGGTCTTTGGTCTTAAGGACCAATGTTTAATTTGAATGCGTAACACATTCCATGTCTATCGCGATAATTAGTGGTTCATGAGTTTATGCGTTTTTAGAATTTCTTAGATTCCTTTGTGGTGAATGCTTATAGCCTGCTTTCCTTAGGATAGTGTGGGAGTGCCTGCAGTTTACCAACGGGCAGAGAAAAGAACAAGGCAATCTCCCCCACAGAAAGAAAGGCTCTTGTCAGTAATTTAAAAACATCTAGCTGCAAATGATGACTCATGAGGTAGGTGTCAACAGAGCGTTCTGCCTCAGCTTTAAAAGTGTCAGACATATTTGGTGGCTTTATTCTCATTCTGAAGGTCGGCAGAAGGGAAAATTAAATTCAGGCATTAGTCATTCAGAGTAGAGCTTCCCCTGGGTTCATATCCTATTCAGTGACTACAGCTGGACTGATACACTCTAGCCTGATGTCTTTTACACATTCACAAGTCAATGTTTAAAGAAACGTTGGTCCTGTTGATATACTTGTTTTTCAGCAATAATCATGGTTAAATTGAACTTGACTACTGACACTTGGTCAGTCATTGAGTTTGTAAATGCCAAGTGATTTAGTAATAAGGACATTGTTGAGTAAAGTACTGTGGATTAATTATTAATGCTCAATAAGCTTGAATTTTCCCCCACCTAAAAAAGGAAAGCCTGTCTTTTTCTTTCTGATATTTCTCTTCATTTCCTTGTCTGCCAATCTCCAGCACTCATTATTATCATGAATAATTATTTTCTTGCCTCTAGCTTCAACTGTATCATACATGATTCCACTGCCAGTGTCACATTAAGGGCCCCATTCTTGTCACTACCTTACAAACTATTCTTAACCTATACCGCGACTTGCAGGCTTGTGTTTATTTTTGGACCACTATTACCACTATACATTATGCCGACTCCGTTATTGTGCATGATGGAGGTGTGTCTGTGCGTGTGTTGTTGCGCTTTCCCTAAAATTGCTATTTTGGCCCACGTTTGGGAATGCGCATAGCGGATTCTAAAACCACCCGCTATGCCAAATTCGTTTGGTAGAGCGCACTCCTGCAATGGACATGTCTGGAGTCGGGCTGCCTGGGCGCACAATGGCACCCACATTGCGGATTTAGCCGACTTGAGTGAAAATAGATCCCTAAATGTACTGTACCACAAACTGAGGTACAGCAGTCCAACAGACCAACATAGCAGCTCTGTAACATTCTTGACATGCAGAGTCTGGTTGGATAATATTATTATTATTAAATGAGGCAGTGGTTACGTGCATTGTCATGTGGGGAGAGTGTTTTCTGCTGGTGTTTCAGTCCGAGTGTATCAAAGGGTGCGTTCGGAAATGCGCACCGGGCGTGTGCTCAGGGTAGTGAATGCCTAAACCCAACCCTAATCCTAACCCTAACCTCAGTAAAACTATTCCTAAACCCAACCCTAACCCTAACCCTAACCTCAGTAAAACTATGCCTAAAACTAACCCCAAAATATTTTGGCCCACAGGTTGAGAACCACTGCTTTATTTAATCTCGACCTTCCCAGCTCCACCTGTTCAGATCTGCTTTACCTTTGTCGGAAAGGTCTGCACACACGTTGCAGTGGGCTATATAAACAGATCTACTTCTTATCAGCAAACTTGTATCAATATGAGTTGTCCTGACTGAACTGTTGACAAACTACAGCATTAATTGGGGAAACCTTGTGTTAAATAGTCCTTGACCCTCAAATGATTTTCCAATACCTGCAAGTGGTTGTCACGGCCCAGTGTAAACGCAGGATAATCTGTATAAGAACACAACACTTAATGCACTCTGTTGACAGAATACGACACTGTGTTTACCAACGTATGATGTTGTAACATTTCAATTAACCTGTGCATTATTTTGCCCTTCATTGATTCTAAATGGTGATGTGCAGTACCGTCATTGGTGTAAAGTAACTAAGTACATTTACTTAACCCTATAAGTGCCTATCCCGAACAAGTTCGGCTTTATTTCAATCCAATACAATATTTTATTTGCTATTTTACTTACCCCGAGCTGCTTGGAGCAACGTGGGTGGTCCTTGCTCGTCCAGCGCTAGCCAAGGAGAGACGCTAGATGGTCCGACGATTTATTCCATTGAAAATGGTTTAAAATAAAGTTTAGAGCCCCCCAAAAAAACCTCAATATATACTGTCGGCGGCGCGACGTATTCCAGGGTGCCTATCCCGAACTAGTTCGGGATATTTAATAAAATGAATTATTTAATCGGAGGCCTCAACGACCTAAACGTCCATCCATGGTCCAGGCCAACACTCGGCCATACACGGGCCGTAGTCGCGCTAACGGCCGCATCGCGCCGCCCACTCCAATAATAAATCACATCTTTAGACAGGATTTTCTCCGGATTGTGTTCCCAGACCCAAAGAAAACGTTTTTTTGCGACTGAAATAGCTTTAGATCGGGCTTCTAAATGGGTTAGCATTTTGGCTACGTGTCAGCTAGCTTCCTCCTCTCGTCACCCATAGCATTGGCTGGAGTGAAATCCCAAGGCACTTGGGACAGTGTCGACGGAAGCTAGAGCGAAGGTCTATAGAGAAATTTCTGGCACTCTAGCGCCCCTTGTGGCCGGCGGCACTGTATGAGTTAAGTAAAATGTACTTAAGTATTTGTACTTTACTTGAGTAATTCCGATTTACTTCACTTTTACTTCTACTCCACTACTCAGATTCCAGATCAGACTTTTACTCCACTACATTTATTTGAAAACTTTAGTTACTCATTACTTTGTAGTTTTGGATTATTATTACAAAACATGAAAATAACCGATCTACAAGCTCACAATATGCCGCGATGCAACACATTGTGCACTTGTAGATCTGCTATTTTCAAACAATTTTTATACCTTTTCCACCACTGATCACAGACCAAAACCACCTTCCCACAACCTCAGTCTCTCTGTTCTTGCATACCTCTCCTCCTGGCAAGTCATGTAAGGCTGCTGCAGCCGGGTTTGACTTTGAAACAAATTGTTGGGTGACACTGAGGTGTTGGTGAGCCTTAGATAAGCATGCACACAGTGGTCTGGCAGGCACGCTTGCAAAACAGCACTTCCACTGTGCCAGGCTGATAAGACCTGGGAACTTTTTCTTCCCAAGTTAAAGCTTGTGATTACATATTGCAACAAATGGCTTACAAGTCATATCACAATGACTTGCAGGAGTCCATAGTCAAAAAGGAGTCTAGTGGTCTATAATCAGTCTGTTTGTCAGAAGATAATATCTTTAAAAAAAATCACATATGTTTTTTTGTGACCAAAGGTCGCAGTTTAGTATGTAAAACGGCACATCATGTCTCCGTCCGTCCATCCGGATGTGTATGCTTTTTTACGGTCTATGGGTTTGTCGCTCTGACATCACGCTCTGACATCATTGTGATGTCAGGGGAACCACACTAACAGAATCCCTTTTATGCCCATATCTGTGTGGCTGGTTCTACAGACAGGGATCTCCATGTATGGGCATGAAAGGGATTCTATGTATGATGTCAGATGTCATAGACGTCATAGGACTTTCACATAACGACTAACTGAGTTAGCATGTTTGGGCTCTCACAGCATATCTCCATATACAGTACATGGATCTCCATATATGGGTACCAGGGGTCTCCATATATGGGTAACTGGTCCGACATACAGCACTGGCCAGATGGTCAAGACATGGCACAACCTTGTCGCATGTCGCCCTGAGGCGTCTTACTAGTACTTTTTGAAATACTAGACATGATGATGCCGGTCTACTCAGGGGCCACATACGCCGGGAAGGATGCAAGTTGAGAATGTATGCCCGACGCAATACCCGTTGTAGGCTACCCTTCTGTCTGACTTATGTCCATATATGGACGGAGATCCCTGATCAGATATGCTCATGGCATGCCCATGTAGCCTATTCTGTGTTGGTAAACCAGAAGTCCAAATGTATAGGTCTTATACATAGGTATATCAGTCTGATAGATTATGAGGGAGGGCGAGTGCCAAATGGACAACCGCTGATCGGATCAACTTCACGCCAGGCACTGCACTCCCTTAGTCCCTTGGGTCCTCTGCGATACACACACCAAGTTTGAATTTGATCTGTGAGCTTGTGATATCATCATCAACAACACCAGCACGTCTGCGTTCCAGAATAGTCTCCATATATGGGCATGTTACATTTGTAATTTTAATATATATGAGACACATAGATAATTGTGCCATAGACGACTGATATCCAAGGTGACTGACGTCACACTCTTGCCACATTAAGTCTGAGATCCACATTGAAGACATGCCATGCCTCGATATTTTACACATTTTACAATTAAAATGACATGTTTTATGGAAAATATAAATTAAGCATAGGGTTTACCCTATATCATTTGTGGACCATGTCCCCCCAGTGTTCTATACTATAGGTCCTCTACCTTTTCCCTCTATACCAAATCTCTTCACTATGAGCTGTTGTTGTAGTTATGCTATTTTCTGTTTGCCCCAGAATATGGACACTAGGGTTCAAGTGGTTATGGCCCTATCTCTCCAACCACGTGTGAATACTACAGATGTTGCAGGCTGCTGTGGCAAAAGTCCAAAATATTTACTGCACATAGTATTGAGGGTGCAGTTCACTAGGCACAAAACCACTTCATCAAGATCTGTAATGAGTTGTTTATAGACAAAGATGAAAGTGGCTGTGCTGCAGATGGCGAAAGAGTGATGTTCTAGTTCAGTGGTTCTCAACCTTTTCAGGCCACGACCACCCCAAAGGATCATATTTGAACTGGGAAACCCCCAAAATAATGGGGAGCCCCACCCTGACAAGCACTTGGAATTGTAGTAATGAGGCAAATAGTTTGACTTACAAGTAACGCCTCGCAACGTGAGCTTGTAGATGGGCTATTTTCACAATTTTGCCTCGCAACGTGAGCAACATGACATCACATTGTGACATCACATTGTGACATCACATTCCGTCCTCGTCCCTTGTATGCCCATATGGAGATCCCTGAGTTGTACAAAACAACATTTTTCAATCCAACAATATGCCCATAAAAGGGAGAGGACAGATACTGACACTCACGGCCGCATGTCTGGGGTCTCACAGCACACGGTTGGTTCTACAGACAGGGATCTCCATATATGGGCATGAAAGGGATTGTATGTATGATGTCAGACGTCATAGGACTTTCACATAACGAGTAAAAGAGTAAGCATGTCTGAGATCTCACAGCACACAGTTGCTTCCACAGACTCCAACATTTGCACACGGATAGCTCAAATTATTTTGTAGAACCGCCAATCCAACGAATATGGCCATATTTCCATATACATGGATCTCCATATATGGGTATTAGGGATCTCCATAAATGGGTAACTGGTCCGATATATATTAATAATGAATTCCGTGATTTGCGAATTCCGTCCTGCGCGACTTCGCCCTCTGCGCAACCGTCGCTTTTTGCGTCTTACAGGTAGGCCTATATTTATAGTATTACGTATTGTTATTTGTTGATTAGTTTTGATGCAGTAGTAGTCATGTTTTTTGTTCTAGTAGTCATCACCAACACTTGTCTGAGAGAGAGAGAGAGAGAGAGAGGGCAACAAATGGCATGATGCTGATGTTGACGCATTCTGAAGAACATGTGATTAGGAGTAAATCTTGATGGGCGTGGTTCTCTGTTTCTTGAACCAACTTGTCCATACTTCATTGTTGGTGAAATTGTAAAATAAAATAAAAAATAAAAAAATACTGTGACAAATCTGACAATCCATCTATGGACTTAAATCCTTCAGCCAACACTGAATCTGAGAGGCAAACAGAACTAAAGGGGGGGAAATGAAAAGAAGCCCTTGAGCCAAAAGCGCTACAGCCTTATATTGTAGACTAGGTCCTATATGATGAGGGAAACGTCTACCACTAGATGGAGCTCTTGATTCATTGCAGAGCTCAGACATCAGTCCACCTCTGCATGACATACTTCAGGTGAGGTGACCTGACCATGACAGATTGCTAACAATTTTGACAATCTCAGCCAACAACCTGTGAAAGTGTAAAATAAAGAAAGGAAAGGAAAAATTATAAAACAATAAAAAAGACGGGCAGATGGACAGACAGACAGACAGACAGACAGACAGACAGACAGACAAACAGACAGACAGACAGACAGACAGACAGACAGACAGACAGACAGGTAGGGGGGGGGGGGTACTCTGAAAGCAGCTGTCCTTCCTGTATGGCCATCTGCTTTTTCGTATCTAATTGGATAATGAGCTCTGAGATTGGAATGCAGGTTTGATTGCTTTTCCCCCATATGCTTTGGATTTCCCTTTTTAGCTTGAGTTGTAAAACAAGTATGTAGAAGTAACCTATAGCAGAGTGGTGGGAGCACCATCAGTTGGAGATGTAGTAGTAGGAGGAGGTATAGAGGATTTCTTTGTATGTAGTAGTCTTCTGTGCATAGCACAACAGATGAGTTATGAGTGCAGTTGTCCATTGCGCTAAAGAGAGAATTGTCCCATCTCCATCCACTTTGTAGTTTTTACACAGTCATGTGTTATTCAGTCACTCAGTGTCATTAGTTACATAGTTATTAAGTAGCTACTGTAGCTAGAGTAGCTTGCCCAACACGGTAAATTATCTGCATTTCTATTAAACACCTTTATCCAAAGTTTGTATACGTTCACCTTTTTTTAAATTTTAATCCCACGATTTTTGTAACACATTTTGTTCACACATTGTCTGATGTAATCCTGGGCGCTACACTCCCTCTGCCAACCTGGGGAGAGCAACACACTCATGCTCATGTTTCCTTCAGTGCATGAGGAGTCCAAGCAGCTTCTTTTCACCTGACAGGGGGAGTTTCCCCGGTTGGACGTAGTGCGTGGAAGGAACACGTTCCAAACAGTTCCTTTCCCCTCCACCAGGTGCTCCGGCTGGCCAGGGGGAGGCAGTATAGAGACCAGGATTAATGCATGTTTTTTGTGAGGGTACCTACCCTAGGGTACACGGGGAGAACATGCACACGTTCACCATTTTACACAGACAGTGGAAGACCATGCAAGATACCAACCTTCTCACCTGGGTTCCATTGTCTTGTTCAAGAAAACCTCAACCACAAAGCCAGAAAGAACAGGGGATTGAACTATTCCCAAATGGCCACTCTTGAGCCACAGGAGGTACTGTAGGCCAGGGCATCTCACCATTTTATTACAACACCAGGGAGCCCAGTTTATTGCCAGGAGAAGACGGTAAACAGGATCTATTGACGAGCTAGTGATAAGGGCTTGGCCTACAGGTTGCTACTCACGACACAGAAACTAATACATGATTGGATTACAGCTAAGCCCCTCCTGACATTTTCTCTGTGGTGCCAGGCGGTTGTACTTCCGAAGATCAAGACAGACATGATTCACGACGAGTCTCCTTTCATTCCAGGCGTTGCTTCAAAGAAAAGGAGAACAGAAATATGTATCATCCTTGCTTCCACTGAACAGAATGTGAAATATGATGTCCATCTTCATTGGGAGTTGCAGGTTCTCTGTGATCAATACCAGTATAAACCTGGACAGACTGTGTGTGATTCATGCTGTCTAGAATCACTCAGCCATATAGTGGTAAGGTCATGCTTTTCCATGAAAACCTGTCAGTCAGATAGGAAATTAAAAATATCCCGACACTTTCATCTACTCATCTTGCATTCTGCTTCATGGCTGCCATTTGCAGCTTTGAATAACTTGTAAAGGGTTTCTAAGATGCATTATAGCTTTTATTGGAATGGAGACACTACCATAGTAAAGAGGCCGGCTAATTATGCACTGTGAATGGCCAAGCAAATTACCATCTGAGAAATATCATTGTGTCGCCGTACCTGTTTAATGAAAGGACAGACACCATAATAGATCTGGGGCCAGACAAATTCCAGAATTAAAATGTCACCGAATATCAATACGTCAGCGACAATCGCAAGGAACGCGAGCAGCGCTATCGCAACAATGTTCTGATTAGGCCACACTCGGTTAATGTCACACTGCGGCTTTGGCCTTTTCTTTACAACAGGCCAAAGTGGACCTGGATGCAGTTGTCAGAGCAGAGCTAAACCAAACCCCCCGCGCCATTTAACAGTCCCTAAACGGATAAATGAATTGGAAAAACAGACTTGATGTGGCAATATGCATGCCGGTTAGAACATATCTATTAGAAGTCATGCATTAAAAGTCATTAGTGCTTATTAGGAAAGGGCTGTGAGGTCTTTGGCTCCAATCAATCAAGGTCACCGCTGAGATGACGCCGTGCCATCGCTGGAGGGCTCTCAGAGTGATGAGTGTCTGAGTGCGTTGGATGGCTAATGTTCCTTCACACACCACTCCTGTTCAGAGAGAGAGAGAGAGGTGGGGTGAAAGAGGGAGAGAGAGAAAGCGAGAGGGAGAGAGAGTGGGAGAGAAGGGGTATAGAGAAGGAAGGGCAGGGGGAGAAAAAAAGTCATATCAAGACCCAATTCACATTTTGTCAGAAGACTGTCCTCCTTTGCCCCAATTCAATATTATCTATCACCTTTCTCTGTCCCCCCCCCCCCCTCTCTCTCTTTCTCTCTCTCTCTCTCTCTCTCTTTCTTCTCTCTGTTCGGCTGCTCCGTGCTCCGTCTCACTGTGAAGAGATTGCCTGTCATTAGTGCCACTGCCACATGTGTGCCCATCAGCGTGTCGTGTGTGCGTGCGTGCGTGCGTGCGTGCATGTGTGTGTGTGTGTGCATGTGTGTGTGTGTGTGTGTCCGCATGCACACACACAAATGGTTTTAGTAATGGTGCAATCCCCTCTTTCTTGCCAGCACCCCCCATTATGTCAGTCTGTCTCTCCCTCTCCCTCTCCCTCTCCCTCTCTCTCTCTCTCTCTGTTTATTCTTTCCGTCCACACCACTCTCTTTCACTCCAAAGCCTGCCGAAAGTGACAGGTCCAGATTTGTGGGAGTAAATGCGGAGGATGAGGAGATTAGTTTAATAGTAACTTGGTGGTGGAGTGGAGGCTTTGAACAGCTCTAAGCCTACTACAGGAATCTTTCAAGCTTCTTCCTTCCTGCAATCACCACCTAATCAACATCTTGTCAGTGCTCTCTTTATTTCAGTTTGTGTGTTTGGCTCAGACCTCATGGAGGAAGCACTGGAAAAGAGTGTTTGGCAATATGGTGGAGGGAAGCCATGCATTTCAGATAGGATTGCAATTATACGTGATGAGTGGCACACTTAGGTGAAAAAGCTGATGCTCAAAGAATCACTTGAGAGTGGCACACTTAGGTGAAAAAGCTGATGCTTACAGAACCACTTGAGGGGCATTTGCCAATAGCTTTGGTTCTAGAGATGGATACAGTAGATGGATAGATACTCAGTCCATAGATACAGTAGTGCCATTTCAAAGCTTCACAAGTCCTGCCATTGGCAAGACAGTAGATGTTCAGGGGATTGGTAGAACATTAAGAGGGACCAAGGATTTGTAAAGGTGTTGTTATGTAAATGCTGTTCAGATTCTTATTTCCAATGAAAAGAGGTGTCGGAAAGTGCCTTTTGTTTTCAGTAACGAAAGAGAAGAATGAGCAAGGCTAAACAGTGAAAAGAACCTTGGAAAACAAGTATTTCCAGAAACAAAAGCAGGAAAGGTAGAAATGGCACATCTGTAGATAGATTATTATATAAAAATAAAAAAAGATTACATGAATTTTCAAGTCTCACTAAGCTGATTTTCATACAATACTGAATCGAATGGGAATGTTGGAAAACGTGCTTTGTAAATTCAGAAATTAAATTGATTGCGTTTTCTTAAATCGTCCTGTTGCCTAAATATGAGCTGTGTCCACTTGTAACATTATAGACGTGTTGTGTTGTGTTGTGTTGTGTTGTTGTTGTTCTAACACTAATCAATAGATTAAACAAGATTAAACACCGGTGGTGGTATGCTCCTTTCATAGCACTTATCCTCTCATGGGGGACTGTTAAAATACATTTTCATCTCATTTGTATTTATCTGTGCATTTTGCAGATGTCCTAATTTGCCATTATTTCTTGTCCAGGAGAAATAATCAGTAGTGCATTTTAGTGTAGGTAGCAAGAAAAAGAAAAGCACTTGATATGTGATTTCTGGTATTAATTATTCTACTGAAAGAGGATTTAGCAGTCAATGCAATGAATCCTTCTTAAGGTCAATCCAAGCTACAGGCACACTAATTTGAGAATAAAGTTTATTAGTTTATTCTTTGCTGGTTTAAAATAGTTGGTACAGTATGCCTACTAGTTTTTGTTTCAGAAAACATTAAGTTCACTTTATTGTTGTTGCCCTTTCTTGCTGCGTAGGCCTATAATATCTTTCTTAATGGCTAGAAGGAACATACTTACACGCATCAACTGCACTTGGTAAGATGAGAAGCACATTTTTACTGTGGGCTTATGTAAAAAATTTAACAAATGCAAAATAAATAAACAAAATCAAATCATGTGAATCTTTGCCTGTTTAATTTGTAGTTTTTAGGCTGAAAAAAATGCACACAGAGGATATTGTATTGTATGCAGGCAGTGGAAAAAATTATTATAATAACAATTCATTGCTTAATCTATTTGTATAAATCATTTATAATGTTGCATATCTGTACTTATAACAGTCCCCCCCTTTAGTTTACAGTAGTATATGTAATTTAGAATGTTCTGTGTGCCTAACACCAAAGGCAAATTCGTCTCAACTTAAGATAGCGCATGTTGTCTTCTATTGGACTTTTGGTGTCATTTGTAAACATGAGCATCTGGCTGTCATTAAGATGTAGAGCTTGGTCTATGAGAAAAGGTTGGTAGACTTTAGTGAACTTTATAAAATATTGTTTTGAACTTTTGTGCCATTAATAGTGGAGCTAACAGTTCTGAACCAGAATACTTCTATCCTGGATTCTTCCACGGCCACCTTTTCCATCTTTTCTAATTAATTCTCTATGGAGTTGTTACAGCTGCAAAGGGCCGGACGAACTCGAACCCTAGCTCTTTTATTTCTAGCTATGGGAGACGTTAATAAATGCTCACCTCCCAATGAAGTGTCTTCCCATGGCATGCAGGGGACGAAGCACAAATTGGGGAGAACTTGAGGCTGGTCTGTTCTTCCCCCATGCAGCTGAATAAGGAGCCTTGTCTCACTGTCCTCATTCAGCAGCTTGCTGTTATGATTCAGAGGCATCAGAGTCGAAGCCAGTAAAGCAGAGCCTCTCACTGTCACACCTGCCAGAGGTCTGATCCCTCATCCAGCTAGATCAGTGTGAAACATAAAGGCAAAATGTGTGTGTGTGTGTGTGTGTGTGTGTGTGTGTGTGTGTGTGTGTGTGTGTGTGTGTGTGTGTGTGTGTGTGTGTGTGTGTTAGGTTGGGTTGGGGGTGTGATATCTAAAAATAGACAGCCAGGCTTCACCTTTCTCCGGTAAAGGAAGCAGCTTGTGGTCCCGATAAGAAGAGTGCTGCTCTTGACTGGCCAACTCCCCCCCCCCCCCCCCCCTTCTGTCAAGACTCATCAATGCTCACGGTGTGAGGCTTGTAATTGCCTCACGAGGCTGGTCACTCAGTGGCGGCCTATTAGGGAAGCGCCAGAGTGGAACATAACATTTTCAGTTTCAATTACGTCTATGAGGGCGTACATAATGCACTAAGGGATGTTTGGTCCCCTGGGAGTGGCGAGCTGATGAACCCGTAGTGGAGTGTATCATGGTAAAGTAGTCCATGCAGTTTGTCACTCTTAAACTATGTACTGTAGTTACACATAGATTGTCTTTTAAATGTTCTCACTTCGTTTTCTCATTTATTTTAAAAATCTGATGCTGATCAGTCCAGTAAGCAAGATAAAGCCCCAGACAAACACACACAGATCGACTCACAGAAGCAGACAGACCCTCTTCTATATAGTTTGCCTGATAGCCACACCTTAAAAACAGCAAATACTCTTTATTCTTCGAGGATTGCTGATGTCAATAACTATGAAACAACAACATAATGGTTGCAGAACACCACACAGACCACAAGAAACACAAACCACTGCATTTGTTATTTCCTTATTTCCTCCCAAGATAATTTTACATCTGTTTGAGGTGCTGTAGATGTGTTAATTTGCACCACGGGCACAAATACAATATTTTGCTCTTGGTAGAAATTCACAAGGACGTTCACAAGGCTTTTCTTCCATGACACTGTGAACATTACCAGTATTGTTGCACTGAGCACAGTGCCCTGTGCTTCAAGTTAATGAAAATAAAAGAAATCATAAAAAAAAAAAATAATATATATATATATATATATATATATATAATTATATTTGTGTGAATGGTCGTTTGAAATTGTATGATCAGCATTGTATGTGTGTATGCTTATGTTATTTTGTGCAAATAATCAACAAACAATGTAAATAATTGAAATGATAAGAATTGGTATTAAAAGTTGGATGCTGAAGAACATCTCTCATTTCATCTCTCTGCTAGAGAACCAAATCCATTATTTATCTTTAAAAGGTTGTATTTAAAACATCAAAAGTCAAATCTATTAATTTTGTCCAGACACCGCCACAGCCAGACATTTTGTACAGAGGTTGTAGTTTTGCCAGTCCCTCTTATACCACTCTCATCTTAATGAGTAATGCCTTGAAATTAAAGTTGTAATCCAGGTGGCGGTGAGGGGGAAAAAAGACAGATACTTGCATAAAATTTTATGCACTTGTGTTATAGCCTGTCTGATTAAAACCAAGTGGCTAACGACTCCCCTCTGTGCTCCGTAGGCATGTCTTCCCTCCTCTCTCCTGGCATGCCGTAACTCTGAGCTGCCAAACTCCATACCTCTGCCATTCCCTAGACCTGCCAGTTAACTAACTCTGCAGTTTCTCTGAACTTCTTGGCTACGCACAGCTGTCCTCTAACCTATAGAGAAAAAAGAAAAGCTTCCGCCCTTACACTTACTGTCTCTGTTCAGGGACGTAGAACAAGCTGGCACTTTCATTTCTTTTCACCCACCACCACCTCCAGTAACCACTTGCACTCACTCGCTTTCTTTACATAGTTTTTCTCTGTTGCACACTCACTAATATTGTCGTGTACACACAAAGATGAATGCGCATGCATTCCGTACATACCGTACACATCCTACGTACGGTAAACAGAAAAGCAGGGCACTGATGACGGGGAGGAGAGAACACGGCCCCAGTACCCCCGGCAGGAATCGAACCCTGGACCTCCGAGCTGAGAGGCGACAGCGCCACCGACTGCACCACCGTGCCCTTGACTTTTTTCATATCGAGTCATATTAGGGTGACCATACGTCCTCTTTTCTCCGGACACTTCCTCTTTTAGGGGGCTGTCAGGCCTGTCCGTTTAAAAAAAAAAATTCCTTCAAATGTCCAGGGTTTTGCGTGTATCACAGTTAAAGCATGGGCATTTACAATGCACGTTCAATGGTTAGTTTGGAAACACACTGGGTGCCTTCGGAAATGCGCACCGGGTGTGCTCTCAGTGTAGTGAGTGCAGTGGGCAGTGACGTTGTAGAGTGCATTCAGTGTGGCTTATTTACAAACGACCAGTTAGGAGGCAGCTGTGCGCTTTTTCAGTTGGAAAACTTTCTTAAAAGCAGCAGTTGCTAACGTAACGTTGCTATTGAAAGGTAATTTAATTCATAACATTGGCCTACCTGCTTGATGGAAATGTTATTATTATATTCCATATAGACAGTTTCCCCCAAAATGATTGAATTCACTCCCACACAATAAATGAGACCACACAGTGTAAGTCCGGTTTTTCTCTTACTGTATATTAAATCAATGAGCATACAAAATAGATGTCCAGTACAGTACAATAAACATGTGTCTCTTTTCTTTCTCAATCTGAATCTTCATACAATGTAACATCAGTTCACAAATATACTTCAGTAGGCACAGGGAAAATAGATTTGTCAAGCATTCATTGGACAGTTAAACATAACAATGGATCATGAGATGGTGTTGTGACTGAGTCTCATGAACTCAGAAGCCAAGTAGAATGTTTTGGCTTCTCATTATCCAGTGTCCGGGACACTTTGACATTTCGCTGGTCAATCTCTCTGTCCCTGTAGTGGGCAGATTCTCGTCACATGCATTAGTTATCAGATCAAAACAAAATAACCTTGTCACTTGTAACACTGAAGTTGGTGTTTTAAATATAATAGATATTAAAATGTTTTTAACCCAACAAATTCCCCCCTAAAACAACAGCTGAAGGAGTTAAAGTGTCGACCCTAGAACCCCAAACAAATGCTGCCAAAGGGACAGAGAACTTATGGTTCACTATCAGCCAAATATTTAATTAAACTCTTTTCGATAGCAGAGTCAAAGAACTGTATATTTCCAAAGGTATTTAAATCAGAACATCTAATAATTGAATCACAATAGGTACAAATATTTTGATAATTTTTAAAAGTAGAGCTAAAAGAAAAATATAGCTGTATTTTCTTAATTATTAATTATTACCCTTATATATTATTATTTTTTTTTTTACAAAGGTTCAATGTCCCAAGGTTTGTTGAAAAATTCCCCATGTCATCAGGCGAGTCAAAACACATCAACACGTTCCCAAGTCATAATTATAATTTAGGGCTTTACAGTCAAAACAAGACGAACTTGACTCTTCATCATTTGTTTACTTTAACAAGACAAAAGAATTTGGGTTAAAGGAGACAGCATTCTGGTTTTGCCTACCCTAGTAAACTAGACTCCTCTGGTCTGTCTACAGGGCTAGGTTTGACCCAGAACCAGCCGTGGGGGCCATAATTTCCTGCCCATCCCCGATTACCTTATGTAAGGTGTTCGTCCCTCATGTGGAGATGTCGGAAACCGGAACCTCCTTAAGCCAAGTGTTCCTTCCTTTTTACCCTTAAGGTTAGTTATTGGCTGCTTTTGTCCGAGTCAATTTCCGTAAGAAAACACTTTACAGCGGGAAAAACGTGTGTAATGTCTTTTGATACTCACGAAATACCATATAGAATTTCAACTTCCTTTTGACATTTCTCCTTTGGACAGACAATGAGGGTGTCTGTCAAATCATTCTCAATTATCATCAAAATATCTTATCTGTAAGACAAAGGAAAAGAAAAGACAGGAAACAATCAATCAATACTGTAAGTAGTAGGTTGTGGGTAATGAGTCAAAATACTTTACGAAATACTTTAGACCGTATCAAACATTAAACAAGGGAATGTTGTTATTAACTGGAAGAGAGCAGGTCTAAATAATCTCTCACACAGACCATCTGTCCTTGAAGGCTACAAATGTCTTCTAGCCACACATACGCACACGTACGCACACGCAAGCAGAGACAAGAGTGGGAGAGAAAGTGAAAAGTTGATAAGGTAGTTAAAATCAATTAATGTTATAGAAAATCAAGTTAAATTCAAAATCAATGTGAAATCACGTTAAAATCAGACAAACAGATAATAGGCAATCAGATAAACTCCCCCCTTGAACACACAATGTCCATTGTGTGTGAAAACATTAAAGCATAAATGAACTTTTTTTTTTTTTTTTTTTTTTTTCAATAATCAATAATCATACAATTAATTAATAATCTTTAATAATATTTTTTTTTTTTTTTTTTATACTGAATCCAACTACTGTACTGTATAATCCTAACATGGCCTAAGATGGGCTGGCTAAAATAATCAAAAGTGGGCTGTCTACTAGGGCCAAACACTGTGTGCCCGTCGTCCCCGCAGACAGCCATACACTACCCAAAATAAATCAAAGAAGGTAAACTGACAAATTAAACGCCAAAACTATACTAAACCAGCCCATTTTTTATTTATTATTATTAACAATAATTAATACTATTAGAATGAAGGTTACCGCCCTTAGAGACTTTGTGGCTGCAGCGATGTGGTCTGGTTGCAGCGGGCGTCTCACACCATAGAGTTCCATCAGGGTCAGAAAGGCCAGGGAAAGGCAGCCATGGTTCTGCTCCGCCCTGGACTCCAACAACTGCAGGCTCTATGAGTGGAGAACTGACAACAATACTAAATTAGGCATGAAATACAACTACTAGGGTTGGCACCTTGATCAGCCGATCAACGGGGTGCCACACATCTTAAGTGTCAGTCCGTAGTAGTCTGGTGGTGGTGGGAAAGAGTAGTCATTATCATAATCATCAACAATAGCCAAGTTATCTGGCATGGGTGGCATACGTGGGTGGCCCAATGGGCCTTTATCTAGTCATGATTGTACTTGTACCTGACCTGACTCAGTTGGGGGACCGGGACCCTGTGTAGCAGGGTTCTGCTGCTGTTGGGCCTGCCACTTCTTTCCACAGCTGAAACAGGTGATTGTGTGTGTATTGTTCTGGGCCCTGTTAGTGTTTGTGTTGATGTTGTTACCTTGACTCAGTCCTTCAGGTCCATTCCCGGCTGGGGGATCCCGCTGATCACCACTGGGACCCCTCTTCGGGTTATGTGTTCGGTGGAGTGTCACTTGTCCATCATCCGACATTACGGCTCGCAACTTAACTAGTGGCTTGGGCTCTGGAACGATGTTGTTGTAATACCTGGCTAGTATTGTGATCTCATCTGTCGTTCTCAATCTCCATAGCGGGTCATGCATAATGATCGCCTGTCTCAAATGGGGGCGTAAAGCGTCAATCAAAAGCTGATTAAGCACACTAGCATATCCTGGCAGCCCTTTTGTGAAACCCGAGTGGCGGTCAAACTGAGTGGTGAAGTGATGGACGAAATCAGAGACGTCCTCACCCTGCCTCATCTTAATGTTAGTGATTAAGGAAAAGTCCACGTTACCTCTAACAAGGTCCTTAGCCTGATTAATCATAACCTGTACTGCGGCTTCATGTGGGGCGTACCTGACCTCACCTGCAGGGTTACTACCTTGGGCCGGCACGGGCCGCATACACTGGTATGGGTGACCGTCTGCCTGTAGCCAATCTAATCCCACAGAAATCTGATAAGGAAAAGCGTTAGGTGTGCAACACATAGTAATTAGTTTTCTAACTTCCCAGGTGTCTAGTCTTAGCTCCACAATTTCTGCCTTTACAGATTTTTCCCACTCATCAGGGTTGCTGTGGATATCGGGTAAACGTTCAGCCATGTCTCGAGCATCCACTGGGTACCAATTACGGTACACAAATGTAATTTTGCCATCCTCTGGGTACGCCAAAAGAGAATCGTTAATTTGACTAGGTGTGGGTGTGTGAACCTGTTCCCGACGCTCACCTGTGTACACTTTTTCCTTAGTGGGTGTATGGCCATTCTTAGTGGGTGTTGGTTTTGGTGGTTTGCGTGGAACGCCGGGGAGGGGCGGATTCGTGTGGTCAGCGGGATCTCCCAGCTCGACCTGATTACAAGGAGGAGAAAAAACAACTGAGTTATTTAAATCATTGTCACATCTTTCTCCTTCATGTTGCCTCCCCCCTCTCTCTACCCCCTTCCTATCAGATAGAAGTGTAGGTAATGAGGTTTGCATGTCAATGTGATGTCGTGCATTGATACCCCCCTGGCGTGGAGGCCCGTGAGTCACAGCCACAGGTGGGGGAGGTTGTGGTGATGGTGTTCGTCCAGCCGGGCCGAGCTCACTGTTGTCCTTCACCTCTGGTGTGGCACGGTGTCGTCCAGCCGGGCCGACCTCACTGTTGTCCTTCACCTCTGGTGTGGCATGGTGTCGTCCAGCCGGGCCGAGCTCACTGTTGTTCGCCCCTGTTCTGGCACGGTGTGAGGAAGGCAGAGGCTGGCTGTCCGATTCTGAAGGCCTCTCCTTTTCTTTTCTCTCCCTCGCTGCCTCTCTTTCTGCAGCCGCCCAGCGCAGCTGCGCCAGAGCGAGAATCCCAAGCCTGGCGACCTCATTTTCGGCTTTCTTCAGACTTTTCCGTTGTGAGATTTTATCGATATGTTGATACAGTACTCCAGAAAATCTCGTCAAGTCCTCAGTCGTGAGAGAGTCATCATATCCGAATTCCTTTCTCCATATGGGCAAAAATGGTGCAATTGTGGGGCACCTAGAAACAACCTGTTTCATTTCCTCATCGTCTATCTTAGCCGTTACGGCTGTTATCAGTTCATTCTCCAAGCTTTGGAGAGAGGCTTCAAGCTCAAAGGTGTTGTTGAGTTTGTAAAGAGGTTGTTTAGATTTCGGCAGGTGTTTTCTACCTCCCTGTGCATTCCCCATTTTCCAGCTGGTCGGATAGGAGGAGGATGAAATCAAAGCTAGTTTGCTTGTCACCTCAGCTGGCGGAATAGACGGAATAAAATAAAAAATAAGACTAAAAAGACGAAGACATGTAAGCGTAAAGCATGAAGATTTCCGTCAGAACGTTCTGTTCTGGAACATAAAGGAAATCTACCAATTAAAATAATCACGCTATTTCTTATGTGATTAAGTGGCTCTAATCAGCCGTATTGGGTTATCGTACTGGCCGAAGAGACATTCCTTCAGAACAAAATACGTTCTGGCCCCAAATAAAAAGATTTCCGTCAGAACGTCTTGAAACAGCCGTTCTGGAGCATAAAATGAAATCTATATTGAAGTCTCGTACTGATACAAACCCAACTTGGACAAGCATTCTCCGTGGCCAAACGGCTGCTATGTCCTCAAAACATGTAACAAAAAGCGACAAAACGTAGACTACAAAACATTAAACAATAAAAACGCAGCTTGGGCTAGAGGTAGCAATTCTCTAACTTAGCAGGTACAAATCTTTAAGTACTTGACCCATCTGTGATTTTCAGTCCAAAAAGGCATGAATAAAATCAAAACTTACACTGTGTGCTTTATACACACTTCTCAAGTCCCATGGTAATTTCTCCGCGCGCAGGAGGAAAAACGAGTGGGAGAGAATCCTTTCAGTGATAATCCGTGGGAGTCAGGGGAAATGTCTGATAATATCCTCGGCTGGTTGTTTCTCTAGCAGAGATGAACGAGGACTCCAAAACAAACTGTCCAGCAGTTTATCGAATCCATAAACGTCAACTCAGTAGAAATCCGGCTCGAAGGACCAATTGATGGAAATGTTATTATTATATTCCATATAGACAGTTTCCCCCAAAATGATTGAATTCACTCCCACACAATAAATGAGACCACACAGTGTAAGTCCGGTTTTTCTCTTACTGTATATTAAATCAATGAGCATACAAAATAGATGTCCAGTACAGTACAATAAACATGTGTCTCTTTTCTTTCTCAATCTGAATCTTCATACAATGTAACATCAGTTCACAAATATACTTCAGTAGGCACAGGGAAAATAGATTTGTCAAGCATTCATTGGACAGTTAAACATAACAATGGATCATGAGATGGTGTTGTGACTGAGTCTCATGAACTCAGAAGCCAAGTAGAATGTTTTGGCTTCTCATTATCCAGTGTCCGGGACACTTTGACATTTCGCTGGTCAATCTCTCTGTCCCTGTAGTGGGCAGATTCTCGTCACATGCATTAGTTATCAGATCAAAACAAAATAACCTTGTCACTTGTAACACTGAAGTTGGTGTTTTAAATATAATAGATATTAAAATGTTTTTAACCCAACACTGCTGTTAGTTTACACATACGTTGATGAGTGTGTAACAATAAAGCCCAAAGGATCAATAAAGCAGCAAATGGTGCATTTTGTTATCATTTCCTACGCCATTGTTCACAGCTGATCAGCACAAGACACTGGCATGAAAACCAACCATTGAAAATAGTAGGGTCGTTCAGTGCGTGCACTCAGCACACCCGGTGTTCAGCGCACTGGATTTCCGCACCAATTGCACAGAATAAACGAACGACAAAATGGCACACCAGTGCGTTGAGAGCGCATTTCCGAACGCACCCACTGTGAGAGGCGAATTTCCACCCCAAACCCCGGAAGATTTATTATTCATACTACTCTTCCTGCGCTGCGATCGCTCCCTCAGCTTGTCTCATTCAGATCGGAGCAGAGCTCGGCAGCTTGTGTTGCGCTGAGCCCAACGAATGCACTGTAAACGCAATTAATGCCGTTTCCCTGATGAAATGCATGAAAAGTGCTAGTTTCTCCGTCTTGGTGACCAACGAGAAGCAGAGTGTACTTTCTGCAAAGCTGGCACTGATATGTCAATCACAAATAAAAGTTCTTTATACCTGCTTCAAGCCCATGTCAACACTGCACAAGACAGTCTGTGCGAGGTGAGAGCTCTTCTGCTAACTAAGTTGACAGAATATTTTGTACAACCTTGTAAAGCAGAAGATACAGTGGTTTGAAGAATAGGCTACCTCTCTTTTTCTAAGATAAGCCCAAAACATAGATAGAGATATTTTATTTTGTTACAAAGCTGAATGTTCATACAGGAGTCAAGAGGCATACTTTAAACCAGTAAGGCTCCCTAATCGGGAGATAAGCGACCGTAGGTCACTTATCTCCACAAATAGGGCAAAAATGTGTTTTGCCAAAATCTTCCTGATCCATGTTGATGACATGAGTGTAGACATACTGTGTAGTGATTTTCGTGATTTTAGGGCAAAATCTGTAGGAGCAGTGTCCAAAAATGTGTTTTTAAAAATCGGCCTGGAGGTGGCGCTATATGGGACAGATTCATGTTGATGAGTGTACGATTTGCGTGATTTTAGGGCGAAAATTGTAGGAGCAGTGTCCAAAAATGTGTTTTGCAAGAATCGGCCTCATGGTGGCGCTAGAAGAGGGCCATGTGAGAAATGAGGGGTGGGGTCTCCGCGCCGGCAAGGCGGACGAATAGGTACCGGCCCCGGCTGTCCAGGTCGCTCCTAGCCGGAGTTACGGCATTTTATGTGAGCTGCAGTGTAGGGGGTCCTCCACTGGGGGCGCCACCACTTTTGCATCCGTTCTGGAGCACCAGGAGTCGGCGGTCCCCGGGAATTCCCCGTGAGCAGCCCCGTTGGGGTGGTCATTTGGTCATGTTTGCGCATTTGGTCATTTTTTACATCTGGGGGTCCCCCAGGGACCTGGGGGTCCCTGGAGCTCCGGGGGTCCTTGGAGGTTGTAGTTTGGCAGCCAAGGAACGTGTGTGCAAAATTTGGCATGGATCGGGGCAACGGTTGCGGAGATATAAGCAGGGAAAAAGTGTGACGTGTGAGGTGTGACAGACAGACTGACAGACAGACGGAGGGACGGACGGACGGACGGACGGACGGACGGACGGAGTTACTTACACTTTGTGGTGGTTTTGATAGTAAAGTGCGACCTACGGTCGCAATCAGTGGATCTCTCTCTACTATAGATCTGTGGGTCCATTTGGAACCCCCTCAAAAATAGCTATCAACTGACGGTGAGAAAACGCTAATGTTACTGCCACCGAATTAGTTACATTTTCGCCAAAAAAAGACTGTATCAAATATGAGTGACTGACTATCACAAACAATACAGAGCCACCTCCCCAACAAAGGTTTGTTTATTTTTGGACCATTCTTATATGAGCCGATTTTAAGATAACCCAATGTTATCTCCATGGAGAAATGACGTCATCAATGCCCAACGAGCTTTGACATAATTTGTCTCAGACATTAAATACTTTCTGAACACAGACGTGGTGTGCTCTCTTTCCATTCATTAATTGCCATGTGGTTGTGTCTGTTGCAGCTTTATAGTTATGTGTAATCAATGACACAGATGAGACGCTACAGTAGACTACAGTAGTTGTTTATTTTCTGATGAAGGCCATTTTCACTGCAAGGCTGCATAGGCTGCATTCCTTCTTATTGTACTGATTACACTGTTTACACTGATGCTTTTTTTTTTTTTTTGCCTAAGCTTAGGGCAAGACATGTTATGGACAACTGTGACTGTTTGTTTGTTGTTTTTGTTTTTGTGAAGGCTATAGTATTGGGGCATAGGTAACCGGTAGAGTCGCCGGAAAGAAACTCACTGAGATTTTTATTCTTGTATTTGTTTTACTGAGGATAAGGTTAGAAATAACTTTAGGATTGCGCATATCTTTCTGAGGTTAAGATTAGGAATAGGGTTAGGTGTTGGCACCGTTTAACTGAGGTTAAAGTTAGGAATAGGTTAAGGATATTAAGGATCTCAATGGAAAATAACAAATAAGCCTTGCCGAGTTTCCTTTTAGTTGACATTGTATCAGTGAACTGTACTGTCATGAAACGGTACCTTTTCCTATCCAAAACTTCTAATGAATACCTCAATCAATCAATCAAAAGGCATAAACCTTCAGCCCTTCAGCCCTTCTTTCCGGCGACTCTTCTGGTATTCAGGGCATATTGTGTGTATACCTTATTGCTGACGTACTGGATTGCTGACGTACTGGATTGTATTAGGGGCGGGACACTGTGACTTTGTGTTTTCTGATCTGCACAATGCAGGCTATTTGTATAGGCCTATTCTATTGCATATACTGTGGTTCATTACTGATGGTGCCTTTCAAATGCTATTTCTTCTCCTATTATATCACTGTATCATCTTACTCTGTACTTTTAACTGCTAGGGTGCCTCTTGGCAACTGAATTCCCCCCTGCGGGATCAATAGCAGAGGATTTCACATAGGGAAGGGCTAAATGCCCGAAGGCTGCTTTTTTAGTCCCTTTAATCAGTCTATCACCATGTGTGTACGACCACTGAACATGAGAATGACAAATCTATTTACAGGCTCACTTAACAGTGATGGCAAGCCCCCCCAGTGTAAGTGTTTATGTGAGGGGTCACGCCAGAGACAAGTGTGGCCATGTGTCCACCAGAGCAAACAAGACAGGATGGGACAAGCCCCACTCCCTCCCCTGGTTAAACTCCCTATTTTCTCTGCACTTGCCCTGGAATTGCACTGCTTCCTTCCATGAGTATCATCCTGGCACCATGTCAGGCAGCAAAGTCAGTGACCCAGACATCCTACAGATGGACACAATTAAACATGGGGCCCCACGGAGAGCACTGCAGCGTTTGGTTTTGGTTTGTTTAGCTTTCATGGACCTGTGGACAACCTCCCCTCTGGGCATACCAGAGTCGTGTAGACACTTGTCTTGATTACTTTGTCCATTATTGTTTACTTGAGTCAAAATGCATACATGGGCAGGGCAGGGGGGTTGGCGGGTGTTGTCTTGTCAGGTCTCTGAGGCGCGTGTGACCTTCTCTTGACACTCCTCTGAGCAGAACTGATGCTGAGGGCACTTTTTAGCTCAGTGAGTTCTGCATCACCCAGATTCCCTTTTTAGCCTATCGTCGTTGTCGGGTGGAAACCTTGTATGTCCAAAACCGTTCGTTTTGTATTCATCATCAAAAAAAAATACTAAACTAGTGAAAACAGCCGCTCTACAAGCACACAAGTGTGCTTGTAGATCTGCTGTTTTCCCTAGTTTTGTGCGACAGCCTTTTCCCGATGAAGCAGGGCTTTACTTTACACATTTGAAACTTGGAGATACAAGGTTTCTGCCCGACAGTGACGTTATATTCAGCGCCAGGTGCATTATGTTGGGTCACTGAGCATCAATTTTCCACTATGTGCGAACTGTCGAATGTCAGGGTTAAATTGTAGACAGCTTCCTGCCTGACACCACGTGTCTCCCGAGGAGCCAGTCAAAGTATAGCAATGCATACAGTAGCAATACATCAGTGTGTGTTTTTGTCTTCTTCTTTTAACAAGGATACAGATCAGGTTGTGAGATATCATACTGATGACTCAGAGGTCAACAGCAACAGTCTATTAAGGACACTGGACTCTAGCAAGATCTGACATGTTAAAAGTTATGCTATTGTGAGTAGAATAACTTACAATATGTGTAATATATGTTTATATCTTTATTTGTAATTATTTTTAATTTTTTCTAATTATTTATCCCACGATTTTGTAACCCATTTTTCACCCAGTGCCTGTTGCCTAAGCTGTAATCCTGGACACTGCTCTCCCTCTGCCAACCTGCCGCACTGAGCTCATGCTTCCTTCAGTGCATGAGGAGTGAGCAGGCCACTTCTTATCACCTGACAGCTTCCCCGGTTGGACGTAGCTAGCGCGTGGAAGGAACACGTTATTCCAACCAGTTCCTTCCCCCTCCATCAGGCCAGGGGGAGGCATTATATAGACCAGGATTACTGCATCTTTTTGTGAGATTACCTACCCTAGGGGACACAGAGAGAACATGCAAACTCCACACAGAAAAGCCCTTTCGCCAACCCCACCTAGGGTGGGGAGAGTGTTTTTTGCAAGTCGTTCAGTCCGAGTGTATCAAAAAAGCAACTGGGTTAAGGCAGCGGAAGATTGTGATTGGCTTCACGGAGGCGCAGAAAGTCAGGGGGACGGAGATACACCTAACCTAACCTCAGTAAAACTAACACTGGTGAATGCTAACCTGCTGACGCTGGTGAATGCTAACCTGGTGAAATGCTAACCTGCCGACGCTGGTGAATGCTAACCTGTTGAATGTTAAACAGTTTTTGCCAGACCCATGAAATGGGTAGGCCTACATAAGCAAATGTCGGTCCGGGTTTTCTATATAAAGGGTATATATGATGATGACATGATGATGACATGCCTACAAAAGGCATGATGTCATAAATGATGATGACAGACAGGGGGTCTGGCACAACCAGGTTGACCTGGTCTAGTTTTTATACACTCTGACTTAAAGACCTGCAAAAAATACTCTCTCGTGAAGCGACATCGCTACCGACTGCGCCACTGTGCTCCTTATATCTTTCTTTAACGATTTGAATGTGAATGTATTCACTTGGATTGTGTCAACTACCAGCAATTTCTGATGAAGTAACTTGTCAGGCATTTCTGGAGGATTTCTGGGAGTTTCTGCAGAACACACCAGTGTCGTGCAATAATGGGGCTTTGAGCGTCTGCACCACATTCAGTGTGAGGGAGTGCTGGTGTAGTCATGAACAATAGACATCCAGCAGCCAATGGGTCTTTACTCAAGTCAGCCCCCAGGGGTGTCACACCAAGTTCTGGGCCCTGGGTACAAGGATTCACTGCGGGCCCCCCATGAATGTTCTTCATATAGGGGAGGGGGTTTATCCCATTTAGACTGGGAATGCATTATTACACATTATTTTGTGCTTTAACTATTGAACAATAGCAGATATACAAGCTCACAGCACGGCACCGAGTGCTGCGCTGCGAGCTTGTAGATCTGCATTTTTTGAAAAATCGTGAAAAAGTCTTTGAATATTTAAAAACTAATCCTTCTAAGGTTTTTTGAAAAACCTATGATTCTATGTCAGTGGTGCTCGAACCTTTTCATATGAAGGACCCCCAAAATGATATATATTTGGCCACAGACCCACATTACAAAATATTTAGTTCCAGGAACCCCCGAGAACTTAAGCAAAATTATAGTACAAATGTTAGCTTAAAAAAATACATATTCGTAGATTTGCACACATTTTCACAACTTTTCAAAAATAGCAGATCTACAAGCTCGCACTGTGAGCCTTGTATATCTGCTATTTTTCAATAGCTAAAGTATAAAATAATTAGGGCCCCTCCATCTTGAGCCCTAGTAACTCAGTCCCACTCCCCCCACCCCACCCCCCCATGTGGCGCCCCCTGGCCCTAATTGATGGGAAGATCTTCTCAACCGTTTATCTTGGCAAGCCGTCTGGGCCAGACAGACCAAAAAACACACCTGAGAATCCATAGTGGCTGTATGTAAATAAACAATTACTCTCCAGGTTGAGTGTAGACGGCTCTGGCACTATAGACTGCAAATTGTGTTTATGGAGACCTGTGATCCTTCAGAAGCTCAAAGGCTCTCTGAGGAAAAATACAATTACTTTTTTTTTTGCCTGTTTAACCTGTTTTGTTAATTGATTCTGTAGTTCAGATGGAATGAGTGGGGATACATTGCAATCCACAGTCATGCCCCGGGGTGTGGATCAATGCTGTCATCTATTTTGGTATTTATACTGATGCATGCACACATCCATTTACTGCACTACAAATACCACACATGCACACACACACTCACTCACACGCACGCACGCACGCACGCACGCACGCACACACGCACACACACACACACACACACACACACACACACACACACACACACACACCAAACATACGCATTAAAACATGCATGCGCCAAACATCGAATCATTATGAATCTATTTTAGTGCAATCTTTTAGCATCTCCAGCCCATTATGGCACATCTGTGATCTTAACAAATGGTCAATCGGCGCCCTTTTTTACTGCCTCATAAACCCTTATTGATCAACATGTCATGTATATTATTATTATTATTATTATTATTAGCGTTGTGTATCCTATCTTGTCAGCCCTCCATTTTCTGTAATAACCTTCCATAGCAGTGAAGGTTGCATTGGCGCACATTGAGCCGTGCAGACAGTAAAGTAGTCAGATTAAATCATGGCTGTCGGGTGGAAAACTTGTATGTCCAAAATCATTACTCTCAGATAATGGGAAAAAAAGAACCTCTTGTATGTTCCAATGGATCCAATTATTTAGTCAGCTCTTGTTAATACTTTATAAAACCACAGACACACTTAACTAATTTAACTTTCACCAGTGGTGTGTTCTAGACTTTTTTTGAGGGCATACTATAATCTATGATCCGCGGCTATTCGTGTGGCCAGGGCATACACCAGTGCATCATGCCTATCAAATACGCTACTTTGAAAGGTTCAAGAGGGCAGACGCTATTCATATTTTTATTTCTGACAGCAGATGCCGTATACGTGCGTTACAGGTAGAACACAGCACTGATTTTCACTTAGAAAAGCTAAAATAGCAGATCCACAACCTCACAACGCGTCACATTGTGGCACGCTGTGAGTGTCTGCTATATTTGCTATACTTTTGTGTGAAACTGCAGTATATGACGAAGTAGGGCATTAATTTACAAAAACATACTAAGTTGAAATATGAGATACGAGGTTTCTACTCAACAGCTTGATATGCAATAACACAATGTAATGAATAATTGATTCCTGACTCACAGTTGAGGGGAGGAAGGGGTTGCCAGGGCAACCGGTAAAACACGGCAAGCCCACACACACACACACACACACACACACACACACACACACACACACACACACACACACACACACACACACACACACACACACACACACACACACACACACGCGCACGCACACACACGCATGCATGCATGATATGCCAGTGAACCATAGTCATCTATTAGACATCCATCTAAAACCAGGTTATAAAGTGAAAGCTTTTTAGACGGCTAAGCTTAGCATAGACAACATAATTTCAACGTCTAGATATAGACGGTCTATATCTAATTTAAGCTTAGCCGTCGAAAAAACATTCACTTAGACAGGTTATAACGTCTGTTTAGACCTATTTTAGACATTTAGACATGACAGACAGAGAGCCTTTAAATCTGAGGACAAAACAGAGTTTAAGAGGCTACGGTCTAAAGTGACCTATTTGATCCAAAATGCAAAGAGGAGGTATTATGAGGATGAAGTCTCTCATCTCAGGAACAACGACAGTGGCAACTGGTACAAGTCCATCAAAAAATTGATGGGAGCTGCAGAATCACAGGTTGAACACACAAAGACTGGGGAGGAATGTGAAACTCTGAGTCTCCACTTCTCCTCTGTGTGGGAGAATATTACACCTCGCCCCCTCCTGGTTGATGATGGTACCAACCTACCTAGTACACCTGTCACTTATAGCATCGGGCAGGTGAAGACGCTTCTTCGTAGAGTTGATGGGAAAAAGGCAGCTGGAAAAGACGGCATCCCTGCCTGGATTCTTAAAACCTTTAATGAAGAGCTTGCCCCAGTGCTGACTCATCTGTTTAATGCTTGTCTCAAAGAAGGACATTTTCCTACCCAGTGGAAAGACTCTTTAGTCTGTGCAGTTCCCAAGTGCAGTAAGCCACGGTTCCCACAGGACTATCGCCAAATCTCTCTTTTGAGCTGTGTTGGTAAAGTGTTCGAGGGAATCCTGAAGAACCAGCTCCTGCAGGAAACTGAAAATGCTATACTTGCTTCACAGCATGGGTTCATGAAGAACAGATCTACTGTGTCAGCTTTATTGCACATTCTCCAAAGCTGGCATGATGCTGTTGATGCAAAGCCAAAATATGATGTGCATGTCACATATATTGACTTCACTCGTGCTTTTGACACAATCAACCATGGTCATCTTCTTCATTCATTGAAAATGCTTGGTGCATCTAAAAACATCTGGCTAACAGTGCAAAGCTATTTAGAGGATAGGTGGCAAACAGTTAAATGGGGAAATCATTTTTCTAAGCCGCAGGCAGTTTTAGCTGGCGTCCCTCAAGGTGGGGTACTATCCCCTCTCCTTTTTGTTCTCTGCATGAACTTTCTCGATCACCTGTTGCCAAACAGTGTTGAGCCAATAAAATATGCAGATGATTTGACTCTCACTGAACATCTCATGGGGTCCCTTCCAGGACAGATGCAAGCAGCTGTTGATGCAGTTACAGCCTGGGGTCAGACCTACTGCCTTGCAGCCAATGCTGGGAAAACAAAGGACATGGTTATTAGTCTCAGGGAGCCTCAAAACAGACCAATACCTCCTCCTATCGTTTTGAACAACCAGGCAGTAGAGAGGGTTGATACATTCAAGCTCCTTGGAATACAGCTCTCCTCTGACCTGAAATGGGATGCACAAGTTCAGTTTATGCTGAAGAAGGCTCAGCCAAGGGTTCACTATCTGAGCGTGGCTAGACGAGCACAGCTCCCCCCAGATGTGTTGACCCAGGTATACGTGACCTTCATCAGACCAGTGCTGGAATATGCATCACCTGTCTGGGCCGGCCTTCCAAAACACCTGACCCAGGAACTGGAGTGTCTGCAGAGAAGGTGTTGCCGCATTATTGGGATACCAACTAATTCCTTCCCTATCCTGGAGGCGAGGAGAGAGGAGGCCACTCTTCGAGAATTCAATCGACTACTGAGAGAAGGGACCAGTCCCATGATTCAGAGCCTGTCTGCAAGTACAAGTCGCTACAATCTGAGGAATGGGAGGACACTCACACAACCTGTGAGTCACACACAAAGGCATCAGATGTCGTTCCTCCCAAGAGCATACAAGCTTCACCAGAAGTAATAGAAATGTTTTTATGTTTTATTGTTGATTTGATGATTTGTTTTTATTTTTTTAATAGAGCGGTCCTCTTGTTTTATTGATCTGAACTGTAAGAAACATCAAAATTCATACTGTTATGCTATGATGTTTTCTAATAAAACTTGAACTTGATTTCAAGTCTTCAGGCTTTGGAGTTATTTTCTTGTAATTTCTTTCCCTGGTTTGCCTATCTAATTTTTATGGAGAATGGAGTGTATTTTTGCAGAAACCAATCCATTCCCATTGAAAAGCAGAATCATAGGTACTGGTAGATGTATACTCCAAGTCAGAGAAGGTCATAAAAATATCAAAAATAGATCTACAAGCCCAATGTTCTGCCAATCCACTGCAAATCTACTGTCAAGCCAATGGCAGGACATGAAGTTTTGAAATGGCACATCTGTATGTAGTAGGCAGACTAGGCACTAGGCAGGCACTACGTTGGTTGGCACTGTTACTAACCACTTTGGTCAACTTATGGACTTGGGCTGGGTCGCACCAGCTGAATATGACTTCAGTATTGACTTCAGTATTAAGTAAAAGCATAACTAGAGACTTCGTAGCTAGTTTGTAACTGGTGAGTTACTATACATTCACTTCAGTTGCACCACGACTGTTTATTGCATAACTATTTGGAAGGTAGCCTAATGTTGCCAAAATGACGTAAGCGTTAATCTGATCCAATGAATATTGGATTCAAAGAGGAGTAAACAGAGAGATGCCTGCGTTGTCACTCGACAATAACTCAGAACGAACAGTCTTATAAGCAGCAGTATGTATGTGCCATAACTGTTATTTTGATTTAGAAAACTATTAGCTTTATCCCCCAGCACTGAAAATGTGGAATTATTTCTAATTTAGAAACATCATCATAAATATACCATGGATGTAATCTGTCTCGCAAAGAGTGTTGCTGAGCATAGGCGTGTTCATTATTAATTTAATTTGTTGATGAATTCAAAGCAGAGTGCCATTGTACAGTAAGTAGACGTTAGTGTTGCCTAAGGGTTTGCTTAAATATTTAGTTTTTTTTTTTTACTTAGAGTTATGTTTTTTTCTAATGTGTGTGCTACAACAGCTTTAATTTCCTGACTTAGAAGCCATTTATGCTACAGTGTAACTACAGTAGGCGTTTTAACTTGCAATCAGCCTCTGGACGAAAAAAAACAAACAGATGGCATGTATATGTACAGTATGTGATACACACACACGCGCGCGTGTGCATGCACACACGCATGCACGGATTGCACGCACATACCTTCAACAGTATTATTATAAATATACATTTACATACAAAATAGGCAGAAGTCAAATGCTCACAGATTAGCTGACTTGTTGGCAACCTCACCAGTGAAAACATATGCATGTTTATCATAAATACTATGTACTGTACAATATACTGTTCTTTGATGTTAGCAAGATGCAGTTTAGGAAACTGCAAAGATGAGTTGAACCGATTTTCTCTGGATTTGCAATGGACATGTAGCCTATTTAGCCATTTAGTCTGTAATATGTATCAAAATAAGCTAAATGTTTTACAATGCTATGCTGTAATTTCAGGAGAAAGGTTAATTAAATTAAAAATGATGTTTAGCTAACAATGAGTCTCATAGGGTCGACAATGTTCACTTGCATGCAAGGTCACTGCCCCCATTTGAGGCCATCTCACACACCTCTTGTAGACATTCAGGTTAATTAATTTGAGGATGTAAAAGCTGTTTTACTGTAGTTGCCCCCAAGGCCATCTCACAGAAATTGACAGGGAAAAAAATGAAATCACAGTTGTCACAGCATTGAGCCCTTTGATCCTGAGAAGGCTGTGATTCATTAATTGCTGTGTTCAAAGAAATCTGTGAGGACTCTTGTGAAGTTGTCTGAGACAGGCTTTTGTCTTGGATTGAATACCTGGCTTTTCTCCGAAGAGCTTAAACGTTATTGGATGGATACAGATGGCTAGCGTTATACAGAAAAGCCATTCCTTCATCTCTGCTATGCTATTCACATTTCCTCTGATTAAAAAGGCATGGCCAAACCTCCAGGTTCCTTTGCTACCTTAAAAATTAAATGGCAGTTGTGAGTGAATGCTGTGATGTTGACTTGTTGCTTCCGTGAGACAAAACAAATTGGAAAAGCAGCCCCTGGCTCAGACAAAGGCCAGGCACAGGCCTTACAGATATCAGTCTGCGTGAGGGGAGTTCTGTTGGCATATAGGCACAGGGGTCTCTCTCTTTATTCTTTTCCCTTTTCTCGCTATGTCTCTCGGCCCTCCCTCCATTCATTAATCTGCCTTTTATTAAACAAAAGCAGCTTCCAGCGCTGCCTAAGAGGTTCATAGATAATCTCGACAGGAAGACAGACTGTTTACCTTCGTTGCCCTCCCTCCATACCACATTCAGCATGGTAATGTGGAGACGCTCCTGCAATATATAAAGACTGATTGAAATTCGTCACCTTTGGAAATACTTGTAAGTCTATCTAATGGTCTCTGAGCTATTGTTCAGAAGACAAAAAATAGAAAAAAAAAAGAAAAAAAAAGAAAAGAAAAAGAAGGCATATGCCGGTAAGAATATTCTGCAAGGACTATGGAGCGTTGCATGGGTACAATGCATAGAGAGGTGAATTGGCTGCAGTAGGCAAGGAAAGGCTGGAATTTAATTATCACTGTTTGACATTGTCTTTCATAGGGACATGGGCGATTTGGGAGCCATTGTCTACCTGGTTGTGAGAAAGGCTATTCAACTGTGTTGATAATCAAACATCCCCATAACGGGGTAAAACTGGGCTATGTATCTTTTCTGTAAAGCCACATTTTAAAAGTTATAGTTTACTAGTCTGTTAGAGAAGGAAAATAACTCTGAGGGGTGAAAAAAAAAAAAAAAAAAAAGGTTTGTCTTGTATAACAATGACAATGGGGCGTTGAGCAGGAAAAGAAGCCCTTAATAGGTTGCTGCCTGCCCTGGGGACCACACTGGTGTCTTATTGGTCATCCATTCACAAGACAGCGGTGCATTCTCCTCGACGCCAATCAGCCAATTAAAGACTCCATAACAGGAGGCCCGCTGGCAGCAAGGCACTCTTTACAAGCGCCACATCTCATGCAGGGGAGACGACCCTGTCATACAATCATAACTATGATGAATACGGCCCCAGGTTTATGGCAGAGCCACAGTTGCCGGTAATGTGTGGTGGGCGTGAAATGGCCATTCACGGGGACCAAGCAGTACGACCCCTTTTGAAGGCTGCGGAAAATGATCTAAAATACCAGAACAGGATAAGATGGGCCAAAAAAGAGTAACGTTAATCTATGTGAGGTGAAGATTTTATTAGAGGAAAAGGGGGAGAGACTAATACATGTCTTGACCGCGGCTGCTAAGAAAGGCTAGCAACCCTTGAGGAGAATGCCTGATTACAGTTGACTAGAAGGGCAGGCGATAGTGGTTACACTCTACTATCTCTTCCTTCATATGCTGTGCTTTTATGAAGGAGCATAAGTCCATTTTATCCTGCAATTATAAATCTGCCCGGCTTGAACAAGGGTATATAAGCTGATTCAGATCAGCATTAGCTGCCAGCCTGTCTGGCTCGAGTCCATGTGTCTTTGATCGCTGCTAAGCAGCAATGATTCTACAGCACATTACCTATGCCGCCAGTGGTGCTGATAATTTCCTGGTCTATGCATTTTAATGTCTGGAGACAATGCTGCACTTAGCCGGTGACTTACTGCAGTGATAACAGCATAACAAAAACAAAATGAGGAGGTGAGCGGCATGCATGTGTGTTTGTGTTGTTGATTGGATTGATGTCTGGCTGCAGTGCACGGTACTCCCATGGCTCATGTTTGATACATGAGTGCATGCATGCTACACAACAGCCAAGCATGTGGACACTTTTACGCATCTTAATTGTGATCTCCACGTAGGATAACCTTAGTGCACGTAAGACTTCATTATGTCATCATTAGCCATAGTTCTGTCATTAGTAGATCTGAAAACCAGAGCCCCTCAGGGTTCTGATCACACTAAAGTCAAAGCACTATGTACTGAGCTAATTAGTGAGATGATGATGGCAGCATTACTGGGGCCTAATTTGGGAGAGCTAAATTTATATTTGGCATTTTCATGCTTTATTCAGATTACAGTGAGAGAGCAACAGGAAACAAGGAAGGAGAGATGGGGAAGGACATGCAGCAAAGAGCCTCAGGTCAAATTTGAACCTGGACCGTCTGCGCAAGGACTGAGCCTAAATGGTACCGTATGTGTGCTATAGGTGAGCCACTGGGGCACCCCCGGAGCAAAATGTTAAGTTGGAGGTGTTTCCGAAAAAAACAAACAAACAAAAAATTTAACTCTTGGTTGTTAATACAAATGTTATGGTTCAACCGATATGAGTAATTATATTATACAGTCACGTACAGTCAGTTTTGTTCTGATATGTGAAAATCTGGCTAATCCACACAGGTTAAAGGTCCTACACCATGCATTTAAAAATAATTTATATAACACTGTTTGTGTCCCAAAAACGTTTTTGAAAAGGTTTGAGGCTAAATTACCACTCCTGAATACAGAGCCCCTGTCATTTCTGCCTGGCTTTCAGAGCATTTTCAGCTGCAGTACCACCTTGTCCTGAGTGGGAGGACTGCGCTATTGAGCCAGTTTTGGCCCCACACTCCTCCCCACCTCCTGCTCAGCAGGCCTGCCCACCCCTCCCCAACCCTCTCCCAGCTCCTCCTGCCTCCTTCTCAGGCCTGCCCACCCCTCCCCAACCCTCTCCCAGCTCCTCCTGCCTCCTTCTCAGGCCTTGTGACATCACAAATCTGACATTTCACAATCAGGACCGTTCTGAGACATGCTAACATAGATCTGCCCATAAACTGAGAAAGACACAATGGTCAGACATAGGACTTTGTGAGGATAGAAGTTGCTGGTGGGACACCAAGAAAATACATAAAAATTGGAAAAATGAAAATTCATTGTGTAGTCCCTTTAACATACTTCAAAGGGACTACACCATGAATTTACATTTTTCAAATTTGTATGTATTTTTTTTGGTGTCCCACCAGCACGTTCTATCCTCACAATGTCCTATTTCTGACCATTGTGTCTTTCTCAGTTTATGGGCAGATCTACTGTATGTAAGCAGGTCTCAGAATGGGCTGATTTGGGTCCTATTGTGACATCACAATCGGGACCTACTGCTACTGCTGTGCTGAGTAGGGGTTGGGGAGGGGTGGGCAGGCCTGAGAAGGAGGCAGGAGGAGCTGGGAGAGGGTTTGGGAGGGGTGGGCAGGCCTGCTGAGCAGGAGGTGGGGAGGAATGTGGGGCCAAAACTGTCTCAATAGCTTCCCACTCCTCCCACTCATGACAAGGTGCTGAAAATGCTCTGAGAGCCAGGCAGAAATGACAGGGGTTCTGTATTCAGGAGTGGTAATTTAGCCTCTAACCTTTTGAAAAACGCTTCTGGGACACAAACAATGTTATATAAATTATTTTTAAATGCATGGTGTAGAACCTTTAAATTATGGCTGTAATTGTCTAATATTAGGTCCAGGACCTTGAAATTCCATTACAAATCTATCAGCAGCGTGGAGAACTATCCCTTTTTAATCTTTAAGAATTAGGAAGGTAAGACAAAACTCCAGGAATACAGGCAGAAAGCCACCATATTAAAGAGGCATTTTTTGTACTTTTTGTGTGATGGAGTTGACATTACTCATCTAGACCACCTGAGATGGGTAACATGTGAGAGGGTCTCTCTTCCCTGCATGTTTTGGTTTATTTTATAAGCTGCAAGCTTCTCAGTCACTCCTCCCAAGGCTCCCATTAATGTTAATATTGAATCACATCACTCAAAATAACATAGGCCTACTTGTCGTGTTCCCACAGACACACAGAGTCACACTGGCACAGCTCTCTACTGTTATGAAGATTGTCTACCTGTAAGTCTGCATTTGTGCAAAAGAATACCCTTATGAAATTACCTGAAGGTAATAGTTAATCACACTGTAGTTAATGTATTAACTTCTGCATGTAATAATGATTAGTTGTGATTGTTGTGATCCAGTGGTAGCTCAAAACGAGCCAACCCAGCAGTGTTGATTAATTTCACATCTAAAACCTTTAATAATTTGTTACCAGTAAGACGCCTAAGGGCGAGGTCGCGCCATCTGTCTTGGCCATAATGGATTCTGTTGGTTCTCCTAACAGGGCATCATCTGGGATACAATCCCTTTTATGCCCATATATGGAGATCCCTAACAAATCCCTTTTATGCCCATATATGGAGATCCCTTCTCTGAGTATCTGACATCACTGTGATGTCACCTGTTTAAGCCCATATATGGAGATCCCTGCTTTGAGTATCTGACATCACTGTCACCTGTGATGTCACAGTGATGTGTCAGGGTAACCACAGTGTCAGGCGTTACCCGTCCGGACGGACGTCTACGGACAAGCTGTGACGGTTCTGATTGAAAACTGCAACCTACGGTCGCGATCAATATTACTTTCTAGATCACTCAGGAGAATGCAAGTCATGTGGCATTCACATGGATTCAGTCAAGCGGTAAACCGTATGTAATTTTAGTGGATGAGAGCAGGTCGGGCCTTCTGCTGCAGAAGCCTTCGGCTTCGGAATACATTTGATGACATCTTGTGCTGGGGGCATGCATACATTTACTTTGGGGTCCAATTAAATATTTGTATTAAATCTTTTATAGAATTTGTAGGTCCCGCCACGATGAGGCCATTCATATAAAATAAAACAATTCTTTTGTGCTGTTCTGTACTGTACTGTGCAGTTTATCTTGTTTAACAATTTGAAACATAATGTTGTTTGCTTTTATTTAAATGATTATGTTCCCTAAAACCTAGTCAAGTCAAATATTTGTGATGTGACAAAACTGAGATGAGTTGAAACTTGCAACCACTTACAAGAGAATGCTCAAAAACTGTGATTTGCAACATTCTAAAACTGGACAGTCCACATTAAAGCAATAAGCAGAGATTGTGTACCATTTCCAAAGCACATCAACGTATTACATTATATTACAAACGATATATTATTTTTATAAGCTATAACTATACAAAATATTAAATAGATATACATTCTCTTGTACGCTTGCTTTCTTCTCTCTCTCTCTCTCTCTCTCTCTTTCTCTTTCTCTCTCTCTCAGACTCACACGCACAAAGATTTGTTCAGTAAAAAAAGATACCCCCACACCCATGCGCGCACCCACGCGCGCACACACACCCACGAGCGCACACACACACACACACACGCGCGCGCGCGCACACGCACACACACACTCTCTCTCTCTCTCTGTTACTTACTTTAATCCTCGCTGACATTTTTTGTAATGCTAAGTTGATATTCCACTTCAGTAGTTTATAATGCAGTGGGTTGACTGTCTTCACAGATAGGTAAGGTATCAGCAGTGAGGGCCATAGCCACTGGCCACTGTGAATACTGCACAGCAGAGATCTGTTGACCTAGACCTTGACTGCCACCTCTTATCTTTCTCGGTTGGAAGAGGCAGTAGATAACGGGTGTTATGCTCACTGTGAAAATCTTCTGTGGAAACATTATTCAGGGGACGTGTGCAAAAAAACACAATCCCAGACAAAAAGTACAATAAACAGCACTTATCACAAACTTATTTTTCTTACTGTACATTCACTGCCTATTCAATGTAAAGGTTTCCGTTTATAGCTGAACTGGGAGACCTGGAATCAGATGCAGTATCAGAGTGTGTGTGTGTGTGTGTGTGTGTGTGTGTGTGTGTGTGTGTGTGTGTGTGTGTGTGTGTGTGTGTGTGTGTGTGTGTGTGTGTGTGTGTGTGTGTGTGTGTGTGTGTGTGTGTATGTGTGTGTGTGTGTGTGTAATATTGATTGATTTGATTGATTATTTTATAAGACAAAAGGAATATCCCAAATAAGACCTTTTGCAGTCTTTTTTTTACGTTGGAAGCCCTCTGTATTTAATTCATGGACATAATAAATAGCAAGCAAAGAAAACATTCAATAATATCGCAGTTATAAAAAAAACTATATGTACAGGATATATGATACTGGAAAATTCCACATTTTGACAGCAGTTGTAAGAATGGGATTCATGTCATGACACTTGAATGAAAGCATGCTCCGTCACATCATCCTCCACCTCCTCTTGTCAGCTATACCCCACCCCCACCCCCTTTCTTCTCTCATCTCTTGTCGAGGCCATGATGTTTTTAATATGAGAGAGTCACATGTCCCCTTTGCCATCAGTCTCTGCCCAGTCTCTCCACCAGGCCTTTTGATCGGTGCCCGGCTGCTTTTCCATCACACATTGCTCTCAGAGTTGTTAAATCTCAATTTTCTGATAAGAGGAACTTGTCAGGTGATGCTATTCTTAAGATCTGTAAGAGATAGAGCTACACGAGCTGCCCTAACTCTTAACAAGTACTTAGCAATTGAATCCACCTTTTGTCTGGGATAAAAGCACAGCCTACCCCCAGCTAAGTACTAACAGTACGTATATCGCAATGTTTCCCAAACACTGGGTAGGGACCTATTTGTGGTCTCAGATTGGGTCCCTGTATTTTTTGTTTCCTAATTTTTTATTTGAATTATTATTATTTCAAAACATAAAAAAAAACATTACTTTTTTTTCTCAGTAATTTCATGAAGAAATGAAAGAAAAATCTAAGAAATTCCATAAATTAGAAAACAAAATGTTTAAGAAGTAGTGAAAATAGCCAAGCTAAGCTCACAACACGGCGCAAAGCGACAATTAAACCCTCTATTCTTATTAGCCAGGGTCAACTACTTGCTTTGACATCCGTATGACATCAGGACACATCGCAGTGATTCAGCACCACCACTGATAGACAGCGACAACAAAATGAGTGCAAAGCTCAGTACTAAAAAAACATGAGCACCGACCAGAATGTTGAATTAATATCTGATTTATTGAAATCTTTGTTAGACCTGAAATAAGCTTTACTAGTACACTGGTATAGCCTGCTATAATAAAAGTGTGCATCAGTCTATGTGTTTATCACAGATTGAAATGTTCTTCAAATGATGAGGCAAACTTTTATTTCTTGCTTCTTGTATTTTCTTATCCTGTTTTTCTGTTTCATCTTGGTTGAGCTGTGAGAATTATTTTGACTTCCAAGCCTTTATCTGGGTGAATTTAGCTAGTAAATTATGGGGGCCACCTGCCAGTTGTTCCGGTAGGAAGATTTTAATTTACTACACACACTAGAGAAATCTGCTGGTTGGAAATATGTATTTTTTGTCTTTGCCAGGCAGACAGAGCGTGACGCATTTAATATTATATTTTTTGCCACTATTACAGATTTTATCCAAAATTCACAGAATACACATTACTTGTAGAGAGATGTGATACACATGTATCATTCAGATCTTCCATATTCCCTTCCAACTGGCTATGATTGACTTCTAAGTTCCAATTGAGAAGAAAATGCCACAAATCATTAAAGCAGCCTCCAATGTATATCCAAAAATGTATAGCGATCATAGTGAAAATCTATAGTCATTTTACATACACCCACAAATCCTACAAATGTCACTGTTTGTTCCAGAAATGTCACCCCACCCCCCCTAGGAAATAGAATAATAATTGTCCAGGGCCTGTTTCTTAAAAAACATTCCATATATCATGAATGCAACATCAAATCAACCCCAAAATGGAGTCGCATGTTGAGGAGCATCTATTAGAGCGCATCTCCAAAAGAGCTTTCACTTCTGCCCATAGGGGGCACCACAAATGCAATAGGTTGAACCATATGTGTCACAATATAAATATTATTATTAATATTACTTACTCGTGTTCTGCCAGCTGCAAACCACGACTGACACGACAGAAGCGTTGAGCGCCGGTGGAAGTCTTCTAATCTTGAGGTCCACCGTTTACATCTTAAAACTCTTTTTAATGATTTTAATTCCATGGTCAAGGAGGCTAGAGCTGCTTATTTCGCCAAATTAATCGCCTCCAGCAGGCGAAACCCAAAAGTACTATTTGACACAATCAATAACATTGTATGTCCACAAACACCTGACCCCCCTGTTTTTTCAGTAAATGATTGTAATAACTTTCTCATGTTCTTCGTGAACAAAGTTGTCAGCATTAGGGCAAGCATCATCCCCTCCCCTCCCACTCCCCATCTAGTTCCTGACCATCAGTCCATCCTGGACTCCTTTGTTCCGATTTCAATCAGTCAATTAACAGAGCTTGTGACTAGCATGAAAACCTCCTCTAGTCCACTAGATGTCATTCCAACGACTTTTTTAAAGGATGTTTTTACCACCATAGGCCCATCTCTGCTCAACATCTTAAACCTCTCTTTAGTCTCTGGACAGGTCCCCTCCTATTTTAAAACCGCCACTGTACATCCGCTTTTAAAAAAACCTGGCTTAGATCCTGAATCTCCCAGCAATTATCGGCCGATTTCTAAGCTCCCTTTTATTTCAAAAATTTTAGAGAAAATCGTTGCCAATCAACTTTTAACAGTTTTAAATGACCACAGCATTTTAGATAAATTCCAGTCAGGTTTTAGGCAATTGCACTCAACTGAAACAGCACTTTTAAGAGTTTCAAGTGATTTAATGATGGCTTCGGATGTAGGTAAAGGCACAATTCTGGTGCTTCTGGATATGAGTGCCGCTTTTGACACGCTGGATCACAATGTATTAATAAATAGGCTTAGAAACCAGGTGGGAATCACAGGGAGGGCCCTAGATTGGTTCTCTTCTTACCTCGAGGATAGGAGTTTTTCAGTGGCTGTAGGCACACATGTGTCAACCTCCGCTCCCCTTTCATTTGGGGTCCCCCAGGGCTCAGTCCTAGGCCCAACCTTATTTGCACTTTATATGTTACCGCTAGGTCACCTTATCAGCACTTTTAACGGAATGTCTTATCACTTTTATGCAGACGACATACAACTTTATTATTCTTTTAATTCTAAGAGCCCTGATGATTTTAATTTTAATATTTTACATGAATGCTTGTCAGCCATAAAGGCCTGGTTATCGGAAAACTTCCTCCAGTTAAATGAGGCCAAGACAGAGGTGCTTATTGTTGCTCCAGAAAGCATTATTCCAAAGGTAATAGACTGTATTGGCCCCCTCAAAGACAATGTCCGCCCAAACCTCAGAAACCTTGGTGTTAATTTTAATCAATCCATGCATCTTGATACACATATCTGTTCAATAACCCGGTCATGTTTTTTCCACCTTAGGAACATTGCTAAACTTAGATCAATTGTCACGTACCCCGAACTGGAAATGATCATTCATGCTTTTGTTTCATCTCGGCTTGACTACTGTAACTCACTTTTCACCTGCCTCAGCAAAACCTCCATGGACCGCCTACAACTAATCCAAAATACTGCCGCCAGACTTCTCACCAGGTCCAGTAGAAGGTGCCACATCACCCCTGTCCTGGCCGCCCTGCACTGGCTCCCCATTAATTTCAGGGTCCAGTTCAAAGTATTAGTGCTCGCGTACAGAGCTCTGCATGATCAGGCTCCGAGCTACATAACAGATCTGGTCGATCGCTATGAGCCTGAAAGGGCCCTAAGGTCTGCTGAGCAGGGTCTGTTAATAGTTCCAAGGACTCATTTAAAAACAAAAGGTGATAAGGCTTTTCAAGCTGTTGCCCCCAAACTTTGGAACGCTCTTCCACAAGCCTTGAGATTTGCAGCCTCTGTCGATATTTTTAAAAAGAACCTCAAAACGCTATTATTTGAACGGGCATTTGTTGTTGGGATTTGATTCTAATTTATATTTCTTAGTAACTAACTGTATAGCCTGTTTCCGACTTGCCTTGTTTTTATATTGTTTTATTGTGTTTTTTCACTCAATGCCTGTACAGCACTTTGTGAGATCTCTCTGTAAAAGGTGCTATATAAATAAAATGTACTTACTTACTTACTTACACAGTCCTGGGTAGGCAACCAAGCCTGGCAAAGACCTACGCTCCAAGGATCAACCCTTTCTATTTTTACCATTTTAACACATCGCTTGTCAGGTATTCATTCATTCATCCGCCTCTGCCAGGGGTTTTCATTGTTTTTACCTTATTTTGCCGATCCACGGAACACACCATGTGACTGCGATGTAAACACACGCTGTCTGTAACATCCGACAATCTTTTCTTCTTTCATCCGGAAAAGAAAACTTGTGGTCCGTTGAACAAAAAAAAACATCAACCTTCAACCGCTTATCCGGAATCGGGCCGCGGGGGTAACAGTTCCAACTGAGATCTCCAGAGTTCCATATCCCGAGCAACTTCCTCCACTCCCTCTGGGAGTACGTTCTCAGGCCAGTTTGGAGATATAATCCTTCCATCTGGTCTTTGGTCTGCCGCATCTACTGTAGGACCTTCCTAGGATGAAGTCACTCGGGGGGCATCCGTACTAGATGCCCGAACTACCTAAGCTGACTCCTTTCCAAGTGTAGGAGCAGCGGTTATACTCCCAAGTCTCTCTCGGGTGACTGAACTTCTCATCCTATCTCTAAGGGAGATACGAGCCACCCCGTCTGAGGAAACTCATTTCGTCCACTTCCGGATTATGTCAGTTCCGGTTATAAGCACTGAAAAATTTGGAAATTACATATATACATCAATGGCGTTAAACCGTTGGAGAAGAAATTACGGATACTGTAGATACGTGGTGGTGCATTCAATAACCGACACTGTTAAACAGGCTGACACCTACTAAGCTGCATTCATCTTCTGTTTGCGGCTCTGATATTTACTTGCGCCAGTAGAGTGCGCAAGTACTGCATTCGGTTACGTATCTGTTTGTGTTTACACCCGTAGCCAATCGGGGACCAGCATTCCTGGTGACGTCACCATCAACAGCCAATGAGGGACCAGCATTCTTGGTGACGTCACCAGCAACAAGTGCAACCTGATATAAATAACAATGCGCGCTCTGCTGGCACACAAGTAGGCCATACATGGTCAAGAGGGCACACGTTGCAAGTTGGCACCTCAAGTCCTCAACAGAGTGCAAGGTAGTTTAATCAACAAACAAATTCCAAACAACAGATACCACCTTTTAGACCAGCATTCAGCAGTGATATCATTTACACACAATATGGTGTATAAAAGTGTCACTATTTTGAAGGACTTTGACTCTCGAAAAAAGTCCCTTACTGTACGTGTAGCTTTGCTTCCTGTGAAATATTTAAATGGCATTTCGATTACCTGCCTGTGTGCAGAACGAAAGAACAATTTGGCGACAGATCGACCTTTCCTTGTCTCTCCACAACCACTCTGCCATTTCCCGTTGCTCCACTTATACTCATCCGTTCGCTTTACAAGGCAGCACCCTACGTATACTGTTGCTGCCTTGAACAGACTTTGACTCTAAAGTCACCCCAATCTCAGTAGAGAGGATAGTGTGACAAGTGTGAGTGTTGGTGAACATGGATTGTGGCCCCGGGTAGAATTTGAGGAGTATGAACTTTGTGAAATGAAACCTGGCTTTTTCTTTTTTGTATTTTACAACTTTTTTTCAGGGCAATCTGTGTCTCTATGTCCCTGTTTGTGTTTTAAAGAGGCACAGACTGAGAGACAGAGAGCAAGTGGGGGTGCAGAGAGAGAGAGAGAGAGAGAGAGAGAGAGAGAGAGAGAGAGAGAGAGAGAGAGAGAGAGAGGTTTCACACTGCCCAAGTGCAATTTGTTACTTCTACATGATGCTGAATTCAAACCATGTTCCCTCATTCCAGGCACGAAACCCAGTGCTATTATGATGCCAATAGAAACATGCTGTCCTCATGTATCAATTTACCACAGAACCCTAAAAAAAATGCCTCTGCAGCAAGAACTGACCCAGAAATGTCAAACGACTCCGCATAGTGTCCTAAGATGGGTGGAAATTATGCAAGGAACAAAACCTGCTGGCATGAGTGATCAACCACAAATTATTCAATTCAGATTCACAAGGCACCAGCTAATTTGAGGAGGTGACACCAATTTCCCACAGGCCACGCCGCGCTTGCTTGACAAAGCCACGTTCCTCTTTCCTCTATTTACTCTTAAATGCCAGAGAGACCTACATATACGGCGGGCCCAGCACGTGAACTTAGAGAAATGCTAATAATGGGCTCGTTCCATCCAACCCTGTCTCTCTGTCCGTCTCTCAGACTCTGTCCCCCTTACATATCCTTCCTTTGTATCTCACTCTCATTTTTCACTCTCGCTCGCACGCACTAACGCACGCACGTGCACACACACAAATAGTGTCAAAGCTGCCACAATGTGATAGGAAGTTTGGAGGGAGAGATCTTAAATGCTGCTACAGCCTCAATCTGTCCAACGTATATTCGCCTCTTGTGACATGATTATTTGGAGTACTTGCTGCGCACACCCTTGTTTCCCACTCCCTTTCTCTCTTTTAACACACACACTAACTATCTTGGCTGTTTGCAAATTGCTGATTTTTTTGCGGATTTTATTGTATTCCGTAACTTCCGACGTACATATTTTCGGAATAAAGAGAGGGAAGCTGGTTCTTCAACGTCACAACGACACCCAAACCGAAGAATTAAAATAATACTGCACAGTTGTTGCAACCCATGTCTTTGTGGATGAGTGAAGATCAATAGTAGAGACGATACAGATTGTCTGTGTAGCAACAGTGCAGCACAGACAAAACTAGTTTTTCTCCCCTCTGCTTCTAGGGGCATTGGCTTTGAGAAATTATACTTAAAGCTTTTGAGTGAAATTTCTGTTTTGTAGGCTAAATGTTAACAAAATGTTTTTGCATTGATTGACACAGGTACTGTAATGGTACTATATAACCTAATTTGACAGCGGAACCCTTGCTCAATGAGCTAGTGTCGCATGATGTCTTCCATGCAGAAGACATTCTAGGATTCCAGGATTTTACTGATCGGTAAGCCATGTCTATTCCTCTGATGCAGAACCAAGCCTGTTTTTTTTAATCCCTTCACTATTTCTCTCTCTATCAGATTGTACTGGTTTATGGTTTTACTATTGTGGTGTTGTATTGTATTACATTTATGCTCTGCTTTCTCCACACGCTACAGTATCTATGCAATCTATTGTATTTCCTGTATGTATATATAATATATATACATACATATATATATACACGGTATTGTGTGTGTGTGTGTGTGTGTGTGTGTGTGTGTGTGTGTGTGTGTGTGTGTGTGTGTGTGTGTGTGTGTGTGTGTGTGCGTGCGCGCGCGCGCGTGCGTGCGTGCGTGCGTGCGTGCGTGCGTGTGTGTGTGTGTGCGCACGAGTGAACGCGTGTATGTGGAGAGAGAGATGTAGAGAGATATGTTTGACACAAACGTTTCTTGCACTGTGTTATAGTTGTTGCTGTGTGACTTTAAGACTGGAGGGCACTATGATAACCCTACCAGGGAAGTTATTTGTATCACACCTAATGTTGCTGTCTAATCAGAGACTATAGCGCCACACGGTAGGATGGAAAACCAGGTATCCCCAAGAACAGGGACGTCCTGCTTTTTCCACTGGGAAAAGCAGGACAACTCCCGAACGGCCTGTCCATTCCCAGCCAGTCCTGGTAAAAAAAACATCAAGCCTTTGTTCCATTTTGGGGGCTGGGCGGCCTAAAATCACAGTAACAACTCATCGGTTAGTATTTGGGGCCTTGCGGCGTGTCCGGAAGGAAAATAAAATTTGGGGTCCTCTCCAACTCCTCTTCCCGGGGTGAATCAGGGGCACGTCCCTACCCAAGAACCAGAGTTGGGAACCAATGATGCTCATTTTTGGAAATCATACAATGTGGCATGTTGAAATTCCCCTTGTCGAGGAAGACTTTTTGGGACAGACCGGCTCAGCAGACACAAAGCTTGGAGAAGAGCTGAGTTAAAAAGGCCTATTAAATGAAGCGAGGCACCTTGGTGCCAACTGTGCTCTCATGAAATGTTGTGATTTGATTGCACATTATTAAGGCTCTCCTCGCTCATAATGGCACCCCTTTATCCACTGTAATAGTATTCAAATGAGGGCCCAATGACAGACTACTCCAGGGTGAAAAAAAAAATACACCCGGGCTTTAGATTAGTTCAAGAGCCCCATGAGAAATAGGCTGACTAAATGGAAAGGCATTGAGCTTTTGATTTTTATAATTTCAAAAAGCATTGGAATAAAGTGCCACTGCACCATAAAAGAGCATCTTAATATAGAAATAGAATGGTATTTGAGTAGCTTGTCAGATATATGACAACTGTCCGATTTATTGGCAAATATTGAAAATGCAATTTCAGCTGCATAGCCTAACCGAAATTATGTTTCAAACACACAAACACATGCGTGCGCAGTGCGCACACATTCGTTTACCCATGCTCTCTCTCTCTCTTGCTCTCGCTCTCTCTCTCTCTCTCTCTCTCTCTCTCTCTCTCTCTCTCACACACACACACACACACACACACACACACACACACACACACACACACACACACACACACACACAGCACCAGTAAGACTCCCTAATCGGGAGATAAGCGACCGTCAGGTCGCAGCGTGATTTTAGGGCAAAATGTGTAGGAGCAGTGTCCAAAAATCGGCCTGATGGTGGCGCTATATGGGACATCCATATTGATGACATGAGTGTAGACATAGTGTGTACCGATTTGTGTGATTTTAGGGCAAAATCTGTAGGAGCAGTGTCCAAAAATGTGTTTTGCAAGAATCGGCCTCATGGTGGCGCTAGAAGAGGGCCATGTGAGAAATGAGGGGTGGGGTCTCCGCGTTGCCTTGGCGGACGAATAGGTACCGGCCCCGGCTCTCCCGGACGCTCCTAGCCCGAGTTACGGCATTTTATGTGAGCTGCAGTGGAGGGGGTCCTCCACTGGGGGGCGCCACCACTTTGGCATCCGTTCTGGAGCACCAGGAGTCGGTGGTCCCCGGGAATTCCCTGTGAGCAGCCCCGTTGGGGTGGTCATTTGATCATTTTTGCACATTTGGTCATTTTTTACATCTGGGGGTCCCCGGGTCCCTGGAGCTCCGGGGGTCCTTGGAGGTTGTAGTTTGGCAGGCAAGGAGTGTGTGTGCAAAATTTGGCATGGATCGGGGCAACGGTTGCGGAGATATGAGCAGGGCTGACTGACTGACTGACTGACTGACTCACAGTTTGTGGAGGTTTTGATAGTAAGTGCGACCTGACGGTCGCAAACAAAACAGCTTTAGAGCTGCCACAGTAGCTGACACTGTGGTTCCCCTGACACATCACTGTGACATCACAGATGACATCACAGTGATGTCAGATACTCAGAGCAGGGATCTCCATATATGGGCATAAACAGGTGACATCACAGTGATGTCAGATACTCAGAGCAGGGAACTCCATATATTGGCATAAAAGGGATTCTGTTAGGGATCTCCATATATGGGCATAAAAGGGATTGTATCCCAGATGATGCCCTGTTAGGAGAACCGCACTAACAGAATCCATATATGGCCAAGATAGATGGCCAAAACAGATGGCCATTAGGGCTAGGTCGCTTTTCGCCCTTAGTCGTCTTTCTGGTGCTTACACCAGCAGACAACCAGTGGCCAGAGGCATTCTGTTTTTGGGTTGTCTATCCGTCCGTCCGTCCGTCCGTCCGTCCGGCCGTCTATTCGGCCGCCCGGAATGTCTTGAGGCAATTGCATGACATTTGGCACAAACGTCCACTTGGACACAATGAAGTGATTAGAAAAGGTGGTCAGAGGACGAGGTCACTGTGACCCCAATATTCCCGTGAACACCATGCCTCAGGGACACATTGATTGAATCTCGTAACGTTAGGCACAAACGTCCTGGTGGTAAAAGGTCAAAGCCACTGACCTCACAAACATGTTCCTAAATTCCTCCAAAGTCTTCACTACATTTACTATCATGAGTCTGAACATACATGGATGTGAATGGCAACCGGTTGGCGGAGGCATACAACCACGGTGCAATATTTATTGTGTGTGTGTGTGTGTGTGTGTGTGTGTGCGTGTGTGCGTGCGTGCGTGCGTGCGTGCGTGCGTGCGTGCGTGCGTGCGTGCGTGCGTATGTGCATGCATACAAGAAAGAGAGAGGTAGAGAGATAGACAAAAGTAAAATGTTAAAAAGATGGGTAAAGGAAGGATTGGAGAGGTGGGGGTGGTATGGGGAGGTTAGAGGAGCTGAGGTGCTTAGCGGTCAAAAGGGATACCTTCTCCACCTGCACTGCCGTCTGTCCATGTCATTCAAAGCCCCTTCCACGTTCTTACCGAGCTCATATTCAGTGCGTGCACCTCTCCAAATGTGCAGATCTTTGCATTTCCAAAAGTGTCTCCCACGTCAGCAGGGTAATCTGCTCCGCATAGAGGTTAGAGTTATAGCCAAGGACATGCGACAGGTGCAACTTACTCATTAAAAAGGCTATTCGGCCAGTTCCTTTTTATGAAGCAACCAGTAGATTAATTCCCAGCCTGACTTGCCCAGGTACTTTTACGAATAGTAAGTTGACACTCAAAGGACCGCAATAGGAAATAGGTTCTCGAGCTTTATTGTAGTTTATCCTTTCAGATTTGTACAAATATATTATGTTCATGTATATGTATTTTAGACAGTCAATAAAAACATCAAGTAATTTCCTTTTTAAAATTAGCACCGTACAACGATCCTTTTAGAGAAACTGAATCCTGCCTTAAGCAGTTAAAACATGTTTTCAACACAGAGAAAGGAAAATGCAACAAATATTTCAATTCAGATGGCAATGACCTTCAAATTCCTGGGCTTTTTGCTTGATGACAGCTGGCTGACATCTCACAGCGGATGTCTTCCCACCATCTCCACCTCACCGCAGACAAACTGAGCTTCTCTTATTCCCTGGAATGTATATCATAACACCCTGGTGGCTCCTGTTATAACTGCCAAGAAGGTGGCAGTGATCCTGGCCATTCAGCTGTACTTTAAGCCACAAATTGCAGTGCTCACTCAATACTGTTGTGCTACAACATTTGAAGCACCAGTCGTTTCCTCACCAAGGTGTCCATCCGCCCAGCTCCTTGTCCAAGCTTCACTCTACTCCAGTTGACTACTGCGACTCCTTGCTGGTCTGTCGGCATGCTCCTCTCTCTTGGTCGTCCTCCCATCCATCCATTGTCATTTCCAGTCATCTCGGTTCTCCATACTTTTGGCCAGCTCATCGGTACTTTGCACTCCTGCATCTTTCTTGAGTATGTCCACGTTTGTCAATGTGGGACGGCCTCGTGACCGATGCACATGTGTTGTTTCCCACAGCATCAATTTGCTGGCTGTCAGCACTTGATGTCTTTGTCCTGCTAGTCTCATTCTCCTGGCTGCTATTTTCTCGCCCATGAATGCCGCAACATGTCTTCAAGCTCTTAAAATGTTCATGTCTCCCCCTTCTGCGTTTTCTTTGCCTGGCTTCCTGTTGCATCTAATTCAAACCACTGCTGATGACCCATAAAAGACATTCAAGGACATGGTCCAACCAAATGTATTCTTGCACAATTAGATCAGCTAACACAAGAGCGAAATATCAATTATTATTTATTTATGCATATTTATGCTGGTTGCTTAGGTTTGGACATAATGTTTGCTTGTCCACAAATGCTAAGTATGTAGATAATAGATAGTATCTAAATGGCATCTAAAATTGTTTAAACAGATGCTAGGTTTGAACCTGCTATCGTTACTTTGTATTCTTTGCACTGTTTACTGACCATTTTACTCTGTTGTTTGTTGACTAGAGTTCCTGCCATTTAGTCCCAATCTTGGATTTCATACGTTTGGAATTCTGGATAACACCATCTGCTATAAGTGCATACATTTCATTTTCTATTATTGTTTGTCTTTTAAACCAGTGGTTCTCAAAATGGATTTCCAGGGACTCTGAGGGTTCCTTCATGGGTGTCTAAATTGACCCATACAAGTCTCTAACTCTGGCAGTGTACAAATAGAACCAAATAGACCCTAAAGGGTCCATTTGGCTCCATGTGTGTCTGTTCATTTGTCATTTGTCGGTTTCCATTTGTCTGACAGAGTTAAGGGGAGACCTTACAATTTGAAAGTTTGGGAAACACTGTTTTAAACCACATGTTGAAAATTCCACGTTGAAGCAATACAACTTTTTTTTAAGGCGGAAATATGAATTTTGTGATGTCTTATATGTGAATATGCTGTATGTCCCTACACATATTGGACACTGATGGCCACAGATGGCCATGACTTATTGTGGTCTATACGCATCATTGTATCATTGTACCCAGAAGTGAACTTGAACTGGCTTTCATTGACAAACTTTCATCCATCATTGATGACTACCTTTTCATATTAATAATCTAAGGACTTCTCACATGCCTCAGTGCCTTGAACTCGCATTATGTTTGGTAATAGGTCCTTTCATGTTTTCTGCTCCCTCTGCTTCGAATGGAAATCACACTTTTATTAACTATGAATTATTTTCAAGCACCAGACTGAGCTGGGAGAATGTCGATGTTTCACTATTATGTGTTATAATTATTAACCTGCCTATTTTCTCCAGCAAATCTCCCCCGCAAAGCTTCACCTTCCCTTCTCTCTCTCTCTCTCTCTCTCTCTCTCTTTTTTGGAGCTGTGTGAAGCACAGGCTCCCTATACGTGGCTGTGTGGGTCTGTGTGTGTGTGTGTGTGTGTGTGTCTGTGTGTGTGTGTGTGTCTGTGTGTATGTAGCCTGAACTTCCTAAACTTCGGCACGCTACTAGTCCCACAGTTTTGCCACCACACACTCGCGCCATATGTCAAATCGACCGGCTTACTCGGGAATCGTGGGCTAGTAACTTGCTAAGAGAAAGGTTCAATAGTTTAATTGATATTAATTTATTAGTGAATTAATTTTCCCCATTGACTTATAATGGGAATCGCAAAAACTCACATTCAATTATTTGTCTCTCGCAAACCATAGGGGCTAGAGTTTCAAGACTTGGAGAGGAGGTTCATAATGATTTCAAGGATTAAATAAAAAATAATTGTGTCATTTGGCCGCATGGTGGCGCCATAACACCCCACTTTACGTTTTGGCCTGTAACTCTTGAACCGTAGGTCGGAAAATTAAAAATATTTTTTCCCTGGATTCCTTGGGTCATGACGCATCTCCCCATATAGGCCACGCCCATTTGCGCCATGATAGATTTTCCGCCATCTTGAATTTTCTCCAAAACACCCTTTTTCCTCCTTTTCCTACATATTTTCTTCAAATGTCACAAAAATCGGTACACATGATCCACACACACACACACACACACACACACACACACACACACACACACACACACACACACACACACACACACACACACACACACACAGCTCCACTTCACACGGGTGTGATTTTTTTACCTGTTCTTTCACTGTTATTCTTGTTGTCTGTCTTTGTTTGAATGTACACACTAAAAACTGCTGGGTAGATTCATCTACCCAAAATCTGAGTAATAAATGGTTTACCCATTATGGGTTATTATAATGGTGTTTGTGGGTTGTTTTGTACAGCTCATACATTACCCAGCTGCTGAGTAAAATTGTTTTACTCAGTATGGGTAGTTTTAAACTTAAGCTGGTCACCTGGTATGCAAAGCATGCTGGGAAAAGCATTTCTCTAGGTTTTCAGGGATATTTTCTAAGCTTTTGGTAGCTAAAAATGCTAAATGTATCATATCCATGTGTCTGCCTTGGCAAGCTGACTGTCATATGTCAGAATTTCATTTGTCAGTTTTTGAGCCAAAACCCTAACCGTAACTGCTAGGCTGCTAGCTTATGCTTGAGCTCCCTCCCCCTGCTGTTCTGAAAGAGAAGAGCTCATGATAAATTTGAGGTTAGTATGTTGATCTACTTTAAACTTCTCTGATTATAGCTTTTCAACATTGTTGCATAATTTACAACTATGTACCTTTATGTTGATATTGCTATACTTGGAACAAATTATCTGAGAAAAAAACCCTGAAACAATTGTTATCTTATGTTAATGTTAAATAAAATTAGCATGGTCATTTACGATGAGTAAAATATACTTCCCACATGTGGATAAAATATATACTAAATAATAGTGGTTGACCCAGAGTGAGTAAAAAATTCTACCCAGATGTGGTAGAATATCTTACTACGGTGCTGGGTAGAAAGGACCTACCCATTTTGCTGTGTAAGATTTACTACTGTTGGGTAGGGCCAATAGTTACCCAGGGGTGGGTTATAATACAACCCAGATCGGGTTATTTTCAACCCAGCCGTTTTTAGTGTGTACGCTAGCATTTTGGCTAAAGGCCCATCTCTTCCAGATTTATCTGGGAAAGAATGAAGGTTAAATTGAATATCCTTCAATACTCAAAGGGGAGGCATGCTGCTGTTGATTGCTTATTTTACCATAGCTGCAGTAGGGCTGTGCAGCTCGCTGGCACACCACACTGCACCACAGCACTGCACACTTAATCAAGCTTCGACCCTGGAAACTGTGCCAATCAACCAGGTGCCTTTTGATGCCTCTTGCCGTGAGGTATCTACGGGGTGTGTCTCCAGTCATTTCCTCCCGTCTCTCTCTCTCTGCTTTGCCATCATCTGCACTGACCTGAAAATAGGTGCAGCGGAAAAGAAATATATAGTTAATATCTCCGGGGAAATAACACCCTCCCGTCCAGCAACTGTACTTTCCAGCAATTGTATAAAATGCTACGTCTCGGTGGCCTGGCATGCCAATGGAGAGATAGTTGGTAATTGATATGCATCATTGATGTAACATTAGCATCATACAGAAATTGTCATTCCTGCATGGCATGGTTTTAATGAGGCTCCTTTCCTGCTATCTTCTGTAAAAATAAATCTGAAGTATGAAGACAAGGTCAAAGTCGGTAATTGCTTTTCTCCCTTTTTTACAAGCAATAGACATAGAGGTCTCTGGGAACCCAATGCACATATTTTTTTATGGTGAGTGTAGCAATGCCTCATGTATGGAGATATGGAGGCCTGTGTGTGTGTGTGTGTGTGTGTGTGTGTGTGTGTGTGTGTGTGTGTGTGTGTGTGTGTGTGTGTGTGTGTGTGTGTGTGTGTGTGTGTGTGTGTGTGCGTGCGTGTGCGTGTGTGTGTGTGTGCGCACGCGTGTGTGTGTTTCTGCACTGTAAACATGGTTGTCATTGACACCAGTGTAAGAGAAATGCATTTCCGTCTATTAGATTTTAATGGCAGAGAGTTCAAGGCTCATATAAATTAGTTAGAATACACAAAGCCCATGCACCATAAGAACATCATGTTCCTATGCCTAACAGACCTGTTCTGCCTAACAGACCTCTTAATTCCTTTTGTAAAACTGTAAATCTTGGAACACCGGATGTCCAAAATCCACACTGTATCATCCTACAGTACATGATCCTGACACTACCAACTTACAACTGTACTGTATGTTAGCATCATTCATATTTGATGAGAAAATAAAATAAAGTTGTTCAGAGCAAGAATCTGGAAAAACCTCCAATTGGGATCCCAGCAAGGAAATGAATGTATCTGTAGATGTTGATGAGAGATGGATGATAAAGTGAATTTGTTATAACTAGCCCTTACCCGTTCAAAGATATGAGCTCCAAAATGATGTGCAGTGTGTGGGTTATGGGATGTGCACTGTGCACACAGTATATGAGGGATGGAAAGTAACTTTAACTGGTGCTTGCATGATAATATGTAGGAGCATCAATATAAGAAATACCCGTTTCGTTTAATGGCTACAGAGATACTGTCCCCCCGCACGCACGCACGCACGCACACACACACACACACACACACACACACACACACACACACACACACACACACACACACACACACACACACACACACACAGAGCTGGTTAAAGATGTTGCCTCATGCTAGATGCAGAATAGATATGCCTCATGCTAGATGCAGAATAGATAGTAGATACACCATAAAAATGCTAATATACAGCATATGATTTGTGAAAGTGACAAACGGGCTTCACAGTTATGTCAGGTGTGTTCATATGCTAATGGTGATGCGATTTCAGATCAATTGCTCCAGCCACTGAGGAGAAACGCTGTTTCAGACAGACAGACAGACAGACAGACAGACAGACAGACAGACAGACAGACAGACAGACAGACAGACAGACAGACAGACACTCACTCAGACATTCGGAAAATTATATGTTTGATTAACTTGGTTCTCTTTTTGACATAATGTTACTGATATTAATCATTAAAACTGTTGACTCACCAAAACACATATATAGCAGCCACATGATACACTAATCAAGACATCTGCTATGCCTAACAACATGTATTATGTATGTTACCTTCCTTTCAACCGTGTCATCAACACGAGGGAATTGGATTAGGGTATAAAGAGATTAAATCTCTCCTGCATTGCAACGTAATGGCGATGAGGCTTTTTCAATTGAGACATTTTGTTTTCCTAATTTTTTGTTTATGAAAATGGAGACATTCCCAGGCTATGGTGCAAGGTTCAGTGGAGTGCATACTGCATCACATTCAGGGAGTCTATGACTCCCTGATCACTCATCTACTGTATGACATAGGCCAGTAGGCCTATCACTGACACAAATATGTTTTGGCAAGGTTTCATTCCAATTCGGTGTTCTACTATCTCCTCCTCCTTTTTTATTTTCCTATAATAAACGTAGCTACTGGGTGGGCCGGCTAGCCAGCCCGCGGGTGGGTGGACCACTGTGTCGCTTCACTACCCTGTCACTATGACTTAGCCTACAGTACCTATAACCATATAAGGAGTTCCCAATGAAGCTACGCCCAAATATGTAGTGTTATCTGTCATGTGTCGCCATAGTAACAGGTGCAAACAAATCAGTCGGCTCTTTATAAGGCACAAAAAAACGATATATGGGCAATGGGCACAACCTATATATGGACCCCTGTAGTTACTGGCTATTGCAGATAGAGACTGAAAAGGTTTGGACTTTTCTCTGACAATGTTGGAACTGCGGCTTTTTGAAGAATGTTGAAATTCTGAGAATCTGCCTTAAAAGTTTAGATTTTTTCAGTTTAAAATACAGCTTGTTGGAAATCTAATCGTATGCTTTCACTGGTATTATTTAGTTAATATTTTACCTAACAAATAACTGGTGGATTTTATCCACTATGAAGTGTGAGTCATGACCAAAAGAATAATACAAGTGGAAGAAATGAGTTTTGTCAGACGGGTGGCTGGCATCTTCCTTAGAGATGGGGTTAGCAGTTTGGTTACTCGCTAGAGAAACGGAGTAGAGCCGCTGCTCCTTGACTGGGAAAGGAGCCAGTTTAGGTGGTTCGGGCATCTAGTACGGACTGCCCGGCCGCCCCCACCTATCCATTTCGAAGTTGCTCACTCAGCACATGAAGCTCCCGGAAGTACCCTCTTCTTCCACATTTAAATGAGGAAGACTTGAGCATCGAGTAGGTGCTAGGGCTGTCTTCGACACAGGATTTATGAAGTCGACTCGAGTCGCGGGGGTTAATCCGACGCGTCGACAAATCGTTTTATAGTCTACTTTGTGTAAAAAAAAAAAAAAAAAGTGTTGCTTTAAACCACGTCAACATAATAGAATAATACATTAAGAGATGAATTGAATACACAGTGTTTTCGGTGATATCGGTGCGCGAGCACAAATGTTATCTGCATAGCAGTGTACAACCATAGAGTTATAACACACCGTTAAAACAAATAAAACATCTCCGATGTTTCAACTCTGCCCCGTCTCTCGGCAGCGTGCAGCATAGATGAGACATTCGCGAACGATTCCGCTCTCTTGAACGGCTCTTTTAAATGAACGATGGGATCCAGTCCGCAGTCGCGGGACACAGAGCACTGACAGAGTAATGAGTCAGTGTCGAGAACGGATTAATTTCAGAAAATGATCATAAACAGGTGGAGGCACAGCTCCCGCTTGAGCCAGCAGTGTGGACATGTCATGGACGCAAACACAGCGAAACACAATCATTCATCATGGATTACAACACTGGAACAATTCAGAAGCACTTTAATTAGAAAATGTAACTTGTAGCCTACACTTGTGTATGTTAATTTGACTTTAGAAGATTGTTTACTACTTCGTGGACGCGCGTTTGTGCTGTGGCAGGTTATTTAATATGGGATTTTGACAGCGTGCTTCCTCCTCTTAACGGAACACTGTCCCGGCTCTGAATGTTTTAACGAAGCGGCGGTCGAACCGTTCTGGCCGTTCCGTCTCACTTTCAACCCGACGCTGGTGCGAGACAATAAATAACTGTTCGCCAATTGTTACTTCTCATTGGAAGTACATGACACCACACCAGTCCAGCAGTGCACCGCAGTACTGGCAGTAGTAGGCTAACTGGTGATATAAAAAAATATATATTTTCGCTTCGACTCAAACAATTGGCGTCGATTCCCGGGGCTTAAAACGACGCGTCGATTCGTCGATTTTTAGAAGACACCCCTAGTAGGTGCATTAGGGTTTCAAACGGTAGACACACACACGCAGTAGCGTTTTAAATGTGGAAGTCTTGCAATCCCAGATTTGACGGCAGCTTCTAATCCACTGACGTTCTGGGGGTTTGGTTCAATCAGGCACACCAGCTTCTGGCAATAACAGTGTTTTATTTGCAACATTGCGCAATTACATCTCCAACCTCAACTTCTAAACAGAACACAGAGGGGAGGGTGCTCTACATCTACGGTTTCTCCCCTTATTAACACACATAAAAGAAATGGTTAGATGATTGTAAAACCAATGACATGTATCCCACAACACATTCCCCGTGGCAAATAACAAGACAATAATACAACGGTATGGCAAGGACAGAAACAGACGCCTCCCAAGGCATCCTGGGAATTCTCTCCTCCATTATTGGGCTGCTGCATCAATTAGTGAGAAAATCTCTTGAGTAAAGTCAACAAACTGAAACAAACTGAAATGTTCTGTGAAACAGTTACACTTTGTGGCCTTACCTCAAAATCAATTGAGAAATACTAGTAAGACACCTGAGGGTGGAATGCGACCTCAGGGTGACATGCGACCTCGCCAATTCTTGACCATCTGGCCAACCACAGCGTTTCTCTGACGATTCTAGTTGTTATCATTCTGGGGGGAGTTTGTTCATGTTTTTGTGAGGGTATCAACCCTAGGAGACACGGGGAGAACATGCAAACTCCACACAGAAAGGCCCTATCGCCAACCCCACCTAGGGTGTGAGCGATAGGGCCTAAACATGGAGATGTGGAGAACACTATATATGGAGATAGTCCAGTCCATCATGTCATATGGGACTACCGTCATAGACAGTAGCCATTGTTAGGCCGGAGTCAATGGCTGTCTGTCTGACTGTCTGTACAGGAAGTGATGTCACATGACATACTTTTTATGCCCATATATGAGTCATTCTGTACCACATCTTCATGTTTAGGCCAAACAGGTTCGCTCCATTTCTCCATGTATAGGTCCAAATGACCAACGTCGAGCTTGACAAGGAGGATACCGCACATTGTACCTCATCCACCATTTCTTCTCTCTCCTTTTGGTATCTTTATCCTCCTCCTCCTTTTTTTCTTTTTTAATCTTCTCTTTTTTTCACAGCCGCCCCATATTTACTTTAGAAAATATATATTAAATTCTAAGAACGTTTCGAGTACCAGTTTGATACAAGAGCGAATAAGCGCTACACTTATGGAATCCTGTGCGTCGACTAAAGTCGGATCCAGGCCTAATAACTTTATCTAGCCGCCCCCGTTGCCACCTCCTTTTCTTTTCTGAGACACATTGTACCTCATCCACCCTTTCTTCTCTCTCCTTTTGGTATCTTTATCATCCTCCTCCTTTTTTTGTCTTTCTATCCTTCTCTTTTGGCTACTGTCTATGATGGTAGTCCCATATGACATGATGGACTGGACTATCTCCATATATAGTGTTATCCACATTTCGTGTAGCCGCCCCGTACAGGAAGTGATGTCACAACTCGCTGACATCACACTGACATCACAGGGGTACGGAAGGACACTCAAGCGACACGGTTCTTCAGAGTATATGCGACCTTCGGTCGCAAAAATAATTTGTTACATTTGATACCGTTGATACTTGTAAAACAAAAGGGAGAACAGCTATGTGTTAAAGTTTCAGATGATGAAGTAACATGAAGGGATTGATTGGAATTAAGCTAATTATTTTAATTAATTATTTTTCCAAAGGTGTATTTTGAAAAGTGAGACAATTATGTGAAAAACAGATAGTGCCACCTGTTGTTTTTTGTTGTTGTATTTTTTGCAATTTTTTCTTAGGTGACTTAGGCAAGTCAGAAAAAAACGTCAACTTTAAGACATTTTGTTGCAGTAAAAGACAATGGTGGTATAAATGTACAACACTTTATATACTAAGTCAAATGGGGATAAGTAATGGAAGGAAGAGCTTTTGGATGATCACAGTATGAATGCAAATGTGTTGGTAAGTGCTGGTTGCGCAATTTGGCTGACATAAGCACCCATCTGCTGCAAGTGTGCAGTGTTGCAAAGTACTTGCTAATTAAAATGTTGGAGAGACAATTTTGGAAATTGAAATTACTTAATGCTAATTTATGTAATTCCAGCACAGTGGGAATAACGTGCAGAGAACATGCTGTGGGCTATTATCGTATCCTATTGTGCATGGTGGAGAGAGAGTGATATAGGAGAGACAGGGTTGGTTGGGGGATGATCAGTAGGGGATAATACACAATATTTATGAAGCACTGTCAGGTTAATGCCATGCAACATTTATTGATGCAGTAATGTTTAATTTAGCATACACTCTTGTAATAAGCCATTAGCTGTTGCGCAATGATTCAGATTTAGAAATTGCCATGATGACAGTCAGATGCCCTTGAATATCTCACTGTCACTCTGGCTGTATTGCTTGTAAAGCCAGAACAAATTATGCTGTGTTACTAATTTAACATTTATGAATGGGATTTGCATTTTTTTTAGATGTCCAAGCTATGACTGAATTGAGATTCTCTATTTTGAGGGTTGGCTGTAAAATATTCTACATTTTAGACATGAACATGATTGGATTAGTTTTGATAATGGGTACCATAAAAGTAGGCAGATCCTTTTTAATAAATCTGTCACATTGCCAAAGGGAGGCAATTATATAAGTGTCTCTAAGACTGACAACGATGACGCGGAGAGGTCTTGCACGCAGCAGGGCATAGTTAGACTGTCATCTGTTTGACGCAGAATTTGTCAAAGTCAGATTGTTAGCAAAGCAAACTGTAGCACCGATGCGGATCCTCTCAGAAACAACCGAAAGGGACCACCGGTGTGCTCGAGGATGTTTGACCTTTGAGACGGAGCGGCTTCTGCTGTGCATTCTGTGATTGCATGACACTGTGTAAATGACCACATGTCCTTTTGTCCTCCGTGATAAATGCCCTTAATTTGCTTTTGGTGTGGCTTATAGATTATGCAGGTTTCAGTCGGCCTCGGAGAAGGCATTCTTCTGACGCGCTGAATGGATGATGGTGATGTGATTTACGTGTAGATCAAACACAGATTATCATATCAGACACGCCGATAGATCACTGAAAGAGCTCAAAGAAAACAGAGCTCCCGTGTGCATGTAGACATTATAAGGTGCTTATGCATATTTATGGATGTCCAACAAATGCCGTAATCTCTCAGTCAGTCGTCGTTGCGGAGCTGGGCATGCAGAAATGCTCTGCAGGGTGTGTATGTAACTGCAGCTATTTCTAGAAAGGGCTTTTAGAGTTTGTTTCGATCATTATTCCCAACGGCTGTCATCAACAATGGCTCAATCCCCACACAAGCACAGGATTTCACAAGGTCACATTGTGTTGTGCCGTTGTCATTGATTTCCTTGACAATGACACAACAATAAACAGACAAAGACCCAAAGAGCACATTACTGTGGAGAGAAGAAGCCACTGTCATTGTCTCCAGTCATTACTATGTCTCTTTTTGTCTTCATGTTATCATCCCGGCTCTCCCCACCCCCAATGTACTGTATGCATGCACACACACACACACACACACACACACACACACACACACACACACACACACATACGCGCGTCGCATGCACACACACACACACACACACACACACACACACACACACACACACACACACACACACACACACACACACACACACACACACACACACACACACACACACACACATAATGCAAAACCACTGCGGCTCGTAGTTTTTATTCCTATTCTCTTGCGCTGCAGGCACTACTGGGTTGATAGTGTCCCTTTGTAAACGAGACTGAGTGGTAGTTATGAATGTGTCATTATAAAGGATCATTGTACATCTGCCCCAATGCGGTGGCTGTGTGATAAAAAAAAAAAGACAAGAACTCATGCATGAAATACCTCTCTTGTGCTCTCCATTAGAGTTTGAGCTTGCCAATTTAGTAGACAGGGTGGGGCAAATTATTGGACACGCACGCACAAACGCACGCACGTGCGCGCGCACACACACACACACACACACACACACACACACACACACACACACACACACACACACACACACACACACACACACACACACACACATTAAATGAACACTGAGGATTTTACTCTGTAGACACCAGCTTGCCACAGGTTCATGCGCACACAAAGCCGTGGGTGCACTGCACTCTCTGGACCAGGTGTGGGCAACTTTGATGATGGAGAGGACCACTATATTTCCACACTCAGTCCAAAGGGCCACATAGCATATTGTTACTGTCGAGCAAAAACCTCTCATCTCCAGTAAGAGTAGCGAAAATAGCAAATCTACAAGCTCAAAAGGTGTCGCGGTGCGGCGCGTTTTGAGCTTGTAGATCTGCTATTTTCGCTACTTTTGAATACCTGTTAACTTTATGAACTTAAAAACAAATACATTGGACATAAAAAAGACTAACATTTTAACATGTTAGGAGCTACACGATGGCGCCAGAGCCATTGGTACAATGCCGAGGTCTTATTACATAAGCCTTCGCTTTTATTTTGAAGCCCCTGTGTGCACGTGTGCACTGTGCATGTTTTGTCTCACGTCACACGTTTCAATGATACCCTGGATGTTGTGATGTAACACACAGCAGGCGGCCATTGCTCGTATTAAGCTAACATTATAGTGCTATTTTGGCCTTAAAAAGATGCGGTTAAAGGTGATACACCATGCATTTAAAAAGTATTTATGTCATATTGTTTATGTCCCAAAAACGTTTTTCAAAAGGTTTGAGGCTAAATTACCACTCCTGAATAGAGAGCCTCTCTCATTTTTGAATGGCTCTCAGAGCATTTCAGCTCCAGTACCACCTTTGGCCTGAACTGCGCCACCCCTGTGCGTGCACGTGATCACCTACGGACTCCGCTGACTGTACAGTAACGATTAACACAACTACTGCCTCTTAATCTGAAGGTTTGCTTGGTGCCTCGGTGCCACGCCGTTTCCTCCATAGGCCGCCGCTATTATTTTGAAGGGCCGGAAGGGGGTTGTTTTTGTTTTTTTGGATTATCACTTGACGGCAACGATTACGTCATCTAGTCACATGACAGTGTGAGCCCAGAAGAGAACATGGCTGCGCCCAGCTTTTGTGTACATTATGGAGAGTGGAGACCATCCTTTGTATAAGAATGTCCCTTTTGGAGAAAATGAAGTCTCTTTATGGGCCTCTCAATGGATTTACTATGGAGGACGTTAACTTCGCCCGACGTGCGTTGTAAACAAATCGCGGACATTACCGATGCGGGCGGGACCGGAGCGACGTACAGTGAGTAATAATATCTTTACTGTATATACAGTAAGATTGACAGTCCTCACCGTCAACGGCGCCATGGTATTAACCCTTTCACTGACGGTGAGCGTCGTCAAGGGCAGCAGAACAGTTAATAATATAACATGATAAACTGTTTATATCCCGAACTATATAGTTCGGGATCGGCACAATACCGCCCTATACCGCCCTACTGCTATACTAGTCATTCAACTACCAATCTGGGAACCCATCATCAAAGAAAAGGGAAAAACAGCACCCTCTCTGTTTCTTGAGAGATTATTCAACTACTAATATACCGGCAGACAGAAATAATTAAAGCGGGTCATGTTTGCATGAATTTTAACAGCTGAAATCAATAATACATCAGTATTCCGATATTAACCTGTGCCCGCATTAAGTGAAGGTGGGGGCTGCATGTGGTCCCTGGGCCTCCAGTTGCCCATGTACTGTATGCTCTGGACTATGAAATGAGGGGGAAAAAGTTAGTGGTTCATAGACAGCTAAATGAGTGGAAGACCCCTCCCCCTTCCAAATCCCCTGTCCAATAATTGAATGATTTAAAATTTGGACCCGACTATAAAGCAGTTAGGGCAGGAACTAGATTTTTAATTAGGCTTGGAATTAATTTAACCGAATACAACCCATTGCTGTATTCATAAACACCCATCTTCATTAGCTTTTGTTAATGACTAAGGACCCTGGTGAATCTTAATGTCTGACATAACTAATGTTGCTGCCTGGCTGATCATAACATAATGCATGATTCATTATGACCTAAGGTGACTTGGAACCTCGATCTTCTCTGACAGCAGGGGGGGATGGTAGTTTTGGCGTAACCCGGGGGAGCTGAGGGGGATGGGGTGGTCAGCAGCCCCTGGTATAGCTTTCTTCTGGCAACGACACATACTGGTGTTACGCATTTTCCCAAGGTCGACCGGAGCAACAGCCGAGGTTATTTCGTTGCAGTTAGCCACTGTGACTGCGAGTCTCCCACAAAAGCCCCGAGCTGCTTTCACTTTCATAAAGCCTGTCCCGCAGAATTCTTTCAAACCCGCTTAATGTCTTTCGAGCACGGCCTGATGTTTGTTGTTTCCACCAGACACGGAATGTTGTTTCCCGTTAAGGAGCGAGTAGTGATTAAAAGAAAGGAGGCTGAGAACTTGAAAGCCACATCAAAAATGTAATAACAAATTCCCCCTTCACTTCAAACCATCATCTATGATATTTATTAAGCTGACACTGCCATGAAGACTTGAGCCTTGGGATGATAAAGAGAGAGAGAGACCGAGAGACACACACAGAGAGAGAGCGAGTGTTATTGACCACAAACTGTTATGGTCAAAACATTGTCAGCAACAGAGAGAGAGAGAGAGAGAGAGAGAGCGGCTCTGCTGACCTTGTGAGTGGTTTTATGGGTGGAGGAGGTGATCGTTTTTGTCAGCGTTTGTTATTGTGCTCACTCTCGTAACAGGAGGATATCCTGACTCTGCAGCGGGTGGAATATATCCTCCCTGGTATAAATTCCATCCCTTTATCGCTCGCATTTGAAGGCAACGGCCCAGAATACACTCCCAGTGGGTGGAAGAGTGAAGAATTGAGAGCCCCCCCAAGTGCAACATATGGAATAGTTTGGGGGCTTGTCCTCTTATGCTGATGGAGTGAGCCAATTTATGTAGAAGTAGCACCTCATCCTTTTTGCTCCTCTGTCTCCATCAGAGTGGAGAGTGCTGATGGATTGATGGATTTCAACATATGCTTCGCGAGGACGCCAAGCCCATGACGTTAAACAGGAAAACCAGAATGCTGAACGGTCTCGTCAATCATTCAATACTAGTTTTCTGAACGTGCTTATATAATTTTGCCAATGACTAAATTGAGCTGACAACTACAAAGAGAAAGTGCTGCTGCATTTCGATTGGGTCCACAAATGTAGCAATTGCTCCATTCAAAACTACCAGTACAGCAAACGCTTTATTGCATTGAAGAAATATTTCCCTTCTCTAAGATGTTTTCCTGTGGCAATTCTTTCTGTTATTGTAGCAAACAGGAAGCTTATTAGATCACGACTACTTAAAAACTGCTACACGGTACACAGTAGAGTCAGCGCTGCCTTTTCTTCATAAAATTGGCATAATATTTATGTGTGTGTGTGTGGGGGGGAGGGGGCCTGTAAATAAATGAACACAAAAAGATGAAAGATGAAGATACTTTCTGCCCGACAGCGACGATATATTGAAGTTAGCATGATTCACGTGCACTGAGGCTTTGGGGTAAATATACATTTCTAAATCCACACATGCTTACATAGGCAAATGTTCCCCATTCGAAATGCCCCAGGAGACAAATCTGTCGGCTCATAAGGCAGAATCCATAGAATAGAACATGGTGACTAAAAAATTCCCAATGGTCCAATGTGATCCTATTTCCATGCTATCACTAGCTAGCAGACTTTGCCTTATGAGGAAGGTGCAGCTTCATAATGTGACTGATTACCAGTTAGCAGTTATTGGGAGTATACTTGCTATTAACTTGTCTCTGCCATAGTTTTGTACTTTTTCAATGTTATATGTGTCTATAAAGTCAATTTCTCTAATGGACCACAGGGTGGGGTTATAATGTGCACATTTGCCTTCCCTGTGTATTTTTGGTTACTTCCTGAAAGATGAAAGCCTCGGAGTCAAAAGGCCCAACTGAAAAGAGTTAATGACATCATAAAATCAACCCCTCCCCTTTTACCATACACCCAACACTGTGGGTGTGGCTAACTTCAGCTGGGTCACCACCCACCATGACAACCAGGCATACTTAATGAACTGGTGGGTGTGGCCACGTAAAAACATAATTTCAACACTTTCTGTAATTTTTTGGGGAAAAAAATCTTCCTCCTATCATAATACCTGATCGTCATGTTTTAGGGGGGAAAAGGTCATGGCACCCACCGCATCTTCAAAAAGTATCCAAAAATACAAATCAAGAAAAGAAAATTGTCCGGCACAGTACTGAAATGTACTGTGTTACTGTCCACCACTGCCGATTAAAATTGCTTTCTATTCCCTCCTGGCTGGTGATAATGTGGCAGAGGGGCTTGCTCCCTGACCCCCTCTGGACAGGTTCAACGGCCATGGCCCTGCAGGTCACAGTTAGAGGCTAGAGCCACACAGTTCACCGTTTCACTGCAGACATGCTCACATCAGCCACCATATCCCCAAAGCACATCATGGCTGCTGAACAACACCACATCCTCCTCCTCCTTCTCCCAGTGCATTGTGGGACCCTCCTCCTTGTAACTACTGTACGCTTTAAGATGAGTTCTTTGCTTTTTTTAACCATTCATAGAGCTTTATTTGATACACTTATTTGAGGGCTTTATACGTGGTCCTCTCCATTTCCCCCCCTCTACATCAAAACTCTTCCCTGTTTTCACTGAATATTCTCCCCAGAATAGGGCCATGCACTAGGGTTGGTGTGTGCTGACTACTTGTGTAGAATGTAATGAATGAGACTGTGTAAATGGCAATTACCTCGTATGTGGTGCGATTTTTGATTCCTTCCATCTGTTCTGAATATTGTATCAGTTGTATCTGTAAAATTAAAACTCTCTGCGTTCCTGGTATTCTGTCACTGTGGTAACAAACTTATTTTATATAGGCCTACACCAGGCTACCATAAGTGCTCTGATCATTATGTGAATATGAGCTAAAGTCTTACATTTGTACCTTTTGGAAGAGCACTACTTCCACTCAACTGGTGGCTTTTTACAAGTCTACTGTAGCTGAGGATGTGTGCCTGCTCTACATTTCAATGATGGAATGCAACAGTATATCAGGCTACAATATCAAGACATGTTGTGTCTACAGTTCATCTGCACCTCTTCGTACCCTTTCCTTTTATTTTGACAATAAAAATGAAACGTTCTTATTTATTACAGTACAGTACACTGCACAGCAATGTTATTTCTATTAAGTCCCTTTCTGCTTCAAAGCATATCCGTGAAAATTATGTAAAAGAAAAAAAGGCTGCCACAGTTCATTACAGTTTTATTAATACTTGTGGGGAGTATGCACAGTATGTGGAAAACCAATAATGTCCCAGTGCTTTGGCCTGTTTATTTGGTCTGGATATGTGTGGTCTGATTGAGTGAGCAATATTGGATTTTAAAGATTAAAAACAGAAGCAATTCTGCATATGACCTCAGACCAGCTTTCTTTAATCTAGCATGAAATACAAAATATTTACACTCCAGTTGCATATCTTCTGATACATTGGGTCACCCTGTGCCACCTTCAAACGATTTAATCAGCCACAACAACTGTAATGTTGTTGTGTTAACACGTGTAATGTTAGTGGAACTGATGACTGAGTGAGCATTATCATTTAAACGGTGCTCACATCAGAGAAGAGAAATGATGCAAACTCATACCTGCAGAGGAAGCCTGTAAGAATTAATTGAATTCACACTTGACACCAAAAAGCTCTACACGGTGGCTCAGGTCTCATGCAATTATATTCAATTCATCCAGGGGAAATGATTAAAGCACAATCATTTAACATGGTTTTAAGACCTAAGTGTATGTGCACATCTGCCTTCCTGTGAGACCGATCTGTAAGCTTTCTTCTGTTGCTCCAGTTTATTGGGTTGATCCCTGAACACAACTACAGCTGCACATAGTGCTCACATGTGAGCACACACACACACGCGCACGCACGCGCACACGCACACGCACGTGCACACACACACACGCACACACACACACACACACACACACACATGCGCGCGCGCACATACACACACGTGCACGCTCTTTCACTTTCTCTTACCTGTCACTCAGCTGCCTACTGGGTTCCTTGGTTCCAGCTGGCCAGTTGGTCTTGGGAGTTTCCATAGTAACATGCAAATGTGCAACACAATACAAACTGTGAATCTCTTCCTCTGATCATCATAGATTTGATGGAGCCAATTAAGGCCAAAAGAAACTTGCCTGGAGCGGTGCAGACGGGCAATGTCACCTCTTGTGTCATCTTATTTTGGGGCTCTATTATCCGTCTGGAGTTAAAGCTGTTGGGGAAACTTTTATCTGTGTCGGAAAAAGTCTGGTACAATCATCGTCGAAATGTAGACAGAGCTGTAACATTGTAAAATTATAAAATGAAATAAAATAACCTGCACACTGTCAGGCATCGAAACATTGCCTCAATATAAGTTGTCCTTATTCTGCAAGTGAAGACAGTGCATGTGCGGGTTATTTTATTTTATTCAAAAATCTAAATATCTAATACCTACGCAGTAAGCACCCGTCCCTGAGCTGATAAGTTGTGTGTAATAAGTCCTTGCTTCTAACTTTAAAATTATATGAAAAAAACGTTCAGCCCTTATCGTTAATTTCTAGCCAATGATATGCAACTCTGTTCAATTAGCCATGTCATTACTGACATGGTGAAAACATTTTAATTCTGCTGCATTCATGTCACATGGGAATTAGAGGTTGAACAATTGTAGCCCCATATAGAACCTCACCCTCCGCTGGCGATCTGTTTTTATCTCCGAGATGAGGTCCTATGAACCAACCATTGCAGAGGACTCCCTCCACGGCGGCAGGGATCACCCTTTTCGCGACAACGTATCCAAAAAATAAGGGTAGTGCCACACTACCCTTATAAAAGTATACGTCGGGGTTGGGAAAACGGTTCAAATCGCTTATTTAATCAGCCTGTGTCATGTACTGCACCCTATTCTACCATGGGAAGGAAGCAGTACGGACACCTGCCGCTGGGGGGAATTCCGGGTTGAATGAGACTAAATAAGCGATTTAAACCGTTTTCCCAACCCTGCCATGGAGAGTGAGTTTCTATATGCATGGCGCTAAACAACTTGTAACAACTTCAACTTCCTCAGCTCAGTTTATTTCTCATCAAGATGGAGATTTGCTGGATACTTTTGATTGTTATTTATTGCCATGTCTGTTTTTTTCACTCTTTACATTCTACAAGACACAGAAGAACAACCGAAGTGTAATGAATATAAAAACATTGAGTAGAATCAGAATGCAAAGCCAAACGGCATGCATGGGTAGATTTTAATTGTTCCTGGTGTGAGTGGTAGGCCTATGATTAAGCTGGAAGCTTGTCGTAACCATTTCGCGTATGATATGAACGCATCATTAGCTCGACACCAGACTGATATTGCGGTAGTAATAAATCAGGATGGACCTATCCAGGCGGAACAGAAACTGCTGTTTCCAAGTGAAACATTAACAGAAGCTCACTGACACCGCAAAGTAGGAACACCTGTAGCCGCATTTACCTTTTTGCATTCATAAAAAAAAAACATTGATGTTTCGCTTTCATCAGCTCAATATTGCGCGTAATGATCGCAAGGCTGTTTTGCAACTAGTTTCTGGTACAGGTTGAATTTCATCATGCACACAGGGGAAAGTGCAATGTATGGGAGTGCCAGTAAGTTCTCATCTCAGCCACACCAGAGGCAGGTTCTGATGTCTTCCGTTAGGACCATTGGTGTTGCTAAATTGCTGCTGGGGCTGAAAACATGAGAGTCCTGTGAGACCACGTCAGAAGCTGCACCTGCACACTGAGCCTGAATAATACACTCAGGCCACAAGGACACCTGCTATACCCAATACATCTGTGACCTAACACGCACACACAGATAAACACTCAGGTAAAAACACACACAGGAGCATGCTGAAATGGTTTGTGAAAACCCTTCACATTGATTTTGTACGCGAAGCTATGCACACACACGCGAATGCACACACACGCGAATGCACACACACACACACACACACACACACACACACACACACACACACACACACACACACACACACACACACACACACACACACACACACACACACACACACACACACATAACCCTAACCCATAGTTTAGGGGTCAAATATTTTGGTATATGCGAGATACAGATCTCTCTTCTTTTTATTTAAAAATTAATCGTATGGATGGGGACTTCATTTTGAATTCCTATAAAACCCACGCTATAAGTTCTGCTGCTGTTCTCCCGAGAGGTCGTTGACAGTGGAAATGAGCTCAGCTCTACAATAGTCAGTGTCAAGTGGAACGATGACACTATAGCCTATGTCTGAGTGTATATATATATATATATATATATATATATATATATATATATATATATATATATATATACTCATTCAGAAATAAATGCATACCATTTCAACTGTAAAAAGCCCCAACAAAACACGTTTTTGGTGTTCTGCAGTCATCAGTTGGTTATTACACTTAAAGCTACGGATGAAACAGGATGTACAAAGCTCGTTTTATGCCTTCTATCCTGACAACTTGAAAGCAATTACATGAGAGAAAGGATATGCTGAGGGAATGATGGGAGAGGAACAGAAAAGCCGGCTTCAACTTCTAACGGGTGTACAAATGTATAAAGAGCTGGAGAAATGGAGAGAGAACAAGAGGGAGAACAAGAAAGAGCATGAGTGCGACAGAGATGGCAGAAGGGACAGAAGTAGAGAGAGAGAGAGAGAGAGAGAGAGAGAGAGAGAGAGAGAGAATGAGTGAGTGGAAGTGCAGGCACGTGCACACATAGATATCAAAGGGGGCTTGAGCCCCTGTCATTTTATCAGTCTGTAAAATCACCACTGTGGCATTATAAGAAAACACAACCTTTTTACGTTTGAAAATGAGTTTTTGTACAACCAAACTGGTTTTTAAATGTCTACATAATCACATCTCGCCTCTGTTCTCTGGACTGATACAGAGACGTCCAAGCTCTGGTAGAGCAACACGAGCTTCAACAAATGGTGACTGTATTGTTCCCACCTGCAGTAACTCATTTGGACAGTCTGCCTTCTCAGTTAAGGGGGTAGACCTTTGGAACTCCTTGCCTACCGTTTTAAAACTAGAGACGGATGGTAATGTTTTTTATAGAGGACTCAAGTTATGGTTGAAATCAAATCAACTGTGTTCACATGAATAGTTTCTGAATTTCTACCTGCTGTGTGACTTGTTTGATTATGGCTATTTATGATGTTGTATGTCCCACAAGCTGAAGGGTCAGATTGTGATATGTTAGTTCTTATTGGTAAACACATATTATATTTGTTTGTACTTGACTGGTGTTTTAGATTAGTATTATTGTTTTTGTACTTGATTGGGTTTTAGATTAGTATTAACGTTTATTGTACTTGATTGGGTGTTAGATTTGACTATTGTAAAATAGAAAAGCCTCCTGTGGACAGGTGATGAGAATTAGTACTTGTGCTAAAATCACTTATATCAATGCATCTGGTTCGTCCAATGTGATTGTGATGTCCATATCAAATAAATAAAACATAACATAACATAAAAAGTGCCCTCTCCAGACCATGAATGCAGTTTTTACTTTGGTGAAAGAAATGCAAATGCCCTATTTCCATGCCATACCTGAAGGCAGAGAGAATTGGCTTGTCCAAACACTCCTGAACGTGAATGCAGCATCTTATGTTGAAAGAATTGCCCTCTCTGTGTAGAAATCCCTGCCGTTACACCACATCTCCAGTATTCACTTGATTATGCTCTGTGTGGTATCAAGAAAATCAACAGAAAATAACCGACCTCCGTGCCGCGTGTCGGGCTTTCACCAAAAGACCCTTTTAGAAATGTCATCCCCTGCCTCTCTAACATTCTCTGCACATCCCTGGTATTATGTGTGCCAGTTTTTTGCATATTTCTTTGCTTGAGTGTTCTGGAGTCCTGTAGTAGAGCACTGTGCAGCTCACTTTATCAATACTGGATGAGGGATGTCTCTCCAAAGTGTGGAAGCTGTCAGGCATACCTCATCCTCTCATTGCCCTGCTCTGTTGCCCAGGGACACAGCACACACACACTCCACTGCACCGACTCGCTCTAGTCTTATCACACCGCGATTAACCCTGCAAGGCCCAGTGTTGCTTTTTGGCAACATTTTTTAAATCATTTTTTAAAAAATGTTATAATTAGTTTTCCTGTTCTTTTTTCACATTAACATCACCATTAAATCCTATTGTTTAGTATTACAATGCCATTGGCCACGATATTTGCATATAAATACCCCCCACAGAGACTGACGTTCACACCTCCCAGAGAAGTTGATCTCACTTTTTAACTGAAGCTATACCTCACTAAAACATAAGTAAAATGCCTGTAATATTTTTTTCGTGATCATTAGAATGTCTAGAACACGTGCATATGTTAATATTGTGAAAAATATCCCCAAAATGCAAATTAGAGCATGATTTGTGATTTATGGCTATAAAACCTTACAAAAACATATATTTTTTAAAAAAATTACATTTTCCTGTGATTTGGACTCCTACAACACCATCTTATTTTTTTTTATTTTTTTTTTGGCCAGTAGAAATTAATTCGGATCTTGCAGGGTTAACCTGACACTCCATGACGGAGTTGAGATGTCGTTGCTGACGTGGTAGAGACCTCATATCTACATATTTCAACTCTCTCTCTCTCCCTTTTTTTTTTTTTTTGTAAATTAATGCCCAAATTCATCATACTGTACATCATCAACAAACGTGGTGAAAATAGCAGACCTACTGTCGTGTTGTGATTTTGTAGATACTATATTCACTATTTATATTTATTTTATAATAATACAAAAATATATATCGTTTTGGACATGCAATGTTTCCACCCGACAACACTCTAGTGCACTGAACAACAATGCTTTGGAGACGGCACAATATTGTCTTCGTTCATTTAGAGACAGGTTAGATACTGTGCCTTTGTGTGCCTCTTGCCTCGCTGGTGATAAGATTTTGATTACAAACATGCATCACGATGATGTGCATGCTGAATATTGAAACAAGCCAGTGAGCACATAAATGGAAACAATACTGCCTCTGAGCCATGCCTGCATTTGCATTCTATCAACAGCAAACAAAGCAGTGTTTTTGGGCTATCACTTACAATCCCAGCATTCAATTTCATCCCAGTGTTAAGGGTGGAAGGTAAACAATCGAATAGGTGAATAAAGCCATTCCACTGAAGGTGCGAGGTCCCAGTGGGCAGCAGGCTTTCTGGCCGGCTGAGCTGATATGCTCCTTCAGCTCAACCACTGGTCTCTGAATAGGGAAAGACAAGTGTTTGTGCATGTGGATGTGCATACAGTCAGTACCTGCATGACAGTATGCACAATACATGTTTCATGTATGTTGCTACTGTACTTTTGTCCACCCATATGCATGTTGGAAGCCTTTTGCATGAAAAAGGTTTCTTCAACCCATTTACTATAAACGCATTTCTAAAAACCTTTTCTAAATCTTAACAGTTTTCTGAAAAACTGATGTTACTACTCTATATCACTGGTTCTCAAACCTTTTCATGTCAAGGCTATGGCTATGTATTTAGCCACAGACACTCATCTCAAAATGTTTTCAGTTAAAGATGGGGTGCCATGATCCCCCCTCCCCCCCCCCCCCCCGCCCCCGCCCCCCAAAACATGATGATGAGGTTATACTAGGAGGAAGATTTTTTTTCTCCAAAAAAGTGTATAGAAAACAGTTAAAATTAGGTTTTTATGTGGCCACACCCACTAGTATGCCTGGTTGTCAGGTGGGTGGTGACCCAGCTGAAGTTAGCCACACCCACAGTGTTGGGTGTATGGTAAAAGGGGAGGGGATGATTCTATGATGTCATTAACTCAGTGTTTTTCAGTTGGGCCTTTTGACTCAGAAGCTTTCGCATCTTTTAGGAAGTAACCAAAAATAAACAGGAAAGGCAATTTTGCACATTATAACCACACATGTGGATCTATTATGATAATGTTAACTCCATAGACACATACAAAACAGAAAAAGTACAAAACTATGGCACCACCTCTTTAAACTAGACCAGGTCAACCTGGTTGTGCCAGACCCCCTGTCTGTCATCATCATTTATGACATCATGCCTTTTGTAGGCATGTCATCATCATGTCATCATCATATATACCCTTTATATAGAAAAGGGACAGACCGACATTTGCTTATGTAGGCCTACCCATTTCATGGGTCTGGCAAAAAGACCTTGAAGACAAAAAGAACAGCTCCGTGCCACGTTAGCTTGTATATCTGCTATTTTTGAATATAGCCAAAGAATAAAATAATGGCTAAAGTTGTTACACAGATGCTTTCCCGGTTTTATGGGCTTCTCTGATTTGTCTGCCTCACCTGCATCGCCATTAGTAGGTTGTTTAATCTACAAAAGAAGCGAGGTAGGCGTATTTAGCTGCCACCATCCATCCATTTTTAGGCTATAATTATCAGGCATGGCCACCATGGTTCGGTTTCGGTGTGCTACGAATGGAACCGCCTTTACGATTAATGATCAATGAGGTGGATATGTGTGTGAGTCCTGCTGAGGAGGAATTTTTGTATAGACTCTACTGCCAGAGGCTGTCATTTTTGGCTTTCATCCCCTAGGAAGGAATAGTGAGAGGTATGTGAACTTTAGGAGGGAGACTAGTGAGTCAGTGGGGGTATAGACAGTGGGAGTGAAGAGAGAAGAAGTGAAACAGGGTGGGCTAAAAAGAGGGGTGAAACAACCAGAGGCGCAGAAAACCCTTGCTTCTATTCCTGAACACAATGGGCCCGCCTGACGTTTGAGTGAGCACAGGCCAAAACCAACATGGCAACGTGCAATTAAGGCACTAATAAATTAGGCCACGGTTACCGCAACAGTCTGTCTCGTCGCCGCGGCGCGGCCCAGGTTGGAGGAAGAGAGCGACATATCGAGGCTATCACCGCTACGTGTTGGAAGCAGACTAATGGGAAGCAATTTGGGGTTCGCCCAAGATATAATTACCGTCCCCACCTTCTCCTGTTCAATGAGGCCTGGGCCTCCGGGGAGAGGCCTATTTCAGTCAGGTAATGGAGAGCCCAAGCCCGTGAGCGGATGATCAAATTGTCTGCTGCAATGGCTGCTTTTCTGCTCCCCTGATAGTCCCCAAAGACATAAGGAGCTGACCCCAGATTTTTTGCTTCCCCCATTTTTTTTTTATTGTTTCGTTCCATTAGAGCATAGCGGATTTACAACCAAAGCTCTCCCCTGGCATCCGGGCAGTGTTCTACTGGTAGTGGCGGCGCAGAGGTGGTGTGTGTGTGTGCGTGTGTGTGCGTGTGTGTGCGTGTGTGTGCGTGTGTGTGTGTGTGTGTGTGTGTGCGCGCGTGCGCGTGCGTGTGTGTGTGATGGGGGCTGAGCCGGGCTGTGATTTATGTGTTGTCACGGTAACAGGGGCGTAATGAAGTTGTTCTCAAAAACACATGTTTGGGTGCACAGAGGCCAACCATACTGCAGGGAGAGACCCAAACACATGCATAACCAAGCCGTCAAAGTTAGACCAGAAGGAGAGGAAGAGAATAGAAGAAAGCAAGGGAGAGAGATATCACAATCACATATGATCATCCACAGAATATGGAGGCTAATAGATGTGAACACGTTGCACTCGTTTGCTATGGAACCCTACTTGTTCACTAGTGCATCTCCCTCACATTTCTATGCATATATAATTCTCTGTATTGTCCATGAATTGAATACCAAGGACTTCCGACGTAAAAAAGACCGTAAAAGGACTTACTTGGGATGTTCCTTTTAGGCAGGGTGTTTTAACTGTACTCATACTGTACTACATTTCTATTGTATTGACTATACTTGTACTGTTCTCCACTTTTGTCTAATAACATTTTCAATCAATCAATCAATGTATGAATGTACCATGGCGAAGTACAGTTTTCTGTTTCTTATAGCAAATAGATGTATTTTGGAATGGAATGTAAGCTACTGTATATGGACTATGGAGTAGTATGTATTTATTTATGTATTGTCTCTGCCAGGATGGACAACCGAAGGCCAGAGACTATGTTTCCGCCCCTCTCCGTAGGTGTATGTGTCCCACAGTCCCACTAGGCCAAGGAAGAAATGCCTTGACCTGTAACCCTTGAACTGTAGATCAGAGGTATTCAATGTTTTCAGATCTACAAGCTCACATTGTGAGATTGTAGATCTGCTATTTTTGGCTACAGTACTCAGAATATGGACACTAAATTATTATGTCAGGTAATGGAGATAATGGATAAGTTTGATTTCTCAGATCTCATTCCAAGTGGCTATGACTGACTTCCAAAGTTTGATGTTCATTGGTAGGCAACCCAGCCAGGCGGCTGGGTTTCCTACATGCATTCATGCATTCATTCGTTTATTCATTTATTTATTTATGGTAAAAGGTTTAATTTTAAACAAAAGGAAAATGTTAAACATTACAATACTGGGTATTAAAATGTTACATCTTGCAAACATTGAAGTTGGGTTCATATATAAATGGTCGAATAAGTGTTGCATTGCTTTATATTCTGATAGTAATCATTGCAGTGTTTGTTCAGTAACAGGGGGATCCCTGTCTCTCCAGTTCAGAACAATAAAATACTTTTTCAGGTCGAGATTCCAATCAGGAGAGAGAATTCATACAGGATAAACAAGTGAAATTGGAAGTGATGAAACAAACTAAAGAAATGAGCTGACAGAATTGTGCCTGGAACACTTTAAACTGAAAATGGTCTTTGTGTAGTTCTCTTATTGGATACAATGACTATCCTGATCTGAAAATGTTTCTGTTTACTAAAGAACAGGAAAGATGAGAATCCACCTGAATAAAAACTCATTCAGCAATCAAATTAAGCAAAGGTCTCAATTGCTGTTTGATCATAGTGCTCTCTTCATCCGATTGATATAAACTGTGTACAAAAAGTAAGGAAACTTGACTTCCGTCCATTATATCTCCCCTTTAATCTCAGCCACACCAACTCAAGACGGCCAAAGACTGATTTTGTTCGGCGGTTCCCGACATTCGGTCATGTTGGAAGTCACCATTATTACAGAAATATATACTGCATGCTATGCTGAACGTAATCCACTTAGTGTCATCTTTTCGTAAAGTAAGGTACAGTAGAGTACATTAAAGTACAGTAAGGTATAGTAAGGTACAGTAGAGTACATTAAAGTACAGTACAGTAAGGTACAGTAGAGTACATTAAAGTACAGTACAGTAAGGTAGTACAGTAAGATACAGTACAGCAAGGTACAGCATAGTACAGTACAATACGGTACAGCAAAGTACAGTAGAGTACAGCAAAGTACAGTACAATACGGTACAGCAAGGTACAGTAGAGTACAGCAAAGTACAGTACAATACGGTACAGCAAGGTACAGTAGAGTACAGCAAAGTACAGTACAATACGGTACAGCAAGGTACAGTAGAGTAAAGCAAAGTACAGTACAATACGGTACAGTCAGGTACAGTAGAGTAAAGCAAAGTACAGTAAGGTAAAGTAGAGTACAGTACAATACGGTACAGTCAGGTACAGTAGAGTACAGCAAAGTACAGTACAATACGGTACAGTCAGGTACAGTAGAGTACAGCAAAGTACAGTAAGGTAAAGTAGAGTACAGTAGAGTACAGCAAAGTACAGTAAGGTAAAGTAGAGTACAGTAGAGTACATTAAAGTACAGTACAGTAAGGTAAAGTAGAGTACAGTACATTAAAGTACAGTACAGTAAGGTAAAGTAGAGTACAGTAGAGTACATTAAAGTAGAGTACAGTAAGGTATAGTAAGGTACAGTAGAGTAAGGTAAAGTAGAGTACAGTAGAGTACATTAAAGTACAGTACAGTAAGGTAAAGTAGAGTACAGTAGAGTACATTAAAGTACAGTACAGTAAGGTATAGTAAGGTACAGTAGAGTACATTAAAGTACAGTATAGTAAGGTACAGTAGAGTACTTTAAAGTACAGTACAGTAAGGTACAGTAGAGTACAGTAAAGTACAGTACAGTAAGGTACGGTAGAGTACAGTAAAGTACAGTACAGTAAGTGGATGGATGGATGGATGGATGGATGGATGTAGATGGATGGATGGATGGATGGATGGATGGATGGATGGATGTGGATGGATGGATGGATGGATGGATGGATGGATGGATGCATGGATGTGGATGGATGGATGCATGGATGTGGATGGATGGATGTGGATGGATGGATGGATGGGTGGATGGATGGATGGATGGATGTGAATGGATGGATGTGGATGGACGGATGGATGGATGTGGATGGGTGGATGGATGTGGATGGATGGATGGATGTGGATGGATGGATGGATGGATGGATGGATGTGGATGGATGGATGGATGTGGATGGATGGATGGATGTGGATGGATGGATGGATGGATGGATGGATGTGGATGGATGGATGGATGGATGCATGGATGGATGCATGGATGGATGCATGGATGGATGGATGGATGTGGATGGATGGATGGATGTGGATGGATGCATGTATGTGGATGGATGGATGCATGGATGGATGGATGGATGGATGGATGTGGATGGATGGATGGATGGATGGATGGATGGATGGATGTGAATGGATGGATGGATGGATGGATGTGGATGGATGGATGTGGATGGATGGATGGATGGATGTGGATGGATGGATGGATGGATGGATGGATGTGTGTGTGGATGGATGGATGGATGGATGGATGGATGGATGTGGATGGATGGATGTGGGTGGATCACTGCTGCAACGTAGCTGTGAGCGCGATCTCTAGATGTGAGCGGCCCAAAGGGCCGCGAACCTCTAGTAATATCAATTTGTATTGTGTTTTATATCATTTTTATCGTTAATTCATCACCTTTACAACGAGGTACGTTGGGCGTACGTGAAATGAGCAACAGAGCCAAACGTGTGGGTAGCGCCGACCAAAGATTTGCCAAAATGGCTTGCAAAACTGTTCTGCTGGCATTTACTCTCGTTTTGGGCTTCCCTGACACTGAGCTTAAAATTAACAAAGTGTAAAAATGGCCTATATGTGTTGTTTTTTTTCCTTATTACTGTGGGAGAGTGCAATCATTCAGTGCACCAAGCAACAAAGGTGAACATCAACAGAACAGTATTGCAGGACTGCCAGGCCAATTTGACAATTTTTGGAGGGGCGCTACCCACACGTTTGGCTGTGTTGCTCATTCCAAGAATGCCAGATCCTTACCTCGTTGAAAAGGTGACAAATCAACGATAAAGATTATATCAAACACAATGCCATTTGGCATATTTAGAGGGGAGATATAATTGACAGAATTTTGGCAAATTTTGGGTCAGTGCTACACGCACATTTGGCTGTGTTGCTCATTCCACGAATGCCGATACTTACAAGCTACTCGTTGTAAAGGTGACTAATCAACGATAAAAAATATATAAAAGACAATACAAATTGGTATTATTAAAGGGGCGATATAATGGATCCAAGTCAAGTTTCCGTACTTTTTGTATATAGATTTTGTTTTTGTTACAAACCCCTTTTTTCTTGCTCTACCTTTAAAGAGAGAATAATGGATCATTTTGAATGTTGGAAGTTCAAATAATTGGAAAGAAAACTACCTCTGGTAAAATAGGCATTTGGGAATTGGCATAACAAACTGCCAAAATGACAGCTGGCAAAGGGGTGGGTGAAAGGAGTGTTGTCAGAGTGAATCTGAGATGCCAGCACCTGCCATTGTGCCCTCAGCAACAAATAGTATTCTACTCTAATTAACTAGAAAGACTAGAATTCTGGGAAATTGCAAGTGTGGTTGCGTGACCGAGTCACGAGGCATCTCCTGGGAAATGAATTCCGTCTTACCATTTATATTATATATTGTGAAGTCAAGTGAAGCATGACCAAAAGCTTCACTTTTACACCGACACCAGATAACATTACTCAGAAAGTTTACAAAACAAAGGTTCACTTTGGTGGGAAAATAAATCTTGGACCGAATACAATAGCATTGCATATATACAATAGTATTGCAACAACACAAATTAGCACTTTACGTTTTGTTTTATTTAAGTTTTATAAAGAACAATTTGAAGCAGGGAATTAAATAAATATTCCATCATCCCTAGATGAAAGGGAAGCCCTTAGGCTCACTTCAAGCACCAAGTCAAGCTAGGATAAATTATAAAGCCCTTACTTTAATGTGTTAGGGCATAATGTAGTCAAATAAAAATATTAAAAAGCCATCTTAGGACACCAGTTTTGACCTGTGTGGGTCTTCCTTGGCATGACTATAAACGTACACACAGTTTGGCTGGGAGGCCCAATTACAACAATATATCACATAGCAAATATATACTGATTAGGCAATGCATTTTATTACAATGATAATAACCTCCAACCTCCCTCAGCTCATCGTCTTTCACTTTGGTAGAGACTGCAGTTCATAATAGCATATTTCACAGAACCCTCCTTCGGGCAAAGATCACACTTTACTAAATGCACTGTTCTTTGACCTCCTCTCCTCCTCTCTCCGACTACTGTACAACCTGTTTTCACCCTCTTTGAATTTGATAAAGATGCCTCCTCCTCCATCCCAACATTAATGCATTCTTCTTTCACATTGCTCCACAGTATGGCTTTTTCCTACTTTCTGTTCCATTGCATACTCTGCAACTTATATTGCCTGTTGCACAAACATTGGTCTGAATGGGTCAGGTTGGCCAATCTGAGTGTTATACTGGATGCGCGCATTACGCAGCACAAACGTGATGTGACGTGTGACAGTCAATGGGTTACGCCTTGGGGTCACATGAGAGACACATGCCGAGTTGTGACAGAATGACACACACACACACATGCACGCACGCACGCACACACGCACGCACGCACACACGCACGCACACACACACACACACACACACACACACACACACACACACACACACACACACACACACACACACACAGAGTTTGTCAATTTATAGAGCGATGCCTAACCATAAACTCACACTAACCCAACAGTTTTTGGACTATTGGGGTGTCGGACTAATGGGCAGCCCCTGGCTGCTCACCAAATCAGTTAGAAATGTTGAATGAAGTTTCTGCTCCTATTTTTGGCCAACAATGTATTTTTCAAAACTTTTGATTTGGTTGGCAGGACACACGTTTTGGTTGGGCTCTTTGCCTGGACCGCAACAGCGGGGCCATCCCTAAACATGAATCTATCTAAGTCATTCAATGAATCACAATCAGTGGTGAAATGGTTTCCACCCTAGCCACTGTTGGTCATCTGGGTGGCCGAACAAAACTAGCCAATTGCAGGGCAATCATCTCTCCAGGCTATGGGATCACACCGTTGAGGCAACTACAGAACAATCGTCCACCCAGGCAATGGCATGTAGTCTATCCTTAATAACTGCTACTTGCACAAAATGCACGGCTATGGTCAAGTACATTATCTCAGACCCTAGGTTCAAGTGAGCCTGTTAATCTATTAAGTACTGTATAGGCATGACCAAACCACTTTACGGAGATAACCTGAACATCACTCATGAAGTTACAGGATTAAGCTTCGTTGCTGCTTTTTGTAACCTGGCATTTCAAATTAAAACCTCTTTACTGTTTCATACACAGTCCATTCATTTGATCTATTCTGGTTTTAAAACATTGTAGGTGTATTCTTAAAAAGCAGATTCAGCCATGGATTCTACAGTTACTAGACATTAAGGCCTGTATCTGTATACCGGTAACCACATTTCACAATAAATAATAATAATAATAATAAATAAAGATGCAAATAGCTGTATTGAATATTGTATCAAATACAGCAATACTAGCCTGCTGTATGCACAGCTGGCAATTTCCTCCACTTTATGACACCAATATATATTTTTTTAATTTGATCTTCTACACATCCATCAGCCATTTCATTGGTTACGACAAACACTTCTCATGTGATATTTTCTAGATGTCATTGTTTGTCATAGCAAGGTGTCAACTAGCTCTAGCTTTAATAACAATAGTAAATAGAGCAAACATGTTACACAGCTCTGGCATTGTTTTATTTGATTTAACTTAAGCATCTCGTATCTCTTTTATTGGATCCAGTGAAAGATATTTCACTCAAAGAAAACATGTCACACGGTCCCAGTAGGTAGCTCTCGGTATCAGCAATGGTTTATCGATAACCTGGATCTTAGTCTGCCCCCCTTTGGTGGTGTTCTGGGGCCCCTGGGCCATTCCATATCGACCTTTACGGACTGGCATGATAACATGAGCGAATGACTTCTGCTGCACTGAGAGATTGTCTTCAGCTCCCCATGGAAATTAACTTCAAGACCAATGTTTTTGCTCACTGTGACCGCTTTAATGGCCTTTAAATGAAGCAGTAAAAGAACCCTTTAAATCTAGTAATTGCCCGTAAAACTTTAATGTTCGAACAATGAGTCATTTGAGGTGTGCTTTTGGCATTCTGCTTGCGAAGTTCATGCTCTACAACTGGGGTTCCATCAGAAGCATAATGTCAGCATTGATTCAAGTGTGTAAATCACCTTACCATACTGTAATGAGGAGACTGAACAAGCAGTTATTCTGTAAAGAACAGTGAAAGGTGAGACAAAGAAGTGAACAAAATTAGCATACCATCCATACTGCAACATCTGTATTGTTAACTATTTTTGTGGTCTACGTCCACACCGTCATGCTGGCTTGACAGTAGAGGTTAACAGGACGTGAGTGCGCCTCTCGCTGTCTGGAAGAATGGAATCCGATGGTCCTCCCTGTTGGCCCCGATGACAATCAGCTGCAGGCAGCCATGCCTGGGAAATACTCCCCTTCCACTGCCCCTCTCCATTCATCATCAGCATCAGCTCTATAATGTCTGGAAGAAATATGCTGTTATAAGCGCCATGGCTGTCACATGTTGAGTTATCCAATTGTTTTGGGGGCCATGAACTTCCCCTAATTCTTGGGGATACAGCCCTTATAGGGACAGAAGTTATGTTTAACTGAAAAGACACAATGCTGAGGGAATTCTGCTTCCTTAGTTCTTCTGTTTGCAAAGTGAGGCTCAGGGGAAGCCTCAAAACACTTCTGTTTCATATTTTTTCATAACTGCAAACTAATCAATCAAATAATGCATGGTTACATACCAGCAAATACTTACTCTTTTTCAGATTTTGTTCTCATTTAGAATAAATTGTATGCTGTACATGCTACAGAACATACAGTACAAACATAATGTACACCATTAGATTTGATTGACTCATGGTAAACAACATAATTCAGATATTGCATATTACAAATACATTTGACTGACATGATCACCTATCGGCAGTATATGGTCTGGATCCTGGGTGGGGGGATTCATAAGTGGGATGGCCTTGAAAAAAGAAAACAATAAAATAAAAATGAAAACACTTTGCCAGGATTTTCTATTGCTCTTTCACTCTTTAAAATGTTGCATGACAGCAGAGAATATGAGTGAGAAGTTGCTTGATTTTCTCCAAGTCACAGAAAATATTGATCTGGACAAAGTTGAATTTGCAACAATGAAATGTACTGTACAGTCGAGCAAAATATTTTGCAGACAAATTATTTTTTCAGAATTCTTATGCTATACCTTCACCCTGTGTCAATAATAGTCTAATGTAATGCTGGGCGCTACACTCCCTCTGTCAACCTGGCCTCAAAAGTCTAATACAGTATCTCCCCCGTTCAAAGGGATGTCCATTTGCTCTAGTCTAGAGGTTAAGATATTAGACTTCCACATGGGAGATCCGGTTTCAAATCCCGGGCGTTACATATTTATAATTATATTATATAAAGATAATTATATTTTATTTATATAATAACCTTCCTGACCTGGCAGAGACCTGTGCTCGGAAGAGCAAAAAGGTCACAAATATCTAATTTGTGTAATCTGTACAAAAATGTAAAAGCAACTATTTATGGATGGGGAGGGAGTATCAATCAATGAACCACACAATTGAGTGGTTGCAGCTGATATGAATGAACAGGTGGGAGGTCACATGACATCACTGCATCGGGTGAAACGGAAACTATTGATAGCAGCCAGCTAATTTGATTTATAATTCAATGTGAGGTCATAAGAAAGGGCACTTTGGGCATCATGGGCAAAAGGGCACATGCTCAAGCCCGCTACAGGGATCCATTCTGTTTAATAATTGAGTGCTGCAATGACGCTGAAGTGAAGCTTGTAACACATTCCAGGCATAATCATTCGTTCACCCAGGAAATTGTATGAAATAATTGCTTATTGTTGATAGAATAGCCCACAGCACATTATGTTCTAGTCCGCCAAACAATGCTGCTTTCACAAAATATATCTCCAAAAGCTCATGTGGAATGGCATGAACCTATAGCTGAGTGCATTCATGATCTCCAGAGGATGAACCCTAACCATTTGAGTGACCCCATGTCTTTACCTCTTGTGCTACCCTCAGGCTAAAATATCTCCTTTGCACGCAATATATCTCATAATCAATCTAGGCAGGATTGCAACATGAACACACTGGTCTAGTGCCACCTTAGGACATTTCCACTTGCTTTCTGTTTCAAAGGCATTGTACTTTTACTTCATGTAAAAGATTTTGCTGATTACAATGAGTGTTAATCCTTCACTGAATACAATTCAATTCAATTCAATTCAATTCAATTCAATTCAATTCAATTCAATTCAATTCAATTCAATTCAATTCAATTCAATCCAAAGGAGCTTAGCCTCTAGTGGGGCTTTTAGAGTCTTGTTGGCTTGTTAAGTTATATGAAACATCATTTAAAATTAGACTTGATTGTTTATTCATAATGCAAACCCATTTGAACCCACCATTTCTCATATTTGTGTTTGTATTTCTACTTCTGTCTATTTCAAAATGTCTGTATGAATCTACAGGCAGCAAGCTGGCAGAGCTGGGCTCTACAGAGCCAGATTGAGGTGTTGACACCTTGATTGGCTGCATGGCAGCCTTTGGCCTTGCCCTGCTACACCACAGTGAGCGCTGTGTGGGAGCGAGGCTTTCACTATGCTGTGACAGTGAGTGAAGATAGCTCAGAACAGTTCAAGCAGGCATATCAACCTGGGGCATGCCTCTATCCATGAGTTTACTAAACTCTTTGTCGGTACAGAGACATATTGTAGAATCAAAACATGTAGGAAAACATGGTAGATACTGTACATCAGTTTGATTATGAACTAATGGGCTACCTCAATATTTATGATTTCTCTATCTCTCCACATATGCATGCATTGCAAGCAAGCACGAAAACACACGCACAATATTATGTTGAAATATTATGTTTTATCTTTTTTTCCAAAGGGCAATATGAAAATGCACGAATAATGTGAACCTTCTATTTGCCATTGATTAAACCTGTCATTTACTTGCTGTGTTTAACTCTTTTAGTGCTAAAACCGAATATTTTCGGTTCTTTTTTTCATTCCAATACTATTTATTTTTGCTATTTTACTTACCTTGAGCTGCTAGTAGCGACGTGAGTGGTCCTGGCTCGTCCATCGCTTTCCAACGAGCCATGCTACATGTTGCGACGATTTATTCCATTGAAAATGGTTTAGAATAAAGTTTAGAGCCCCCCCAAAAAAACTCTATTTTTGCAAGACGTATTAAGGTTTACAAAAACCGAAAATTTTCGGTTCCTTTAATAAAATGAATTAAATAATCGGAGGCCTCAACGAAGCCCCGGTCTAGCCCTGGATCCAAGCCGCCTACCAAGCTCTCTTTCCACCGGCCCGTAATCGGGTAACGTCGCCGAAACGCGCCGCCCAATCCAATACAAAGTCACATCTTTAGAGGTAATTTTCTCTGAACTGTGTTCCTGGTGCAGCGGAAAAGTTTTTTTTGCGGCTCAATAGCTTCAGATCGGTCTTCTAAAAAATAAAACAGTCGATTGCTAACTGTTAGCTCTCGGCCTCCATTTCACGTTCATAACACTGTCTGCAGAAAAAACACAAGCCACTTCTTCGTGGTTAACCGGATGTTACTATGAAGCCTTATGGAGGAATGGCTGGCACTCTAGCAGCCACTGGTGGCGCCTGGCAGTCATCGTGTTAAAATAAAATAAATGTTATGTTCATATATAGTTGGTCATTATGAGATGGCACAATTTCCGTCTACTCACTCTGGGTCTCATTGGTGAGCTATGGACAGTTCAGAAACCTACAGTATGTACCATGACATCCTCAATGGGGATTCCTAAGATAATAGAAACTAAAGTCTTTGTTTTATTGTTTATTGTGAGCCTAGTCATGTTGAACCCTACATTAGTTACACTGTTATTTGAGTTTGAGCTTCAGTAATTTCTGATGTGGTGAGCATTATTGTTATCAATGTATTCCTTAGACATTTACTGATAGTCTAATCAATCACCTTAAACTCTGCTTACACTATTATTGTTCCCATACTTTTTTCTTGCTTTTAAAAATACAAAAAAATCATGTAATACAAACCTTTTTGAGACTGACTGGAAAACCTGGTATCCATTAGATGAGATGTCAGCACGATAGGCTGAGACTACACAGCTATAGTGGTAGTTCTGATGCTCAGTATTCATTCTGGGCGTTCTCAATAAAACATAATGTCAATCAAGTGACTGTCTACTGAGAGATCCATGTCAAGTCGAAGCTACAAGGCATATGTAGAGTTTTCTTATTTTTGGGGGGTTTGAAAATATAGTGCCTATCCATGGCCTGTGTAAGTGTTGACATTGTTAATATGCTTCAATCAGTCAGTCATGCCAAAATAAATGCAGTAGCACAACCGTCCACCACTACTAATACTTGAGTAGTAGTAGAGGAAGAGGTGTAAAAGTAAGAAAGATATCTATTGTTTTGCCTTTAAAACAACTGCACCATGCTGATAAGCATCAGTATCTACGGTGGTTCACCAAGCTATCCAGTTCATGGTGTAAATGCAGTGGAATTTCCTTCATTGCTCAGAAATGTCAGCTGTGTTACATTGAAGACATATTGAAATATAGCAGGTCGATGCAAAGTAAAATGCAGAAAAAAACATAATCACACGTGACCTTTTAGGTCAGCAGTGGTGGTCTCTCATGCTTGTCCATCATGACATGCAATCTCCTTTTGACACATGTAATCCCACTGCAGCTTGACCAAGACTCTCAGACAGTCTCCTCTCCACTCAATCTACTCTTAGGATGCTATATACCAAGGACATTCACTGCGCAGGAAATGCATTTATCTTAAGAAAAGATACTGTCCTTTTAAAATGGCATCAAAATTACAGGGTGCAACCGTTGCCAGCATCTAAATTTCCACCAGTGCCCTGACCTTTTCTTTGACTAGTCTGAAATGGTTGGTAATTACTGAGGCTGGCTTGGAGATTGAAATATATCGGTTCCATCATCCAGTAGGTTGCACATTGGCTCTTCCTCTAAACCCTACAATCCATCATTCTGAGATGATCTGGCATGTGAATGTTACACATGGCTGACAGCTAAGTAGCTATCACCGTCACAGGATCAGACGTTTTTTTAACAGCTCCTGAAAAGGTCATGGGGTGAAAGAAATGGCCTTTGAGTTTTGAATTTCTTGGTGTTGCTGATTTGTATCAAGTTGTAAAAGGCCATATTGCCAGGGTAACCAGAATGCTCGCTAGAGTTCTCAAATTCGGCCTGAGCCGGACCCTACCCGGGCCCAAAAATTATAATAATTAGTCGGGCCGGGCCGAGCCTCGGACTCCGTCACTCAAGCAACAGAGAACAGGCGCATATATCCCTGTCTGTCTGTCTGCAGCGCAGCACTGAAGCCTGCCTAAGTTCCTAACCAATGGACCAAGGATAATCGGTGACGCATAAAGTATAGTCTATTAGTCTCATAGAGCAGTCTGGTTGTTGTGATGACGTCACAATCGAAACCTTTGGATATATGGAAATTCTGCCACAGCAGTGAGTCAGCGTTAGCTCTGTGTGGAGCGGCTACGATGAAAGTTTCAAGCTGCATGTTAAATTAAAAGGCAGCAGGCAATTTCACAAGTTTGTAATAAGTTATAAATCCAAAAAAAGTACATTCAAAGCGGAACCAACCTGGATATATTGACAAGGACTTAAGAGAATCCTCTTAAGTCCTTGTCAATATATCCAGGTTGGTTCCGCTTTGAATTACAACAACATAAACATGATCAACCTAAATCTAAGACGAGATGATCATCTCGTATGGTAAGATATTATTAATTCCATCATGTATTATCTAGCATGTTTCATGAACAATTTAACACGTGAAGTTGCCATTTCGCCAACTATTATATGTCCATTCTCTCACTGTTGTAATTTAAGACAATGTATGCTGCCTACTGGCAATTTCTTTTTTTTTTTCTCTCTCTCTCGGGCTTTCGGGTTTTCGGGCCGAAAATGTTGATAATTGTTAGGGTCGGGCCGGGCTTCGGGCCGGCCCACTCGGGCCCAGTTAGGGCGGGGCCTTCATTTTCAGGCCCATTGAGAACTCTAATGCTCGCCTTAAAACACGTTCGCCCTCATTTTGTTCCACCGACCTCACGCCGACCGCTCGGTGGGGCGGTTCTTGTATTTTTGTATTTCTTTTACTGAGGATAAGGTTAGAAATAACTTTAGGGTTAGGGTAACACTTTGTGTTTTTGGCGAGCGTGCTGGTATTCATTGTGGCTTATCCGGCTGCAAGGGTTGTAGCACAAATTATACACAAGCAGTCTCTGTGAGAGCCTCTCCACTCTTGAATTTGATGCATGCCTCTCACACATTTTTTTAAATGTTTTGCAAATAACTGAGCCAATAACATAGTGGTTGTTATGAACTGTTCATACCACATATAAATAAGTCATACTAATTTGTGAGATTATGCTTGTATCTGCATAGATTTCAATCTTACACATAACACCACATTTCAACCCTCCTTTCTCAACTGTACTGTTATCCTACAATTTCGTTCTTTCCCTTCCTAGATAAACTTTATTTTGGTGGGAGGCACTTGGGCCATATGTCAAATCGTCCAGCTTCATCAGGAATCGATTCCTTGCATTTTTAGAGATACGTTACATAGTTTAATTTATATACATTTATGTTCGTGAATTGATTTTCTCCATCGACTTTAATTAAAGATTATAACGTTTTCCCAAATATGGAGACGACTGACATCATAGATGTAGGCATATGACATCATAGACCACATGAGACCGACACAATATGTTCATACCGGTATATAGGCATTCCAAGATATGCATCAGGGATCTCCATATATGGGCATAAGAGGGACAAGGACGGAATGGTTGGCACCAATAGGTACAGGGGTGCATATCACATATATGCCTGACAGCGTGTCGCTGGTTCGAGTCCCGATCCCGACGGCCTTTGCTACATGACGTGTCACTCCCCATCTCTCTCCTGTTTCCTGTCTACCTACTTTACTATCAATAAAGGCAAAAAGCCCCCAAAAATATCTTAAAAAAAAAAAGAAAAAAGAAAATAGGGACAACTAGAAGCAGTGCTCTTCCGAGCACAGGTCTCCACCAGGCCACACAAATCGGCCTGTTATAGCGCCAGGCTGATTTAAAAAATGTGGGGCAGAGGTTCTGAATTAGCATCCAGGGAGTGTGTGTGCTCAGTTTGGCAGCGATCGGGCCAACGGCGCCGGAGATTAGCTGGTAACAACCAGGCCACACAAATCGGCCTGTTATAGCGCCACCATGAGGCTGATTTGAAAAATGTGGGGCAGAGGTTCTAGATTGGCATCCAGGGAGTGTGTGTGCTCAGTTTGGCAGCGATCGGGCCAACGGTGACTGAGATTAGCTGCACACAAACTGCGAGGACACACGGACACACGGACGGACGCACGGACGGACGGACGGAGGGGAAAACATACTCTCCCTCAGCCTTCGGCTGGTGGAGACAATGACTGACCGATACAGAGATATTTGTGTGACTCGTGTCACAGCAACCACACTTGCAATTTCCAATTGCATCTTTCTAGTTTAACAAGTTATCATTCCACTCCATTACAGTATGTAAGTGCAATTTGTGGGTAGCTTGTACTAAAAGTAAAGTTGAAATTGAATTTGTTGGAGAGACATAACTGTCATAGTGGAGGTGCAACGGCATTAACAATCACTCGACAAGAGGAAAATGCAGACAAGAGCAAACTTTTTATTCCAGACATTACGAGCATCCGTCCCCCGCATTGTGAATGATACTCATTAGTGTAAGATCTACTTGTAGCTCATGTCATTTCATTAGTGTTGATTTATCAAGAAGGAACTAGGTTACACTTAAGTGAAGATGTAATCAAATGCCTTTCATGGGCTCATCTGACCCAACGCCATCAATAAAGAGTAAAAGAGAAAACTCAAGAAGTATGTCCACAGACACCCCTGAATGCATATGATTTTTCATACAACATAAGTGAACATGTTTAAGTATTTCATCTTTGTCAGCATTTCCTTGTGTTCTTAATACTGTACTGTACGTCTGTATGTCTGCAGCCACTCTTTATAATAACAAGACTGGCCATTCCTTTCTTCCAGCTCAAATTCTGTCAGGGTTTTTTGCATGAGTATCCTCCAGAGACAGATCTCTCTAGCTTGGAGGTGTTTTACAGGCATTACAAGAGAAGAGCTCTATGCTCCTGGGACACTCAGACAGACACAAATCACTTTGACACATCTTTCTTCTTTTTCGTACAAGATATCGAGGTTTGAAGTAAATGGAACGTCCTTGATTCTGACAGCCAATGATGAATTATTTAGAACTGGCTCCCGGATCCTGTTGTAACACATTTTGTTGAAACATATTCACAATAGGGGTCAGAAGTAAATATCTTTGTGGAAAAATTTGAATGAAACCTGAAAAATACTTGACATACTGAAACAAATGACAGCATCCGCCCTGCACTATTACTGCTTGTATACTCTGGTGCTTTCTTATGTCCCGATGGATTTCATAAACTCATATAGATTTACATTTTGAGCACTATAGCCCACTTTGTGAAAGAGCAGTTCAGAGCACAAATCACAGAATGGCTTCATCCTGACGCAAGGCAAGTGAAGAACTTCAGGTGACTGTATAATGGAATAAAGCATCAAATCAAATGCATCTGCATTTCTATATTTACATTAAGAGTGTTTCGGGTCCAAGTGTGCTGCATTCACATTCTATCATTTACTAAAAGCTGCATTTAAGCAGTTGATTTTTCCCTCAGACCTTATAAGTTCAGTTTGTGTACAGACCTATTGTGTCATAATTATTGGTTTACATACTTACTTATTTATTTATTCAGGTCAGCTTTTATGTGTTATCAATTTCTCTGGAATGCTTGGGATTAATGACCTGTAAATGCATCCACGGGTAATTTGCTGTGAGTGGTGTTCAGAGGAGAGCTTCACTTATAATAATAAGCAAAGCAATGCTCTTTCCCTCTGCTTGACCCGTAGAACTCCCACACTAGTCGGCAAATTATGCAGATCTCGTCCATATACTGTAGCAACTGTCTCATCTCCTACACTCCAACAGCCACTTGCATTAGCATAGGTGAATCAATTAGCGGTGGATACTGCTAATGTAACCAATTTCCCTTTCTTGGGAAAAGACACAACTGTCACAGTGGAGGTGCAACAGAATCAACAATCACTCGACTCGATTAGCTGCATTTAGAGACGAATAGGCTATCCAATTAAAATATATCTTACAAATGTAAACGTTTGCTGACGGCGTCACGTGTGACATGTGACATCACATGGATAGCACCACAGCACCTCTTAACTCATTCTGTGCCGATCCCGAACTAGTTCGGCTTTATTTCAATCCAATACAATTTTTTTTTTATTAATTCACTTACCCCGAGCTGCTTGTAGAGTCGTGGGTGGTCCTGGCTCGCTAGCCGCTAGCCAGCTAGCCATTCTACTCTGTCCGACGATATATTCCATTAAAAATGGTTTAAAATACATTTTTGAGCTCCCCAATGTTCACCCAATGTTCGGCGCCGCTTCCGATGAGTACACGAGTGTGCCGATCCCGAAGTAGTCCGGCTTTTTTTAATTAAATTAATAAAATGATAAGAGGCCTTCTGAAGCCTGGCCTGATTTTTCTAGCTACTAGCCGAAAGCTAAAAACGTCCCGGCCGGACGTTATTTGCGAACGCAATCGCCAATCTCCGCCTAATCCAATGAAAGACCACATCTTTGAAGGCTTATATCTCTGGATTGTGTCTTTAGGGAAGCGGCGCGAGGTTTATTTACGGCGAAATCGCCCAAAAATGATCTTTTAGATGACAAAATGGGAATAGCCATTCTGTTAGCATTATCATCCGGGACATTTCCATGACGTGCATGAACGTGCACACGTGAGGTCCTGGAAGGTGAGGTCCTGGAAGCTAAAGCGCTCGCCTATGAGAGATACCCTGGCATTCTATGGCCCCTAGAGGGCGCTGGCACAGAATGAGTTAAAAAGGAGAAAAGCCTGGTTTCCTTTTACTGTTCAGGGTTTATATCCGGTCTAGAGCCTGCCTATTGCAGAACATAGATCTATAGTGTTTTCAAACTATTTAAAAATTAATATAACCTATTCAATAGGAACTTTTATCTTATTTTGACACAGTTGTTGTGATTCTCTGCATCTTTGTCATCGTTACTTTTAATTTGTATTTCAACTTAATTTTAAGCGGCATATCTTTTGTTAGCTGTAAAAGTGAGATTATTTGAAGCTTTGCAGAAAGTGCATAACCTTAATAAAGTATGATGTCTCATCCACCAGAGGAGTGAAAACAGTTACTTTTCCTCAATTCAGCTCTAAAGACTTTCATTACAAGACACACAACAACATTGCAAGAAAGTGCAGAAACCCCATCAGAGCTTTCAGTTAACTGTCATCTTAGATTGCCTGAAGAGAATAAGAGGAGCCAGACCAATTAATGCCTTTTTTGGCCATTTAAACACTGACCGTAGAATTTCATGTTACTCAGTTATTTGACAAGTTTGTCTCCACACATCTGGCTTCTTTTAGCCTATTAGTTGCAATATGAACCAATAAAGGTTGATCTTAGTGATTTACAGTAAGGGACTGTCTCGCTACAAAAAGGTCACTCATTAAATCCTGACTGCAGCTGTTGAGTTTTCTATTGATATGGCCTTGAGCAAAACATTGAAACCAATAATTCTATATGGATAAGGTTATTAGCCAAATGTTGTAATGCAATATTCAACAGGGGGTCCGGGACCCCTAGAGGGTCCTCAGAGTTACTACAGGGGGTCCTCCAAATCTTTGTGTGATAAGAACTATATTCTTTCTTCACTTGAACCCTATTATGTGTGGAACATTAGCCAAGAATAGCAGATCTACAAGCTCACAGCGCCACGCGCTGCGAGGCATTGTGAGTTTGCAGATCTGCTATTCTTGGCAAAGAGGTTTGGTGTAGAGGGAAAAGAAGAGCAGGTTCAATGTCTAAAAAATACACATTAAACCAAAAACCTACACTGATGATAGTGCTGTCAAACAAATCTAAGCTGTCTAAGAAATCTATTCTTAGACAGATTTTTAATCTGCAAAACAATTTTATACAGTACATAGTGGGGGTCCCTAGCTGCTTTATCTCTCTCTCAGCTAAGTGGTCCTTGGCCTGAAAACGTTGAAGACCCCTGTTGTAATGCATTAAAAGCAAGAGATTGAAATGATATGACTAAAATTAAATAATGTATTTCTAGCTACCCTAACCCTAAACACAATTGCCAGTTTTTGAAGGTGGGAAGGTGACAAGGGATTATATCCTTGTCGCCGCATTAGTAACCAGTAAGACTCCCTAGTCGGGAGATAAGCGACCATCACGTCACATACACTAACTTTAGAAGGCAATCGTAGCCAATCAGGAGGGAATATGGGAAATGGGAGAGATCCATGTTGATGACGTGACTTTAGAGATACTGTGTACCGCTTTGCGTGATTTTAGACCAAAATCTGTAGGAGCAGTGCAAAAATGTGTTTTGCAAAAATCGGCCTGATGGTGGCGCTAGAAGAGGGCTATGTGAGAAATCAGGGCTGGAGGTTGTGATTTGCCATCCAAGGGGTGTGTGTGCAAAGTTTGGCATCGATAGGGCCAACGGTGGCAGAGATAAGAGTAGGGGCAAAAGTGTGACGTGACAGACAGACGGACAGACAGCCGTGGAGCTTTTCATAGTAACTTGCGCCCTGACGGTCGCAACTATTGCTGGATGGTCGCAGGCATTGCTTGTTAAGTGGGGGCACTGGGGATAATGTATGTCTCTGGGGAATGGATAATGTACGCGCTCTCGTCCCCTTTTGGCAAATGGTTCAATTTCATATTTTTTACAATAAAACTAAATATCATCGTGGTTTCAAATACTAGGTTGAATACCAGTAAGACTCCCTAATCGGGAGATAAGCGACCGTCAGGTCACATGTATACACAAAGAGGGCTGTAAGTGGCATTGGTTCCTGAGTGTAGGGGGCCGTGTGTGGGCAATGTCAAAAAATCAGTGTGATGGTGGGGCTATATGGGACAGATGCATGTTGATGACATGAGTGTAGACATAATGTATAGCGAATTGCGTGATTTTAGGGCAAAATCCAGATTGCGTGATTTTAGGGCCAAATCTGTAGGAGCAGTGTCCAAAAATGTGTTTGAAAAAATCCCCGTGAGCAGCCCCGTTGGGGTGGTCATTTGGTCATTTTTGCACATTTGGTCTTTTTTTACATCTGGGGGTCCCCCAGGGACCTGGGGGTCCCTGGAGCTCCGGGGGTCCTTGGAGGTTGTAGTTTGGCAGGCAAGGAGCGTGTGTGCAAAATTTGGCATGGATCGGGGCAACGGTTGCGGAGATATGAGCAGGGCAATAGTGTGACGTGTGAGGTGTGACAGACAGACGGACAGACTGACTGACTCACAGTTTGTGGAGGTTTTGATAGTAAGTGCGACCTAACGGTCGCAATTAGATCATTGTGTTTAGTCCCCTAGCTCACAAGGCCCCCTTTGGGGAAGTTCTGGTGGTCTGGTGGACAACCACTAATCAGTGTGAAAACTAACCTCTTCCTTTCCCCTTGACAAGTCCTTACCACAAAATGGCATGCATATCTGTTTATGACCTTTGGAGACATCATGCTAAAAGATAAAAGTAGCCTTGCCGAGCCATGAGCCTATCTCCTGTTTCTGTTGCATGAGGTGGCTTGATGTACAAGTACCCCCAGCCATGATGTGCAAGTACACCCCCTGGACATGATACTAGTATGTCCCAGTCCAACCCTTGATGTGGAGTGCAAAGTAGGGAGGCATTGCGTTTTTATAGTCTTCGTTATGACTCAGCCGGGGATTGAACCGGAGATTGAGCTGGGGATTGAACCCCGACCTCCCAATCTCAGCGAAGACAATCGAACCACAAGGCCACTAAGCTGGATAAAGGACAAAGTAAGGAATTATTCCCAGTGCCCTTCACAACTGGGTGAGGTTAGAGAACGTTGCACCAGCCCCCCAAAAAAGAATCTTACAATAAATATGAAATGTCACTGTAGATCAGTCTCTATGTCCGTCTATAGATCACATACTGTATCTCAAGAATCTTCCGAACAATTGACATCAAACTTGGCGTGCGACTCTCCGATGAAATGTGGTAGTGCCGTGCTCGTGTACGATTTGGTTGTCTAGAACCACCGCTCCAATACGCCCATATACAGGCGTACATGGGTATATACTCATATATGGGACCGACCAACTTCCAACTCTGAAGTTGGAAGTTGAGCTTATTCTATCCACTGTTTCCAATGTGAGTTTACCCAGTTCTTGAGAACTGGGGAAATACATTATTTAATCAAACCTTTTTATGTCAAGGACTCCCAAAATTATTACCAGTAGAGGGTAAAGAGATGGACCGATTGCAAAATTCTTGGCCGATACCGATCCACCAGTTTTATGAAGGTCTGACCTTCCAAAACCGATTTTCCAATACCGATTTCTTTAGCTAAGAACTAGAAAATAGGGTTGCTCCAATAGCCTTTTTTTTCAAGCCAAGTAGGCTTACAAGACATACTTCAATTTGAGTACCAATAAGCTAGAAGAACACTAATGCCAAATCAATCACAATAGTACAATATCCAAAATCACAGACAATATCCAGTCTAATATGACCGTCTGGACTAGGCAGGAGGAAAGCAGGTGATGCATGCTTTTTCCCCCCCCCTTCTTTTTGGAGACGACATTGACACAGGATTATGGAATATATCCTTAAATTGCAAAGGTAATCAGCACCATCTGTATTCTGTAGGCTGCCACTGAGTAGACTGGCTGCTACTTGCTAATGTTTACTTTAGTCACAGGACCAGAGCATCATGCTGTGCAGTGCCATAGACACAATTGGCATAAAACCGGTATTTATTTCAGTGACCTGCCGGTCACCGATTCGGCCAGTTTGATATCATACCTGCCGATGTTTGATATTGGCAGATTCCGATTTCCATCCCTAAATACTTATGATCACGAACCCGTGGAGATCCATGCTGCATTATGCTGTAGTATATTCTCTTTTGTTTGTAATGTCAGGTGCGTTCGGAAATGCACACCGGGTGTGTTCTCAGTGTAGTGAGTGCTGTAGGCGGTGACATTGTAGAGTGCACTCAGTGTGGCTTATTTACGAATGACCAGTTAAGGCACTCAGTGTGTTTTTTCACTCTGAACTCTGAAGGAAAACTTGCTGAAAAGCAGCAGTTGCTACCGTAACGTTGCTATTGAAAGGTAATTTAATTCATAACATTGGCCTTCCTGCTGTTAGTTTACACTTTGATGCGTGTGCAACAATAAACCACAAAATGACCTATGACCGGTCGTTCAGTGCGTGCACTCAGCACACCCGGTGCACAGCGCACTGGATTTCCAATCACAATCACAATCACAACACGTCTTTACGGGTAAGGACGTGGCTATTTTTGAATAGCCAAAGTATAAAATATGGCTAAATCTAAAATGACACAGATGCTTTCCCGGTTTATAATGGCACAGCTTCCAGCCAATCGGACTTCATTATGCATACAGACCATGATATAATAAAGTACTTCTGCACACGCACGCATACACTCTTAAAACTGGACAAGTCTTATTCTCTGTCTTGAGCTATTGCCTCGTTGTCAAAATCTCCCTTTTCTCCATGTCAGCTTTACTAACCTATTTCCTACTGTACATAAAACATCCTTAAAAGTAGATGAAAAAAGATTTAAAAAATAAATAAATTCAGTAAAACAGTGGTATTAACAGTGCTGCCCCAGTTTTCCAAAACAGGTCTACAAAGTAACTCATAAATAATATAAATGAATAAAGGACATATTCATTCAGTATGATATAATTCATCACTCTTAGCTGCAAATGCAACACACACGCAAGCACACACAGAATGTACAGTATACTTAAAAAAAAAATATATATAACAGTAGCCTACGTATAGTGCATCATAATTAGAAGCCTTAGGACCAATTCTGATGTTGAATCTCTTATCTGTTTGATGTTCCACCCACAAGGTAAATCATTGTGAAAATAGTAAATGGATTTCAAAAGCTCTCGTTTTGAGGAGATTCCATATGTTTTACTGTTTGTCTATTTTAGAAGAGGAGCAGCCAATATTTTCATGCCTTCTTGCTTTTACCAATCTTATTTTGTTAATCAGCATGCTCGCTTACCATAGACAATACCTGTCTATATATAGCTTGGCTCAGTGGCCTTGTGGTTAAGTGTCGGCCCTGAGATTGGGAAGTTGGGTTTCAATCCCTTGGCAAAATCATACCTGGGACACAATGCCTCCCTGCTTGGCACTCGGAAAAGCGTTGGAATGGGGTTAATTCCCAGTGACATACTAGTGACATGTCCAGGGGGTGTACATCATGGCCGGGGGATGTACATGTACATCAAGCCGCCTCACGCTAGTAGAGAAACAGGAGATAAGCTGACCTAACCTATGGGCCATGTGGCTCTGCTAGGGCTACTTTTATCTTTTAGCAGGATACCTCCAAAGGTTGTAAACACATTTGAATTGTCATGGGGCAAGGAAGAAATTATTCACTTGATTCGCACAGATTAATGGTTGTACTTCACCAGGCCACACCCTGGGAGATGTACAAGTACAGTACATGAACATGAAGCCACCACAAACTACAGAAACAGGAGATACGCGCCTCCTGCACTATGGGCAGCATGGCTCGAACCGTATAATAGGTCCCCAAGGCTACTTGCTTACAGATACAATAATACTTTTAATGAATTACTAAGCAACATGGCTTTATACCCCACAATTGTGAGAAAATGGAATATGCTGTTTACAAAAGTATTCAACCCCTTTCACTTTGGAAAACCTGAATTTAATTAGGTACACAATGTTACCTTCAGGAGCAACCTAATTATTAGTTAGTTGGGTAGTCAATAGCGTATGCTACTATAATAATGTTTCATAATGAACAATGACAGTTTTCGATACACCTGATTTAGAGAAGACCTTCAGTTACTTAATGAAACCTGAGGCAAATAATGAGCAGAACAGGTCATCTGTGTACCTGGGCAAGAAGCAAACCGGTAAGAGACAACAATCCGAGACCAAAATGAAGTAACATCACCAGTAAGACTCCCTAATCGGGAGATAAGCGACCGTAGGTCACTTATCTCCACAAATAGGGCAAAAATGTGTTTTTCCAAAATCTTCCTGAGCCATGTTGATGACATGAGTGTAGACATACTGTGTAGTGATTTTCGTGATTTTAGGGCAACATCTGTAGGAGCAGTGTCCAAAAATGTGTTTTTAAAAATCGGCCTGAAGGTGGCGCTATATGGGACAGATTCATGTTGATGGGATGAGTGGAGACATATTGTGTAGCAATTTGCGTGATTTTAGGGCCAAAACTGTAGGAGTAGTGGGCAAAAATGTGTTGTGAAAATCGGCCTGAAGGTGGCGCTAGAAGAGGGCCATGTAAGAAATGAGGGGTGGGGTCTCCGAGTTGCCTTGGCGGACGAAATAGGTACCGGCCGCGGCTCTCCCGGACGCTCCTAGGCCGAGTTACGGCATTTTATGTGAGCTGCAGTGGAGGGGGTCCTCCACTGGGGGCGTCACCACTTTTGCATCCGTTCTGGAGCACCAGGAGTGGGTGGTCCCCAGGAATTCCCCGTGAGCAGCCCCGTTGGGGTGGTCATTTGGTAATTTTTGCACATGTGCTCATTTTTTACACTTGGGGGTCCCCGAGGGAGCTGGGGGTCCCTGGAGCTCCGGGGGTCCTTGGAGGTTGTAGTTTGGCAGGTAAGGAGTGTGTGTGCAAAATCTGGCATGGATCGGGGCAACGGTTGCGGAGATATGAGCAGGGCAAAAGTGTGACGTCTGACGTGTGACGGACTGACTGACGGACGCACGGACACCTGGTGGAGCTTTCTGTAGTAAGTGCGACCTACGGTCGCAATTACTGCTGTTTTGAAACTGTCATAAGGATCTGTCGTAGTCCTTTGTATCAAATACCTACCTTGAAAACCCCACCTCAACACTAATTCACCAGCGTTGCCATCAATTTTGGCACATGTAATATTGCAGGGCTTTAAGTTATGCTTCCGTCTATGGCAAAGAAACATTATTAGAGGGTGTCTGCAAATAGCATTGTGACTTTCCTTCCGTAAAGTTGCCAAAAGCCTTTTTGTTTTTGTCTGACCAAATTAGAGGTTTAATGTGAACTGTAAGTCTCAAAGGGAGAATCACACTCGGGCCTAAATAGACAGTTAGTATGTTTGTATTCCTGAGGCAGAGTTAGCAGTGCATAGTATTTAATATTGAACTAAGGGCACTGTACAAATGTTGTAAAATGTGGTGTTTAGCGAGCATATTTTATTCATGGATTAGACAGCTTTTTAATATAACATTGCAGGAGAAATGTAGGGACACATTGTCTTCAAAAACAATAGAACCAATATTATATCATGTCAATACTGGCAGTTTAGAAGGTTGCTCGTGGCATAGCACCCTCTAAACTGCATTCAAACCTTCCTCAACCTGGAAATTGATGTCGCATGTTAGGCACCCTAAATGTAATATTGGGGGCTGTCCGGAACCAATCACTCCCTAGCGAGATTCAAGTAGATTAAATTACACTGTATTACGCATGATAATGCTTCTGAGCTATACCAGTAAGACTCCCTAATCGGGAGATAAGCGACCGTTGATCGCTTATCTCCACAAATAGGCCAAAAGTTTGTTTTACCAATTATCAACACATACGGGCAGTTGACAGTTTGCCATGGTTACTCATTGAAGTTGAATCTCCATATATGGAGATAACCTACGCATCACACTAAGTCTGACCTCACCAGCCCATATTTGGGCATGAGCAACTTATGTCTCCATATATGGAGATATGATGACATCACACAGTCCTCAGCCGATGATGTGGCGTGATGTCATACAATACACAAACGAGCCCTACAGTATAAAGGGGCAATTCTTGCCAGGAAAGAAGCATTTCTTCGACTCAGACCTTATCGCCAGGGTTGGCTTATAGCAGCTGTCGGTAGGACCATATATGGATTCTGTTAGTGTGGATCTCCTAACAGGGCATCATCTGGGATACAATCCCTTTTATGCCCATATATGGAGATCCCTAACAGAATCCCTTTCATGCCCATATATGGATATCCCTAACAGAATCCCTTTTATGCCCATATATGGAGATCCCTAACAGCATCCCTTTTATGCCCATATAATAATATCACTAACAGCTAACAGAATCCCTTTTATGCCCATATATGGAGTTCCCTAACAGAATCCCTTTTTTGCCCATATATGGAGATCCCTAACAGAATCCCTTTTATGCCCATATATGGAGATCCCTAACAGAATCCCTTTTATGCCCATATATGGAGATCCCTAACAGAATCCCTTTTATGCCCATATATGGAGATCCCTAACAGAATCCCTTGTATGCCCATATATGGAGATCCCTAACAGAATCCCTTTTATGCCCATATATGGAGATCCCTAACAGAATCCCTTTTATGCCCATATATTATGGAGAAATCCCTGCTCTGAGTATCTGACATCAGTGTGATGTCACCTGTTTATGCCCATATATGGAGATCCCTGCTCTGCGTATCTGGTTGCTATGGTAAACAGTTGGTTGCTAGGGTAAAAAAACATGGTTGCTATGGTAAACAGTTGGTTGCTAGGGTAAACAGTTGGTTGCTAGGGTAAAACCATGGTTGCTAAGGTGGTTGCTAACGTACACTAACAGACCAGCAACAACAGACTGTTGCCACAGCAACGTACACAAAGGTTTGTGTACAAATGTGGTGTGATGTCATACTGATGCGGAGATATGAGCAGGGCAAAGGTGTGACGTGTGACGTGTGACGGACAGACGGACGGACGGACGGACGGACGGCCGGTGGAGGTTTTCATAGTAAACTGCTCCCTGACGGTCGCAATCAATTTGGCAGAGCTGCCCACATACCAGATCACAGACCCAATGGAACTTATCCTTCACTATGCCACATATTTCTATCTCTGCGTTATAATATATCGTCGCAGACATTTTCAAATTTTGGAAGCTATTACTTCCAAAACATTAATTAAATTGAGATGAGCACAATCTCATCATATATCTTGCTCTGATTGATAGGAGGAAGATTGCTAGAGATTAAAATGAGGTTAGAATTATGAAGTTTTTAGGAATAATTTGAAAGGGTAGCCTATCTGGGTGGCACAGGAGTAAAATACTCACCACTGTGGAGACTGGGTGGAGAGTGAGACTGGGGTTTGATTCCTTGAGCAATCAAATGTGGGTGGAAAGCAGGCAGACATTTGTGATCTTTGTCACTGCACTAGCAATTCCTACAGGTTGTTTGGGGCGCTTGTTCAGCAGGGTGCAGACTGGGAGAAATAGGCATGCTCACGTTATGCTCTTACTGTAGCCGATCAGCTCTTAGAACTACCGGTAAACGTTTATACGTGAGTTCAACTGAGAGACTGAAGAAGTTGTCATCTCTATCATCCCTCCCCTATCAACTCAATCAACTCTGATCCAGTCAGATTAGCTTAACTCACGACAGCGTCCCTTTAAAAGGACTCCTCCTCCTTCCTTGTCTCACTCATGCTCCTTGTCTCATTCATGCTCTGCTCTATGTTCAGGTCACCCACCACCTCCCGACACCGCCCAAGCAGCAGGCACCACCAGGTTGGCCCTATCTACAGGGGGGCTCCTGAAAAGCCCCTGCCTTCAGCAGGTACGATCTGATCTGATTCTTCTCTGCGATGGGGGTGGGGCCCTTGTATTCAAACATATCAAATCAATTATAATTGCATTCTCAATTAAATACTAGTGCATTCATGTCTTCGTCGGTATTCATCATTAAATATCATTTCATTCATTTTGGTGTGGAGAAGTCTCTTTTAAGTTGAACTACCATGGGTCCAAAAGCAGTAATGTACGGAAAGTCGAATCCCCCCCAGTCTATCAGGTTATAATTTATAAACAATTGATGCTAGTCCTGTTCTCTGCCTGCCTGTATGTAGCCTCGCGTAGCCAGGCTTTACTCATCTCCAAAGAGAAAAGCCTGGTGACAATAGAAGGCAGAAAGCGTTCAACTTCCGCCGTAGGAATTTCACCGGAAGCTGTATTTTTTTCACGGTGCGGTGTTCCTGCAAACGTATTCCCTGCACGAAATTAACTCTGGTCTACGTCTCCTGCTCCGTCGGTTGCACTCGCAATAAACAATATACAAGCAAAAACATTGATTCAAGCAATGTTACACCTATTAAGAGTGAGTTAAGAGCTACAATCTATTTTAGTTTTTTCGCTGGGGAATGTAAACAGACCCGCACCGCATGACGTAACGTCTGTTAAACGCAGACTTCCGCTAGAAATCTTGGAACACACCGGAAGGCATATTGTCTACAGGGTGGCCTGTATGTGTATAGAAGCTTCTTGCACACAATTGCACCTACAAATGTACACATACCCCAATATTTACACATACCACACACTGGCTCATGATACTTTGCATATTGAGACTGCACAGGGCACAAACAAGGCATACATAAATGTACACACAGTACAAATGTAAATAGATATTTATATTGGGAAAATATTTACAAGAAGAACCACGCACACAGCTCATGCAAGCACCACAAAGGGTGCTATGACTAATGTAGCCTTTGCTTGTGGATAATAATAATACAAATATTACTTGAATCTACTGTAGTAGGAAATGTACTGCGACCAGCAGAGACGAGCCACAGCCAATGACGGCACAGGACAGGTGGACATGGTCATGGGTGCTTGTTTTATTGTTTAAATCTGTTATTATAAACACATAGACAGATTGATCGCTAGATATATCAGTAGATACTGTAGATCAATAGATTTCGGTGTCAATATAGCCTTACCAGAATTAGGCTGTCTACTCTACAAGAAGGTCTGTCAGTCTTTGTCTGTCTGTAGTATAGCGGTAGACTATATGGTACGTTTAGAGCTAATATCTCAAACCACTGTACCGATCAGTGAAGAATGTCTTATGCACTCTGCCAGTGTGTGCATACCATACATGTGTGAGTGCATGCTTGTGTGTCTGAGAGAGAGACACACGACAGACAGAATGAGAGATCAAGAATATATATGTTACAGTCAGTTTGGGTAACTCAGTGAGATTGGTGTAAGAGCGCTCGTTTTGTAGTTCACCACACACCCCTAACACCACCTGGATCAATTCACTTTGATAGTCTCTTATCAGCACACCTGTGTAGTTCTGCGTATTCACCATGAGATGGCGACAACAGCCATTCACTAGTGTAGGCGCTGACGTCACTAGTTTGCGACCACTCTTTCCTTGTTTATCTACTAGCCTAGCTCGGCTGTGTTTAGCCATTAGCTTACTATGCCTAACTCTAACCCTAACCCTAACCTCAGTAAAACTATGCCTAACCCTAACCTCCGTGGGGTGAGGCGCTATCATTCCTGCCGACGCTACGTTGTTGTTGTCTTTGTTGTGGATCAAAGCGACCGCTTGTTCCGCCCCGCGCTACACGACGAGCGCTCCGGTTCTCAGTTTCACTGAAACTAAAAAAAAAAAAACATGACATATATAATCTTCCCCTGTCATCATTGTGTTTCGTGACAAATTGAACGTTTTTGGAGAGCAGACAGACTTGTTCTAGATGCATCCTGGTGAAAAATGTGTCATGTAGTGGGGAACAAGACAGAAAGTTGTGTATTATTATTAACTGTACAGCATTCTCACAACTTTGAAAGTTGTGTAGTGTGTGTGCCTGCCATTAGTCACTGGTGCTATTGAAACAGCTAGCAAGTTGAACAATTGAAGCTCGATCCAGCCATTTGTGTCCCAACGTCTCCAACAGTCAATTTTCTTGTGTTATTGTTTCTAGTCCATACCCGGGGATGTGAGCACTTAAAGTAGCCTATTTGCAGACTTTGGGTTATGCGCTGTGTACTTTCTTTTTACTTAGGAGCACGAGAACAAATGAAGGGGAATCGGCACATTCCAGGTGGGACATTGTCTGCATGCACTGATCCACAGCTGCATGTGTTTTCTGTTGTGTGGTTCCAGACTTTCATCAGTGCTTTGCACCTCCCGTTCCACACGCAGTCTATGAAGTGAGTGATCTCCAGGTTGTCCGGCCAAGGTCGTGGCCACTAGCAAGGCTTTCTGTTGGTGTGATTCCTCTGTCTAAACATTCGCAGGATGTTACTGCGGGTGTTGATCTTGGCTTTGGTGTTCTCCAGATGTTTCTTAAAAGGTTGTCCTGTCCAGTTTAACACCAAGATAATAATTGCAATGTAAAAATAAGATGGTGTATGAGGGTGTGTGTCATTCAATTGGCCTGTAACTTCTAATTGATGCGGAGTGATGCCTGTGTGCGTGTGTGCGTGTGTGCGTGTGTGTGTGTGTGTGTGTGTGTGTGTGTGTGTGTGTTTTCGCATATACAGTAGAGAGATCCTATAGCCTTCGGGCTGTAACCATGGCGACAGATCCCATAGCCGAACTCTGAATCTCTGGTGTTTTCACAAAAGCACAAATGCAGCTTAAATTCTGGGAAAGTTAAAAACAGGCTCTGTCACTGTCTGCATATGCTAATGGTCAATGCCCGTGTGCAAGTTGAGACCAATAACTCAACCCAGTGAGGAGAACCATGGGGAACAGAGTGACTGACTGGCTGGAACAGTGACTGACTGCTGGACAGAGGTTTGCTTATTTATAGGATTGTATTGTATCTTTTATATATATATCTTCGACTAGGCCAGAGCGGCAGGGGCGGTATACTGTATCTGTCTGTCTTTCCATAGTAAGTTAATCTTTGTTGATTGTTGATTATGATCTTGAACTTTGAATGTTTCAACCCAAAAAATGTATCATCTTGGCAATTCAAGGTTACAACAAGGATTAGCGTCTAACAGCCCTGTTTGTGGCCCTTATGGATGTACTGCTCCTAACACCACAAGTAATAGTTTTGAAGATATCGTGTTTATAGGACAATGGTGTCGGATGTAAAAGTGTATTGGAAATCTGCCAATTCGATTTTGATAGATCTTCTTAGGAAGTGGACATTTTGGCCTATGGATGGAGCTAGAGGAAAGGACACAGGGTCACCAAAATCAGTTCCTCTTGCAAACTGCCCAATAATTTTTTCGATAGCTCATGTTCAAAGCCGTTTTATTGTTTTGTTTTTACCTGAGTGTGTTGCTGGAGGAATGGCCATGGGTCAATCAATATTGCTAGTTAATATGGAAGCAGAGCTTAATGTTCAAATCCATATCGCTAAACGTATAAAGACAGCATAAAAAGTTCAAATTTAGAAGTGTCAATCTCAATTTGAAAAACTGGTCCATGTATTCATCTCCAGCATGTTAGATTTCTCCTCTAATATTTCCCCCAAAAAGACCGTAGGATGGTTCAAATAGAAAATGGCAGGTCAGAATGTTCACTGCATGCATACACCATTCTTATACTTACTGTAGATCACTTCACTGGCTCCTGAAGTCCTGATCAGTCCTGACATTACAGAATTAATTTTGTAGTATTACTCATTGTTTGCAAAGCTCAAAGGTCAGCTCTTGAATAGGCTATCTGACTCACTCAACCAAGGCCTCTCAAATCATGACACTGGTCTTGGTCTATCTGTTCCTAGAATAAAATCTAGTTAGCCATTATGGTACTACTATTTGGAACAAACAAGAGATTTGCCACATCCTATTTTAACCCATAAGATCTGGGTCAGTTTCAACAAATCATCTCTGTTGTTTGCAAACCTCATTACTCCACTCCAAAACCGATACTTTTTCAGGATTCAAATTCAAAAACAGCAAAAGTAGCAGATGGACAGGCAGTGCGTTTCGGGCTTGTGGATCTGCTACTTTTGATGGTTTTGTGTTGGGCTGTAGTATGATCAACTGGGGCATTCATGTATGAAAAAACACCAAAAGTTAAAATATGGAGATAAGAGTGTTCTGCCTGACGATAACGAAATGCCTTCTAAATCCTAAGAGTTTTCTGAAAAACATACAGTACAGTATGTTGCTATAATGAATATCTAAAATGACACAGATGCTTTCCCAGGTCTTAATGGACTAAAAGCAAGTCCTTTAAGGGGGCAAGTTATTAAGGGGGTGATCATGCAGAGACGCATCACTACAGGGTCAGACACTTCAAAAACATCTTGGCAAAACAGCACATTGGGCAAAACAGTGTGGTGCAGGTTCCCATTGTGCGCCTGTGGAGTGAAATCGGGTGTTCAATTAATTAATCCCCTGGGAAAAGGGGAAACTGAAATTGTTTCTCGAGTCTAATGTCAAACATTTATACCACATCTACCGGAATCAAAACAGGAAGGAGCGACGCACCATCTCTGTCTTGTGCTGAAAAGTTGACAATATTTTGTACTTTTATGCATATAAATTGCCACTGGAAATATTGTTCTCTTTAAAATGTCTAATAATTCCGCAAGTGATGGGTGGTGATGTGTTGCGGCAGCCAGACACGAAAAACATTTATTTATTGATTCATTCGTTCATTTATTCATTCCAGCAATACATTTTGCTCTCTCTCTCTCTCTCTCTCTCTCTCTCTCTCTCTCTCTCTCTCTTTCTCTCTCTCTCTCTCTCCCCCCTGCACGTGCGCGTGCCTGCCTATGTGTGTGTGTGTGTTTGTGTTACTTTATGTGCACTTTATGTGTGACCAGTGGATCATAAATGATCTATCATGTGTTTTAAAACACACATAAATTCATTATTTTATGTGTGTGGGCGAGGAAAGGCCATGGGGTCACCGAAGTCTCTAGGCGTCAGCATGAATTATGCTAAGCAAGTTTCACAGTAGTCTGCCAATTCTTTTTATTTATTTTCATAACTTGTAATGATCTTATTTTCATGATGTAATGGGAAATTCACTCTCTGCATTTGACCCATAAAGGTGGACTACCACAGGGATGCTCAGGGAGCCATTATTGGTTCAGTTCAGTGTTCTTGTTCAAAGACACTTGATACAAAGCCAGAGGAGCCAGGCATCGAACTGGGGAACTTACGGTTCCAAGATCGCCACTCTATCTCTTGAGAATGCCAACCCGATACTGTTTGAGATATGGTGTGTGGAAGAGGAAATGTTGGCATAAGGGTAGTGCTGGAGGAAAGGCCATACACAAGTTCATCAAAATCAGCAGGGTTCATGCAGGAAGCATGTGCACAGTAAATTGCATGGCAATTAACCAACGACAGACTTTTCTTTTCAGAGCCTAGCCATGATCTCATGCCATGCCATGTCATATCAGTGGACCCATTAATATTTACATGGACAACCATGCAGTTTATGCAACAAAGTGTGACAAATAAAACACAAACTAATTTTATATTCTATTGCTAACAGACTTTTAAGTGTCCCATTAAGTTTTGTGTATGGCTCTACTGCACAAATGAAGACAAATCATAAATATTCAGATCCATCCACCCTGAGCAGCTGTATGAAAATGTTATAAATTACCACAGCGGGACCTAAATCCGCCCTCCCTAAAGTATTCATTTAAAGACTCACAAATTTCACATTAGGCTGACTAAAGCAAGCTACCATCATCAACAGGATCATGCTGGGTTGTGTGGTAGGAGGTGGGGGAAATTCAATGACAGCTTGCCATTGTTGTTTATTTTTTGTCCAACTAATAGTGGTGTGCTGTCTGTCATCCAGAATAAGTTGCTTCTCCTTGGCAGCGCTAGTACTCCAAGTAGAGGAAGATGCCATATTTAGACAAATTAACCCCATCTCACCCCTGTTCTGGGTGAACATTCTGCAAAAATAGTTGAGTTTGTAGATCAGCTATTTTCGGTGAAGAGAATCGGCTCTATATGCACAGCAGCCATATTGAAAAGAAATTGCGGTTCTTCCTTGAGTTGAGTCAGCGGAAGCGCTGACTCATTGTGACATCTGACATCACGTACGCCACATGAGTCAACAAAAAATGCCATGGTTACGTATTGAATGTCATCAGTATGACGTATTCTGATGTTCATATATGGGCTTAAATGGACACAGGCAAACATATGGTCAAAACAACTTTTATGACAACAGGTATAATGGGGTTTCTGACATCAGGGTTTTCCGGAACCGGCACTGTGTCTGCATAGATCTCCATATATGGGCATACAATGGATGCAGACAGACAGATATAGATATCTCCATATATGGGCATAAATGGACACAGGCAAACAGATGGTCAAAGATCTCCATATATGGGCCTAAAATGGAAGCAGACAGACAGATACAGATATCTCCATATATGGGCATAAATGGACACAGGCAAACAGATGGTCAAAACGGGTCCTATGACAACAGGTATAATGGGGTTTGCATTAAAGGGGGAACCGGCACTGTGTCTGCAACACAGTCGGAGGCACAGACAGATACAGAGATCTCCATAATGGGCATAAAGGGACACAGACAAAGAGATAACTCCATATATAGGCATAAATGGACACAGGCAAACAGATGGTCAAAACGGGTCCTACAGAGAACTCCATATATGGGCATGAAATGGACATAGACAGACAGATATCTCCATATATGGGCATAAATGGACACACGCAAACAGATGGTCAAAACGGATCCTATGACAACAGGTATAATGGGGTTTGCATTAAAGGGCGGGGCACTCATTCCCTATTTACATTGTTCCCGAGTTGGCCAGGTCGCCGACTAGAAGCTCGGCCGCCTGAAGGGCAGCCGAGCTTCTAGTTTATATAATGATAAATGTGCGCGATGTGAGACGGAAACGGAAGTGGGGAGGAGGTTTCACTTCCGCTTTAACCGGTTACTCATCATTCTTCTGTATGACGGGAGCATTTGCAAATCGTGGAGTCAACAGTTTGGCCACGCAAGACTAAGGTCAGAGTGGAACAAAGTCATGTGACACGCGAACGTGCATGTAAGCATGTGGGCTCTCCACTCTTCACAGTAAAAAATAAATAAATACATCTGCACGGTTCAGAACAAAACGTATTTCAAAACTGACAGACCAACAGGCATAATTGGGAAGTGGGCACACAAATAGAACCGATGCTCATCCCAGAAACCTGTCAATAGAAAACAAAAATTAGTTGAAACAATCAATGATAAACTGATTACTAACGGTCTGTTTTTAGTCTCAAAACAATCGTCTTGTGGTATATTTTGTGAAGGCTTTTTTTTGTAAACCTCATGTAACAGAACATCATACAGGTAGCCAAAGACATGACATATTATTAATGAAATCAGTAGAATCTCCAATTCATAAGTAATTAATAGAAAAAAAGGATGAGGGTGGGGGTGAACTATCCCTTTAACACACATAAGATCCCTGCTCTAATATATGCTGGAGAGGTATGCACATGTGACATTCAAACTTTGAAAGATACACCAATGAATTACATGCGGCAGCAGAGCGCCCAAGTACTGCGTTCGCCTGCATGTACGGTATGTATGTAGGTATGTAGGTGTCTGTGTGTGTTTAAGCCCATCATTAACAGCCAATGAGGGACCAGCATTATTTCCTGGTGATGCCGGTGGTGACGTCACTGGTATTGCCAGTGGTGAGCGCACCTCATGGCGCGCTGTTTGCGCGCAAGCAGGCCATACATGGCCTACTTGTGCACAAGGCGTTGGCGTTGGCACCTTGACAGAGTGCAGTTCTAGTTTGAGGTACCGTATGTGACACCCTGGAGGATCAGACAATGATTTGCGTGCTTTAGGCAGTGTAAATAAAGGATTAATAGGATTGTGACAATGCAACTCAAGAAATCCTGTTCAGCCTCCCAGACTGCGGCAGGACCCAATCGAGCATTCAGACCTGCAGGTACATCCAGTCAGCAGAGGAGTCGGCTTTCCCAGAGGAAACTTTTACTTTGCATAGTGACTCAAGTGCCTCTCACACTGGATCTTGTTTAGATGCTCGTGGGAGGAACAACAGAAAAGACATAACACATGCAGGAAAGGAAACAAAGACCAGACCGACCTTGGACACGCAGCTGCACAAAGACACAGTAATTAACTTTTCCTCCAAGGAATTATTGGAAGACCAAATGTCCCCTCCTGTCCAAGGGTCATTTGTGCCCACAAGTGGTGTAAATGCCTTGTCTTAAAAGCAGGCGCGTGTGTGTGTGTGTGTGTGTGTGTGTGTGTGTGTGTGTGTGTGTGTGTGTGTGTGTGTGTGTGTGTGTGTGTGTGTGTGTGTGTGTGTGGGTGGGTGGGTGGGTGGGTGGGGGGGGGGGGGGGGGGGGGCATGTAGAGGGAGAGCAAGGAGATTTTTTTTAAATATACAAGCATGTCTAAGAGAACATAAAAAAATCAAGATATCTACATATACAGATCAGCATCCAGTATGAGGTTAAAGGAGTAGTTCACCCCCAAAATGACTTTTTTTTCCTATTGATTAGTCACACCATGGAGACTTCAATAATATTCAATAATATATATATATATATATATATATATATATATATATATAGATATATATAGATATATATACTGTATCTTTTTTTTTATCGTCTTATTCCTAAGACAAAATAAATCATTATAGTAGTAAATGTACCCCCATTGATTCTGGATGGGGACCCAAATGCATGGGCCTGGATGAGGACCCAAATAAGGCCCTGGTTGGATTAATAAAGCTGAATTATTTTTACCGGTATTGCATACACTTTCTAAAATATACAAATCATTGTCTGATCCTCCAGGCTATCCCATAGTAGCTCAGACTAATTCACTTTTGACTTTTCTGTAAGAGTTTGTTGACCCTTTAAATATCCAACTCAGTGAATTCTTTGCTGAAGTGTATAGAGCATCATCCAGTGCAGGACTCACTTGGAGAAGTACTGTTTAGTTTCTTATTGTGGTGTGTGGATTTCAAGGGCTACAGTATATGATACAAGACTTGTGAATGGAATAGACTAGAGATAGAAAGAGAATTGTCTATCCCTGCTAAGCACACGTGATCACCTGCCAAATGTTATTTCTGTGACAGAAAGGGGGAGCATTTTAGTCCCCTGGGCTTGGTTTGAAGTCGCTTTATGTGTGCAGCATCAAATCTGATCCCTGAAACACTTTTTGCACAACCCCCACACATTTTGTCCTCAAGGTATTTGCGATGAGAGAAACAACAAGGGCAACAGGACAAACAGGAAGTTTGTTGTTTAAGCCATCTGCACTAAATGCCCTAGAGAGCTTAGTGTGTCTGATTGAAATAAATGCATTCAAACATATTCAAAGCAGTACATTTTTAGCCCAAAGCAGCAAAATTCCCCTAAAACTATTTTTTTGTTAATGTCCTTTGAAGCTTACCTGTGAAAATTGTGGTTGTTTCTTGCGCTCTGAATGTCTCTGAATTATTAATATAATATTGGACTACAAATTCTGGTCTTATGTTATAGCACTCACTGGATCTAAGTTTGACGAACGTCAAACAACTTGGATGGGGTGGGATTTCCCGGCCCAAATGCCAGAGCCTTACTAAACGTACTGGTCAATGAGAAAGTGACTGGCTCAATGAGAAAGTGACTGGGGGAACAAACATGTATAGATTATTATCATTATTGGACTATTGATTATTAATGGAATGGGATTGTGGGGATGTGCCAAAATAGCATGTTCATATGCTATATGGAATGAGGATAGATTATTTTAAAGTATTTAAACCACACTATAGGGGGCATACTGTCGGAAGGGGACTTTAAGAGAGAGAGGAGGAAATTATTCTTCAAATACTGTTGCCGTATGTGTCAGAATGTGAGAGTCAGCATTGCAGCAGTCACTGGGAGAGGGAAATAATTGGCTGTGCAAAGAAATAAGTGTCAGTCTTCCTGGCTGCAGCTTGAGAATGTTAAAACTCCTTTGAATACATGTGCATCTACATTTTTGTCCCACTTACAAAGACAGTAAAAATCCTGTGTTAATTTAACTCCTCAAGTGTACAAATGTACCTCCAGAGTTACAATGGATAAATCAACACTGAGGATTTTACTGTGCAGTGTTATTTATAATAAATTCATCCTTAATGAATATGTCCCACCAGACTTGGAAATTGTCCCTGTTTCAACATATTTATTTATTTATTTGCTGTAGCGAGGCTTGTCTTTGTTTGCATGTGTTATGTTTTGTGGCACTTGTTTGATATTGTGATTTGCGTGTCATTAACATATCTATTATGCTAATTGGTCATGGTTTAATGCCTCGGAGAGCACTTCAAAGGACAGCTGAGAAGACTTGCTGTTATGGGAAGTGCCAGTGTGCAGTACCTACCCATACTCTCTACTCTCTACCTCTAGAAATAAAATGTCTGTGAAGTTGTGCTGGTGGTATGTTGTTGTTGTTTTCCTGGAGGAGAACAAAAGGAGAGTCTAATTGCATTTTTAATAGAAAGGAACAAATGAGAGAGGTGGTATTCCTCTCTCTTATGCCCATGTTATGCTTCATTGTACAAAGGTGTCGCGCACTGAACATAGCAAATCTAAGCCCACAACTCGGCGCAGATGAGATGCATTGTGAGCTTGTATATCTGCCATGCTCATATGCGACACAACGGTATCATGAAGTATACACCAGGCTTCACGGTGCACACACACACACACACGCACGCACGCACGCACGCACGCACGCACGCACGCACGCACGCACGCACGCACGCACGCACACACACACACACACACACACACACACACACACACAAACACTACTAAACAACAAAACAATAGCCCTCCCTTCCTCTCCACCTCTTCCATTCTACCTGTGAGCCCTGGATCCCCTTCTCTCAAACAGAAAGAACAAATTCAATGTAAAACACATTTTATAAAGCTTTGAATGAATAATTTTATATCTTACTCCTACAAACTCAAATTTAACAAGCTTTCACCTCCTGGCCTATCGTCAATGGGCACACATTATTACACATTGCAATATTACAGTTTACACTCGTTTATAGGTATACAATTTATTTGGTTTCAGCATGGTTTTCCATTCTCTTAAGAATATTTTTCACCCTAAGGTGCCCGGTGGTTTTTCATTGCTTGTCATATTGTCATAATATAGAAAGTACAGACAGTAGTGGCAGAGTACTAAGACACTAATAAGGTAACAAAATGCAGAGCCAAGCATTTTCTGTGGGGAAAATGCTGCCATCGTGATTTCAGGCAGAAGGAAATTAATGTGGCACTCTAGTCCTGAGTCTTATCCTCGCTATTTATGTGGTTTTTGCAACCAAAATTTATTTATGTGGCTTTTCAGAAGAAAGGATGTTATGATGTTGTTCTCACGGCTGACCTAGTTCAATAGAGGTAGCCTAAACACACATAGACATTTGTAAAATCAACCTCACACTGTATTGTGGGCCAGTGTTTACGCTAAACACTTGTGACCAAAATAGCCTTGGTGAAGAAAATGCAATACTTTAATTACTGGTTCTTTATTGACAATCAGACATCAATTAAGATGTCTCCGGAGGGTTCTCCTTTATCTGCAAATAAACCTTGTGAGAGGTGTTTACACCAAATAGTTCGATGTTGTGGATACTTGCTTTCCCCCTCAATTCCACCTCCACAAGATAATCATTCCAAAACGGGATGCTCTCATCAATGCCTCATATAGATTTTTAACCCATAGCTGTCAATTTGATTCACAACAGGCATTGTCTTGCCAAGATACAAAAAGGCTATGCCAATAGACGTAACTATCCGTCATGAAGAAAGGATTTCTAATAGCACTGCATACCCATCTATACTTATGAGGGTTTATTGGAGAACTTCTCTAAAGGCCATCAGAAACACCTGCACAGCCTGGCGTCTGTGAGATATAAGCCGGTCTCAGGTGGCCTTTTCTCATTCAGCTAAGATCATTAGTTTAGCCTGAGCCCCTATCACTACATTAACAGCTATTTCACATGGGAATCCCACCTGCAGTGCCAGGCTCCGCGTCACTTCTCCCCTCCATGCTCCTCCTCCCATGTTGCGCTGCGTTCTTTCTCCCTATCAACTCCTTCTCTATCTATCTTTTCCTTCAGTGCCTCCATTCACTCCCTCTTCCCTCGCCTTTTCTGTCCCTCTTCCACCCCTTTTCCTTGTGATTCCTGCTTCCTTTCCTTATCCTCGCTGTCATCCCTTTCTGTCATTTCACCATTCACTCACTGCTCCTCTCCTCCTCGACCCGTTATCAGTCTTCCCTCTGCTTATCTGCTAACTCCCCCCTCCTCCTATTCACTTTAAGCAATTTATTTTTCCTCTATCCTCATCGTACAACCTCCACCTTCCCTCTTCCTCAACCTCTCCCTGTGTTCTCCGCCTCCTTTACTCCTCCTTGTTTCCCTAACCAGTCTGGTCTTTGTTTCTCCCTGCTCTGCACGTCTCTCCTCTCCTCCCCGCAGCCTTGTTAAACAGAGCACCACATTAGCCCCCCTCCTGCCTACATCAGGGGGAGCTGGCCTGTCAGCCCCAAGCCTTAGTTAATCACTCAGCCGGCCAGGCAGTCCGGCAGCTCGCCGCTAGGTCCCTGGACGCTAATAGCAAGGCGAGAAAAGAGGAGGAGGGCGGAGTGGACTCATTAGGAATACAGGTATTTAAGGAAATGGTCCATTTCAAATCAAAGGTTCATTTGTCTCTGGGCTTTCTCTGTGAGACAGAGCCAGGTTATATTGGGTTAGTTGCAAATTAGAAGTAGCTGTGCAGTGCTGTTTGCTAGGCTTGGGCTGGGCTGTTGACACTATCAATTTGATAAGTGATAAATACTTCTTATGTAAGGATGGCATATTTTATCCTAAAAGAGAGGGTTGCCTTTTCCAGCCAAAGGGTTTCTTTGCTGACTCCTTGTCAGTGGCAGGGTCGGACTCTATAAAGTTGAATTATGACCTCTATTTGCACAATGACAGTGTTTGAAATAAGAAAAGGTTGCTGTCAAGGCCTTTGGGTTTATCAATGCCACCCCATTCTGTTTGCTTGGCTCAGTCAATATTGTGAGGGGATAGAAATAATCCATTAAACACTTAAACCATACACTTTGTTGACCAGGGTCCCCCAGGGGTTAACACTTGGCCCCTCCTTTTATACCTCAATACCAAATCTCTTCAACAAAAAATAGTCGATACAAGCTCACAACACATCACGTTTGCAATGTGATGTGAGCTTGTAGATCTTCTATTTTGCTGAATGTTTGCATATTTTGACAAATGTTCAGCTATATGACATGCTCAGAATAGGCTGTAGAGTTCATGTGGTCAAACCTTTCCTCAGCGTTAATTATAATCCAGGACTTCAACAGGGGCTCCGGGACCCCTAGGGGGTCCTCAGAGTTACTACAGGGGGGCCGCCAAATGTTTGTGTGATAGGATAAATCTTTTAAATGAACAACTTGAACCCTTGCATCCCTATTCTGAGGAGAACTTCAGCCAAATATAGCCGATCTACAAGCTCTTGAGAGCTTGTAGATCGGCTATTTTTGGCAAATAGGTTTGGTGTAGAGGTAAAAAAAGATCAGACCAAGTACATAGTGAAAGGTCAAATTTACTAAGTATCGACGATTTAAGTAGTCAGAAAAAACACATTAACATGAATCCAACATAGACTGATGACAGTGCTGTCAAACAACTCGATGAAAATCTTCAACACAATTTCATACAATATGTAGTGGGGGTCCCTGCTTTATCTCCCTCTCAGCTAAGGGGTCCCTGGCCTGAAAACGTTGAAGACCCCTGTTATATTCCCCCATTTTCAAAGAGTTAAACATTTAAATGAATTATCACTGAGGATTTCCCTGTGTGATCATGGGTCACGTGACCGCCGGTCCATCCACTCTTCTGTCTGTCTTCCAGTGAAAATCTGTTTGATGGATTTAAATTGAAAAAGAAATACAATGCAAATACATTACTGACAGAAAGATTAGAAATGGAGCGCTGCCCATACTGTACACGATGCAACAGTACCCTCGTTCCAGGGGAAGTGGACCTGTCACCATGTTGACATCGCCACTATTAGAGGAGCATGCTCAGGTGCTGTGGCTGGCAGTCTCCAGTGTTTACCATGGAGCATCATTAGCCCGGCATTTCACAGCCCTAAAATGTCATATATCCACAGTAATGAACTGTGAGAGCGCCCCGTATTCCCAAACTTCCCTGCTGCAGCACACACATTAATCCAAATGCTCAAATTCTGCAACTCTAGTCCCTCCGCTCATTAACTGTGGCAGGTATCAAGATAGGAATAATGAGGAAGTGCCCGCAAGTCAGGACATATATTAAAGAAATAGAGAGACTGAGAGAGAGAGAGAGAGAGAGAGAGAGAGAGAGAGAGAGAGAGAGAGAGAGATTTTGATTTTTAAGACCACTTTATTAAAACTGTTTTACAATACAAGAAAACACATGACAATCAACTTGTTCTATTCATTTCATTTTTTTTTTTTTTTTTTTTTTTTAGAAAACAACCTGTAAAATGCCATCGTTCGTGACCGTACATAGTGCGTCGCCTACACACCACACCTGTTCAAACCCCCCTATGTCCCCTACTAGGCTATAGTAGGCATGTTCTATTTTAATGCGAGCTGACATTATGCCCTTGGCCATCAACAAGGGATCGACTGATCCTAGACCCTTGACCTGATTCTTCCTGGTCTTCCAGATGGACAACTTAACAGTCCCATACAAAAAGTTAACCAATGTTACGGAGGGTCTTCTGCTGCTGCTATATTTTGGGCCCAAGATAAAGTTTTCGAGAGAAAAACTCTCCCCTAATCGCGTAGCTACACCCTCTGCAAAGGCTAACACCCTGTCTAGTCTGGGACACTCTACAAACAAGTGAAACACAGTTTCCTCCCGTCTACAAAATGGACACCCCACCCCGTTACTAGGATCTAGGTGTGCCAGATACCCGTTTGTAGCTATACCCCCATGTACAATTCTCCACTGGAGATCACCCACCCGCTTTTCAACGGGGGGTTTATACAGGGACCGCCAGCTACCTTTCGGTGTAGAGCCTGGACCAAAGAATTCATCCCACCTCGATGCCTTCATTCCTCCCAGAGAGCGCCGGTGTGCCACCTTCACACATGTGAGATACACTGCCTTTTTGCTTGTGTCCTCAAAGTCCTCCAGCTCTGGAGTTGTGAAAGACAGGAAACCCCCATCCTCCTGCCAGTCCTCCACGGCAGCAGAGACAGTCAGTGCGGGGAAGACATACTCTCCTTCATCGTCCCACTGGTCACAAACAGTTTGTTGGTCAATAAAGGCTCTATACGGACCTGGCAGAGATCCCCGGACCTCCTTGACCATCATCTGCAACCGCCTTGAAGAACGTATTCCGGCCCTCTCCCCCAGCTCCTCCACCGATGTTCTGGTGGCCTTGAGGAGATGGCCTAACTTCACACAGCCTGCTTCCCTCAGACTGTTGCGTACACTGGCAGAAGAAAGCACTTTTGACACAATGAAATCATTATGAAAAAGGGGTTCTTCAAATAACCACATCCCTGGTGTTGCATCAGGTACTCGGTTGGCCCTTAGCACCTGCCAAGCCTTCATCACTGAGTGGTAGAAAGGTGTGAGTCCTGTGAGGTCTATCTCCTCAGGTTTCAGCAGGAAGAGATGCTTGTCATACCCCATCTGTCCTCCTCTCCTCAGCAGTAGCCTTGCAGTGTCCGCCCAGCTTACTCCGAAGTGGTACAACAGTCTTTGCGCCGTCTGCAGCCTGAAAGCCCTGACCCTTGAGGGAATGTCTATGAGGCCTTGCCCGCCCTCACGCACTGGCAGGTATAGGGCTGCAGCTTTAATCCAATGTTGGCCTGACCAAAAGAAGTTCACCAGCGCTCTCTGTATCTCCTCGATCAGGCCTGGTGGGGGAGGCAGGATAACCAGTCTATGCCAAAGCATCGAGGCGATTAGGTTGTTGGCAACCAGGACTCTACCCCTATATGATAACTGCGGAAGCAACCATTTCCATTTGGACATTCTGGCACACACCTTCTCCAGTAACCCCTCCCAATTCCTCTTCTGAAACTCCTCTGTCCCTAAGAACACCCCTAGACATTTAAACCCTTCTCTCTCCCACCTTAACCCCCCTGGCAAACTGGGTGCTGTCCCTCCCCCCCAGTTCCCAAGCTGCAAGGCTCCACTCTTCTCCCAGTTAACCTTTGCAGAGGATGCCTTCTGGTATACCTCCAGGCTGTCAGCCAACGCCTGGACATCCCCTTGTCCCCCTATAAAAACATTAATGTCGTCCGCATAAGCTGACACAACTCTACTTGGGCTTTGTGGTAGCCCCGGTAGGGAAAGCCCTGTTAGTTGCTCCCTCAACCTACATAGTAAGGGCTCTATGGCCAAACTATACAATTGTCCTGAAATGGGACACCCCTGTCTTATGCCCCTGTTTACAGGTACGGGGCGGCTCAGACCACCCCCCACCTTCAACAGACATGAAGCCCCCCTATACAGCAGCCTAATCCATTTTAAGAACCCCTCCCCAATCCCAAAGGCTTTTAGTGTAGAGAATAAATACAAATGGTGCAGTCTATCGAACGCCTTCTCTTGATCCAGCGTTAGAATCCCAATGTCAACCCCATACAGTTTAGATATGTCCATCACATCTCTCATTAGCGACAAGTTGTCCATTATAGAACGATCTGGCACACAATAGGACTGGTCCTTATGAACGAGCAGTTCCATAACGTAATTCAGCCTGTTGGCTAAAACCTTCGAAAGAATTTTGTAGTCCGTGCAAAGAAGTGCAACGGGCCTCCAATTTTTAAGAAGTGTTAAGTCTCCTTTCTTCGGTAACAGCGACAGAGCAGCTCTTGTGCAGGTGAGGGGTAGGGTGCCTCTCTGGAAGCACTCTCGCAGTACCTCGAGCAAGTCTGCCCCTATAACGTCCCAGAACTGTTTGTAAAAGTCTGCCGGGAGGCCGTCGATCCCAGGGGCCCGACCTGACGCCATTCCCCTCACAGCCTTAGTAAGTTCTTCCATGGACAGAGCAGTATCCAGAAAGGTGCGTTCCGCTGATGTCAACTGCGGCAGCCCCTGCAGTAAATCTGCTGCACATGCCTGGTCACAGGTCTCTGCTCTGAACAGGTCGGTGTAGAAGTCCACTGCATGTGCCTTCATCTGGGCTGGGTTGGTTGTGACGCTGCCATCAGGGAGCCGGAGACACACCATCTGCTGTCCCCTCACCACCTTCTTCTCCAGGTTAAAGAAAAAGGAAGTGGGGGCATCCATGTCCCTGAGGCTCGTGAACCCGGATCTCACTAATGCACCTTTAGCTCTTTCATGCAAAAATGAACTAAGTTCCTGTCTTTTCTCCTGCAGACCTACATGATCTCTATTATGGTTGGCAGCAGAGAGATTAGAGTTCTCCAACCTAGATATTTCCAGTTCTAATTCTTTAAATATCTGATTTACGTTACTTGTTGAGAAAGAGGTGTATTGTTGACAAAACACTCTTATTTGTGCCTTGCCCACGTCCCACCACTGACTCACAGTCTCAAACTTCTGCTTTTCTGCCTGCCACTGGGCCCACAGGATCTTAAACTTCTCACAAAACAACTTATCCAGGAGCAGTTTGCTATTAAAATGCCAGTAGCTTTTTTGTCTCTGTGTGGATGAGAGACACAGCTCCACCACCACAAGGTGGTGGTCACTAAAACCCACAGGAAATATATGGCTGCCTTTGAGTCTTGAACTTATGTCTTTGGAGATATAGAATCTGTCTAATCTGGCTGCACTACTAACATTATCAGCCATCCTGACCCATGTATACTGGCGTGTTGTTGGATTATTAATCCTCCATGCATCTGCTAGGTCTAACTCTATCATAATTTTAGCCAGACAGGAGGATGACTGTGTGTGTGGTTCTATTCCCACCCTGTCTACTGTAAACTGGATGGTTGAATTCCAGTCCCCCCCAGCTATAATGACCTCCCCTTGGGCCTGTTGGACTAACACCTCTTTTAATTTATTAAAGAAATGTACTCTTTCACTGCCCACATTAGGAGCATACACGTTGAGGAAACAGAAAACACTGCCCCCTATTTCTGCCTTAACCATAAGTGCTCTCCCCTGTACCACCTCCACTGTACTTAAAACCTTCACTCCTAGGCTCTCTGCAAAGAGAATGGCTACTCCAGCACTAAAATTAGTCCCATGGCTTAATATCTCCTGTCCCTTCCACCACAGCCTCCAATCTACTTCATTATTTATGTCACTGTGGGTTTCCTGTAAAAACACTACGTTTAACTTTTTTTGATTAACAACCTCTGCTACTAGAGCCCTCCTCTGTCTATCCCTCCCTCCATTCATGTTTAGGGACCCAACTCGTAGCCCTGCCATAAAAGCAATAGGAAAGGAAAACAGTAGGAAAAAGTACAGTAGTGTAAAACACCCGTGTTGCCTAGCCATTTGTACTTAGTTATTTTCCTTCATTTTTTTACATTTTCTAATAGTTTTCCTCAATTCAGTGCAGTGCTTCTTTAATCTATATCGTTTTTTGGTAGTTAGAAGGTCTAAACCAGCAGTTTTCTGCACATCTGTAGCACTCTTTAAGAATTTCTTAGCGTCTGGGAAATAGTTAGACACATTTATTGCCTTGCCAAACGTTTCATTCAAAAAGCTGTTAATTTCCTCTAGAGAATAAACGTCCTCCTCACCTCCCTGTGACGACTCAAGCTCTGCTTCGGACTGGCTCATTGGCTCCTCGTTGTCAAGGCAATGCTCGCTGTCACTCACCGTTGGCTCCGCCTCCGAGACAGCTTGGCTCGTTGTGATTGGAGCCGGCGCAGCCTCTGTACTGTCCTGACTGACAGCTACGCTCTCGCTCTGTGCCTGTGGCTGTATCGGTTCCTTCTCTCGTGAAGGTCCCGCAACTTGCTCATCCACAGTAGGTTTAGTTTTCGGGGCTGCGGGTGTTTCCATCACCGCAGCCCTATTTTCAGTCTGTGCATCTGAAACAGCCTCGTTCTCCATTGCATGCTCCGGCGGTGCCGGCTGCTCTGTAGCCGTGTCTGTCGGGGTGCTGTTAGCAGCTCTGCCCGTAGCCTGCCCTTTGTGTGGACAAGAGCGACGTAAGTGTGTAACATCCCCGCATTCAAAACACTTCATGGCCCCAGCACTAGCGTAGACAGTATAATACCCCTCCTCATATTTAACCCGGAATGATATCTCAAGGGTTTGAGAAGGTGAGTTGAGAAACATAAGCACTTGTCTGCGTAGGGACTGAACATGTTTGAGTTTAGCGTCCCTACAGCCTAGAGGAACAGACCTAAACCCGCTCGCTAACTTTCCAAATCGTACGAGCTCACGCTCCAGCAATTCATTGGGAATGAAAGGAGGCACACCAGATATAGTAACTCTCGTAGATGGAACAGATAAAGGCGATACTTGTACAAGCGCATCATGTATGAAAACTCCGCTTGTAACTAGCTGGTTAACATGCTGCTCTTCTTTTAAGAAGACAACAACAGCTTTATTCATGCGGGAAGCATACACCAGGTTATCATGGCCAACTTGCTCACCCGCTGCCAACAACACCGTCTCTACGGTGACTGTTGGTTCAGCTACAACTCTCACGCCATGTCGGATAGACAGGGAACGCGTCTCCCTAGACGCCATCCCTGTCTAAACCCGACCAAATTGGCCGAAATCACCGGTCAAACAAACTGCGCAGACACTATTACCTTATCGACAACAGTATAATACAACCATATGATGTGAAAAAAAGGGGGGATAAAGGAGATAAGAGGAAAAAGACAGACAGAACTCTCCTCAGCCGCACCGCTCTGTGCTCCCAGAGAGAGAGAGAGAGAGAGAGAGAGAGAGAGAGAGAGAGAGAGAGAGAGAGAGAGAGAACGCAATGTCATAGATGGGTAAATATCCCTGAGGAACAACCTAAGCTCAGATGGGGTAGGAACTGACAAACTGCGTGCATTCATATTGCTTGGAGTTGATGACAGCCCCTTCTAGTGTGAAGAAAAACCCAATCATACGAGTGCACATTACAATGTCTCTGTGTATACTAGTAAAGACAAATGCACAGTGAATTCCCTTGAAGAGAGAAAGATCTTGAAAAAGAGAGCATGTTTGCAACAGAGACACACAAATAAATGCTCATGATAGTTCTGCTATGGACAGTTTTGTTCAAACATTGTTCTTTTCCACTACACACTGGACTTGCTGTGTAAAAGATCTACTGTAGTAGGGCTAAGACTTCTTTATCGCTATACCCAATGAATCAAAAACACCTGTACACTACCGTAACTTGCTAAATAAAGATACATTTAATAGGGAACATTTCTGTCAAGGACCTTTGGATCTTTTTCAGGGTCCGACTGAAGCGTTGCCTATTAAATAGGCTATTTTTATCGCGCAAGTAAAGACAGTGTACAGGTTTTTTGGATTCCTTGGATTGTGCACGTCTACTCCACCAACGCACCTGTCTCAAAGACTTTTGATGTTATACGGTACCAAAAGGCTGAGATTGCTTCTGTGGTTGAAATGTGGAGTATGAAGATTTGCTTTTAAAAAATATACCCCTGACTAAAATATGAAGCAGCTGTGTGAAATGAAATATGAAAGGATATCAAACTAGATCTTCGCCAGGCCTGTTTGGCTACCCAGGGCTGTGTCAGTTGTGGTGTGCAGCCACCAAGACACGGGGAAGCAGCGTCGGAAATAGAGTTTGTACGACAGATGGTGCAACTGGTTGCGTTTGTTCTGCCCCTATATGGGCAGAACTGAAGGCGGTTTTGGAGGGGCCCCACATGTGCTTTAAATTCGGGTATGATTGGAAGTTGCGTTCATTATGCCTTTTTTTTAAGAAATACGCCACGTCCAATACATTTGAGAAATTCAATTAGTAGTATCAAAACCCTGTTTGACATGATATCTATTTGATGGAAAAAACGACAATAGGTTTTGACAACAAACAGTGACAATCGTGGTGCCCAATGGGTGGAAATGATTTTCTGCATTGTTTAGACTCTAAAAACTGCCCCAAATTTGAATCACATATCGAGGTTCCTGGAATTCGAGGAATTTGGATCAGCCAATCGTAGCCAATTGGAATGGAATTGGACTCGTCTTGATCACATGATTTCAGAGCGAATGTATGGATTTGCGTGAGTTTTGGACATCTTACCTACGTGGTTCAACAGTTATAGGCCAAATCGTGAAGCGGACTGTGCACTAGCCAATTTATTACATTTGTGGAGGTTCCGTTCCTCCTGGCTCTATACTGAGAGTGTACGACGTGCAAATTTTCACTCCAATCAGTCAGTCCAGAACATTGGTTGTTCTATTTACTTTTGAATGTGAAAGCGGACTTCTGGTTAGCAGACTTCAAGGCATTGTAACCTTATAACATATCCTTGTAATATAATAGTAGTGTAGTCAATGCACATTTGGGGAGAAACGGGAACTTTCCTGTTCTAGTTCCATCCCAGACCTGGCATACACTAACCTGATGGACTTATCTCTTATGCCTTGTCCACACCCACCACGACTTCCCTCTTCTTATCTCTCACAGCAGACATCAAATGGGTAAACACAGCTGAAGGTAAAAACATTAATCGTGGGCGTATTTCATTTAGGTGTTGGTGTGTGCCATGCAGCATGGACAGCTCCTGTACAGTTAACTTCATACCGCACACATGAAACACACATACCGGTACCTTCAGCTGCGTTTAACCTTTTAAAATGTCTGCTGTGACCCGTGTTCCAATACCATGCTTTAAACTAATACTACAGCAAGAACATGATCTCAAAGTGGGGTCTGGGAACCTCCAGGTGTGTTTCAGGGTTCCAGGGGGTCCGCAGTAAAATGTGGAACACTATATGTCTTCTGGCTATATTTGAAAGAATTTGGCAAATGTTGACAAATCTTTTCTTATGTGGGTCCCTGGCACAAAATATTTTTAAATGGGGTCTGTGGCTAAATACATATCAATTTGGGTGTCCTTGACATGAAAATGTCAGAGAACCAGTGTAATAGAGCATACAGTACGTCATATTACTAATGTCACATGCGGTCATTGCAGGACAATAGTGTCCAACAGCACCACACTTAAGTATGGTCTACTTTTTTGTTTTTCCAGAGTAAATGCATCACATGCATCCTACAGCCTACTCAAAACACAATTGGATGCAGGATGCATATGATGCTGCTCTAATTATAATGTATATATACCTGCTCTAACACGGTACACCATCTGTATATGTAAATATTTCAATCTCTTTCCCTTTGCTCTCACTACCTCTGAGCTCTCTCTTCTCACAGAATACAACAAAACAATGCTTTACACCTGTAAAACTGATTCTGGGACGATGAGTTTCACTAGTGCAAATTGATTGGAACAATATTCAACTGTCGTCAGTTCACTGGTTCTGAGCACATTATCTGGTTTTACTCTGATCAGCATCCTCAAGGAAATTGGCTTATGCCACAGTCTTGGCAGTACAGTGTTTACAGTAGCATTGACAGCAGTTTAATATTAAAGAGACAAGTATTCAATAGGCTTTGATGGGATCACTTTCATAGAACCACGTTTAGTTGATCAAATTCATATGAAAAAGAACAAGAACAATGACTGAATACTCATCAGCAGTTATCTATTTTTTTTTTAAGATTTTTTTTTAGGCTTTTATGCCTTTATTGATAGGACAGTAGACTGAGAGAGATGTCATTTTAGCAAACTGTTTATAAAATATTCAATCAATCAATCACACTTAAAACTCCAAAAGAACCTGCCTGAATATGCAACAAAAAAATCTAAGAGGGTTATCCCTTCATGCCAGGGATAACTATTATAGCACACATTGCAATCTGCAACAACCCACTTTTTCCTTGCTAAAATCTAAAAGCTCTGTGTGGAATGGCTACTGGATATTACTCTGTCATGTCCTAAGTGCTTGTACCTCACTACAAAGCCACCTCTGAGCCTATGCGAACAAAGTGCTTCCATTCTGTTGAATATAGTACATGAAAGGAATATTTGATCTGGTACAGTTTTGAGGGGTATGCTCCTGTGTCCGTAAAGGGAAATGCTGGCATTGCTCATTTTGGCTGCCATTACGAAGCTAGTATATAATCCCTTTTTATTCTCCAGCGTATATCCACGGCAGTGTACCTCATTGAAAATAGATTTGCACGCTCACAACACATTGTGAGCTTCTATTGGCTATTTTGGTGTGCAACATCATCGTACAACAAAGTATAAATTAAATTGAGCTACTTATCAAAGGACCACACACTCAGATTTAAAAACATAACAATAATAACTGTACATTTATTAACAGTATCGGAATTTGGGTTACATAAACTGAATATAACTAAAGAATGGAAGCATAAATCTCCAGGGAGGCCAAGGCCAAAATAACAAAATTCCACCCTTCCTGAAAAAGTAAAAACTAAACACATCTAACAACAAAGAGCATATTAATTCATGAATCATAATCGCTATAAGAAGACAATCAACATTTGCAGCCCTAATTTCGTACTTGTTGATATATAGTAATCTCTCAACATTTGAAAAGCGTTGAAATGTTCTCTGGCATTGAGAAGTCGTTGAACCCAAAGAGGAAAAAAAAGAAAAACTGACTCCTAGTGCACACATGACCTACAATATACCACTGGAAAATAAAGACTAATTGCTACAACTGTTGTATAGTCACTCAAAGTTAAGGTGACTGTAATGTCAGCTTGGATTGCGTTCTAGTAGACCTGGATACACACACAGAGGGTCATAGTGGGCAGGCGCAAGAGAAGCCCCTGATAATTGCCTGTGTATGCGTATGCCAAGGCCCCTGGTGGATGTCTGCTGCGACTCTGGAGGAAGACGTGCAAAACGAGTCACTGCATCAAAAAATTGAGGTTGGCAACCCTCATGCACGATTTTTCAAATGAGCATTTCTTGGCCCCAGAGGAAACCACGGCTCTCCCACTATCATAAGCAAATGAAATTGGAATAGAAATGGACACAAATCCGTCCCCCCCGCCTTCTTTGCCTGGCATGTGTAAGTAGGCTGGGGCGAGAGGGCAAGCTGTGAACTTCAAGAGATGTGGAACAAGAAGATGTGTTTTTGTTTTCTAAAGAAATTAGGTTGGAATCCTTTAGTTGCAGTCCCCCCACCCCCCACAAAAAGCCTTTAATTTTTTATAAATAATGATTGAAGAGAGATCAGAGGAATTTGAGTCCTAATATACAGCCTACAGGAAGGGCTCTGTGTATTGGCCTCATGTTAGCACTGAAGGCATTTTGACAGCCCAGGGCAGAAATAGCACAGTGTGCAGAATATGGGACTATTGGAAAGTTCTGATAAATGTTACATTAGACATGTGTGCAAAATACGCTTTTTACTCCGTAGCGGTAAATGGGTCGACGTCAAGTTTTTTGTAGTACAAGCCAAGGCAGCTTGATATACCATCAGGGGCGTCACAAGGGGGGGGGGGGAGTGGGAGTGAGTCCCAATTAAGGTGGAGGGGCCTGGAATTATTTTATAATTTAGCGGCTCGGCTGCGAGCTTGTAGATCTGCTATTTTTGAAAAAGTCGTAGAAATGTGTGCAAATCTTTGAATATACTTTTTAAGCGAACATTTATAACTCAAATTTTGCTTCTGGGGGGTCCCTGGAACTAAATATTTTGAGATGGGGCTCCGTGGCCAAATACATATAATGTTGGGGGTCCTTCACATGAAAATATTTGTGCACCACTGACATAGAAACATAGGTTTTTCAAAAAACCTTAGAAGGATTTGAAATATTCAGACTCTGCACACATTTTCACGATTTTTCAAAAATAGCAGATCTACAAGCTCACAGCGGCACTCGGTGCCGCGCTGTGAGCTTGTAGGCCTATAACTGCTATTTTTCAATAGTTAAAGCACAAAATGTGAGTGAATCCTTGTACCCAGGCCAGGGCCCAGAATTTGGTGTGACACCCTTGGATATACTGTACATGTATGCCTTCCTGTGCCGGACAGATGCTTCAGCTTTGCCGTATTCTCAACATATGGATATCTTTTGAACATCCGTCTGACTCTAAATTGGCATCTCGGAGAGGGACATAAATCATGTCGGTCTAATCTCTTCCCTTTTTATTATATAATTTATTTAATGTACTTCAGAGCTATCCCACAATCTGATGATTTAAGGGGAAAAAATAACAGGCTTCTTCTCCTCTGATCCACTTGAAAAGTCATGCCTGATTGGAACTTGGTGGAGTTGAGTGAGAGGCACATTTGCATTTGGCCGACCAAATCACTATTTTTATAGACCCCTTTTGCAATTACATACTCTCCATGTTAATGTTACTTTCCGATGGAATTACTTCTTTATGTGCTCCGATGCTTGTACTCCATTAATTTAGTTTTATAGCCACTAAATTAGTTTCACTTACCCCCTCTGGCAGGGAAGCCTAATGTGCATAAAAATAACTTATGCCCCTAAACATCTACGCAAAAATATTCAGCCCAAGTTCAATGTAGGTAAGCCCCAGGAATGTCAATTAGGCCTATACCTTCAAAACTCCTTCGGTTGCAGACATTCTCAATGTCTGTTAGACCGCATGCATAACATCCAGGTAGAAGTAATATTCTGATACAAGTCAAAGCTGTCTGTGCCTGTACCATGCAATATTTCTGCTAGAAGTCATAGCTGTCTGTGCCTGCCCAGGACACCTTGTCTCACCACCTACATAAAGTTTTGGAGGGAACATTTTCTCCAGGGAATGGGCATTGGAATAATGACAATATTGTCACCTTCACCCATCACATTCTGGGCAGCCGTTTCACTTTCACGCTTGAGCATTACGTTTTAGTGCTACTATTAAGGCATTATGAATTAGCATTAGTGTTTTCTTCGTGGTGGAGTGGGGACCACTGCCATTGGGGTCACATTGGGAATTGCACCCGCTTGCAGCTTGTGTGGTGAACTATGAAGTGCTTTTAACAGTGATACATAACTCACTCTGTGGGGGACAGCATCAAGGGCTGAGCTGAGGAGAAACAAAGCAAAGACTGGATACTAGCAATAACCAAGTACGGCTATAATATCTAAACGGACACATTAATGAATCAATGTGCCTTTATTGAATTAAATTAAGTATTTATGTTTGAATGATTGCGCTCATTGTAGCAAGAATTAAAATGTTTTATGCCAGTATTATCTTGTATGACATATCCTTGCTTTTCTGTTTGAGCAACAAAACCATGAATTACTGTTATGGTTTAGATTTCTGTGTTCATGCTGAGGGGAAGATCTATCCCCACAGAAACACCAACTAATTAATCACAGCCTCTAATATGACAGTGCTGCCACTGGAGAGCTCTTGTCTATCTGACGTTTGAGGTTAAACTTAAATGACTGACTAGAATGATTTATAGTTTACCATACAACAGTGTATACTACTACTACTACTACTACTACTACTACTACTACTACTACTACTACTACTACTACTAATAATAATAATAATAATAATAATAATAATAATAATCATAATACAATAATACACGCACACGCACACACACACACACACACACACACACACACACACACACACACACACACACACACACACACACACACACACTGTATATATACTGTATATATGTGTATGGATGCAGTTACTCAAAGGAAGAAGTGTGTTGTGAGCTACTATTTTAGCTAAATTGTTTGAAACCTTTTTTGAAGGTTGGAAGCAAAGTAAATTCATGAATACATAGATAGATATGAATATATGAATTTCTTTCCCTTTATTCTCCCTTTCAATTGGGCCCCTTTTGGCCACCACTTTGAAAACGTGAGTGCTACTTCATACTACGTTATTGCTCTGTTGTGATCGTGTTTTGTGTGTACAGAGCCCTTCAGTGACTGGTGGCGCTGAGATGAATTACTCACAGGGGATAAATACAGATGCATCATTATGGCTGTCTAAGCAGGGAGAAATAGATTTTCCATGTAGCTCAGACAGCAGCCATGCATAAATCACACCTGGTGTGTCCATGTGATTCTAAACAAAATGTTAGGTTTTACACAAGAGAGAGCAAAACATTCAACAGTCAACAGGGACTCTGATTGTAAAGGCCACATGTGGACACAAACCAAGAAAATAAGACCAGAGACCCAGTGAAGCACGACAAGGCTTATTGTTAAGAAATAAGAATCTCAACGTGCTGATGCTGGTTTGAGCAATATAGTCTCTGAGCTGTATCACCAAATCGACTGCTTTCATTGTGTGAGATGGCTGCGCACTGTGAAATCCTCTGTTGATTTAACTACTTTCAACTTGGCTTTCCTTATTTTGGGCAGGGGCGTCAATGGGTATGGCAGAGGTATGCAACTGCCATACCCTGGGTCCAGGTGCAGGAAATAAAAGTTACTTTTAAATATAAACCCATGAATGTCTCTTTGTCTATCTGTGCTGGTTATTATGTTGTTAAATTACAGTAAAATAACTACAAATGCAAAATGTAACAAAATGGTCACTTTAACAAGGTATTATAATTATATTCTCCACACTTGTATCCACTTGTATCCTCATATAAGGACTCCCATGTCCCATCTTTGCCATACCCTAGCCTTTGCTGAACTGACACCACTGATTTTGAGCATGTCATTACTATCTGGTGAAACTTTTCAAAAAACTGTCAAACCTTTTCAAATATTTTCAGGATTTTTCTTTTTTTCTTTTTGAAAATAGCATCTCATGATGATGGGTTGTGAGCTTATAGATCTGCTATTTTCAAGTTGTCAAATAACTGAGATTGAGCAAATGACCAACCAAATGAATGGCTTCAAACAGATAAATGAACACAGAGGAACAATGCGTAGATGGGAGACAAGGAACAGACTGTCTGTGCCTGCCTCCACCAGGGCTGTACAGTATATACAGTACACTGTACTCTTTGAACCCCAAACTCTGAATTACTTGAAGAGTCATTATTTTTATTTTATTTCCAGGCTTGAACTAAAGTTGTAGTCTACATAAAGAGACTATGCCAGCACTCATCCTTCAGGTACTTCTTTTATTTTTTAAGTTAGAACGCAAGGCAACCATTTTCCATTCTAACTTTAAAATATAAGTGCCTGAAGGACAGAAGTGCAGGCATTAAACTGTTTGGAACTGTGCACCCAGTAAGGCTACCAAATCATTTGTTTAACTGAAGCTGTGCTCGCATTCCTTCTAGTTTGACAGACAAGCCCAAAAAAGAGCCACTGGGGATACAAATGTTTGATTTGGATTGTGTCTGTGTCTTATCCATTAACTACAGAAGGGCCAAATATTATTCCCTTTACTGTCATTGCATTGTTTTAGTAGTATTACAGTAGGTGATGTAAGATGAATTTCTGCTTGCACGTCATAGACCCAACATTCTCTTGTGCACACACTCGCACATGCGCATAAAGTACACACTGTTTCCACATTATCATTGTTATTATTATTAATAAATCCAGCTATTTCAGGTTCCATCTTGGATAGGTGAACTTTGCTAAATAATTGCGGTGTAATTATTCTATCAAAGTCACAACTCACACTTTTTGTCAGACGCTGAAGAATGTGGACAACTGTCACGTGTATCATGGTAATTTGTCAAAGAACATGCATCTTTTCGTGGTAAATTCTGTCAATCCATACACTTTGCTGTGCATAGCTTTAATAAATTATTCTGTGGCCAGGCCAAATCACCTCTCATCCACGCCATCTGCAGAGGAATAACAAAGCCAAGGAAACATTTGTGTCTAGACACGTATTGTATGGTAGGTTAAAAGGTATCACAGAGGGACAGGAGCATTGTAATGGCATCTAATGAGATCCACTTACCACTGAATTAATGATCTCCTTTCCTAAATGAAATGGAATAGAAAATAACTTTCATAGACACATTTCATCAGTGCAATTTTGAGAGTTGACTCTAATGAAAAGGAATACTGCACGTTTCAAGATGCTTTTTTTGTTAAATCAAATCTAACTGCAATACTTTTTTAGTACTTGAAATTACTTGAAAGTACTGAATTTAATTTGTGTATTGCACATGAAAAATGCACAATACTTACAGACCACACATAAAAATGTTTTATTAAGTGTATTAACAAATTGTTTTATACATTTATCAACGTTGTTTTTGTAACCTTTGTTTCACAAACAACAGTATTATAAAAATAAAAGCACATGTAACATAGAATGCCTGTAACATGGCTACTGTGATCATGGTGTATTCTTTTTTTGTATTTTTTTTTCTTAGGCTGATTAATACATCTCTATTATAATAATTACTTTATTTTAATACAAAATGTGAAATAGAAAAGAAAAGAACAGATATATCTGCCATTATGTGCAAGTCTATACATGAGGGCACTGCAATAAAACAATAATGTTTACGTTGAACTCAATGTAACATAACGCAATGTACCAAAAAGAAAACAACATGCTGAAGAATGCATTGCTGGGATAATACTTCATCAGCTAAAGCGGTTACGTATGTAGGTACGGTAATTCTTGAAATCTGTGCAATCTACGAACTTCAGCACATACAGTAGTAGGCAACATTGTCAGTGATGATAGTTTTTATTTGATGATAGATATTTATTTGATATCCATAACTGTCAAGGTTATTTCATCAGAAGCAAGTAGGGGGAAAAGAAATTGTGGCAGTAGAAGTAAAACCTTCCTACCAAGTTGTACAAATTCATATGAAAGTTGACATGAGCATCCCAAATGCACTCTCAACAGCCATAATGAAATGAAAATGTCCCCCAAATGTCCCTCACTCTGTTCCAAAATTGTTCTTAACCATCATCAGGCGCGTGTGATAACTGCACAGCCATCTGTGCAATTGGACGGTGGCCACTTATTAGCTACATAATTTGGTTGTCTCATATTCCATCGACTTGGGCTGCTTGGCACTGAAAGTCTGCAGTGCTGCCTGGATTCTGACAACATCCGTAGCTGACAGTTTGAGCCTGTGTCGCAGTAGACAGGCGAACAGGTCCATAGGCTGCTGTCCGGGTGGGGAAAGCCTATTGACCCGGTCCCGGATTTCTAGCAGCTGCAGCAAGGCCGAGTCCTGCGATCCCTGAGTATATGGGTAGTCCAGCTGTAAAATCAGATCCTGAATTGCTTCTGGGTCAAAGTGCATACTATAGCCATACACCTGGATACCGTTTATCTTCATGTAGCCCAGGTTCCGTCCTGGTTCCAGGAACTCCAAGGGTTCATAATAGACAGACCCGTTCCCGTTAGCCATGGGGGCCTTGATCCGACTCCGCAGGTAAAAGTGGACTGTCTCAAAAAAGGTTTTCCACTTGTTCCCCAGGGTTAACGTCCAGTTGTAACAGTCCAAGGGAATGTCTAATTTAGTCCTCTCCCAGTCTGGGTAGTTGTTCTGGTCGATGGGCATGATCCAACTCTCCGAATGACTGCCCCCGAACGGGTTGATATAGACAGACAGCATGGGCTCCAGGGTGCTATTCTTGGTAAGGCAGATCTGTAAAGACATCCCCAAGAGCATGTGGACATGGTTTGACTTGTACTTGTTACTTTTCAATGTTAGCAGCATCCTCTTCCTCCAGGACGGGTCGAACCAGTTATTTAGCCTGACGTCGTTGCTGACAAAGATCCCGTGGATGCTGATCCGGGAGTCACGTCTTTCCAGCAGATAACGCAACTCCAGGTCCTGCAGGTCAGTCTCAAAGCCAATGTAGTGGTCTGTGGAGTCGGGCACCTCATTGCGGCACACGCCCTGGCTCAGCATGTAGCCGTGGTTGCAGGTGGCGCAGCGCGAACGATTCTCGTAGGAGCAGGAGGCACACGAAGTCCCCTCGCCCACAGTGCAGGGGATCACGCCCTGGCAGGACGGGTGTTCGTAGGGACAGGAACAGCTCTTGGTCTCCTCCAGGTAAGAGCCAATGTGGTTGTTCTCACTGCAGTACATGATAGACAGGATGTAGTTCAGCCAGTAGCTGAAGCGCCTGCAACAAAGACAGAGCAGCACAGGACATAAGACTAAAAGTAAAATGGCTGTGTGAAATAATATGTGAAGATTTAGTAGTTCCAAAGTTCTTTTCACAGAGTGTCATGACATGATAATGGGAGTGATTTTGGACACGTTTTGTAAAGCATTATGCATTGTCAAGTTTCTTGGCATGTGGCAGTGATGTTGCTGATTGGACAATAGTCATTATGGTTTTAGTTCATCTTGGTACCTTTAAGCTGGCTATTATAGTAATTGTTTGTCTTGGCATTACTGTCTAGAGGTTTAGGCTTGTTATGATAGACATTTAGCCTTAAGGTGAAAACACATTTACATGACTAACTTTAATTATAGTGTCCCCCTGGCCAGTTGTGTCATATTTTTGTGAAGCATACCCACACACCAATTAAGGGCACCCACATTTAAGGTTGGGGAGCAAACTTTTATGTTGGAGATGTGATGGTGAAGTGGACCCCCAGGCTGCGGGTTGAGGTTTAACATGGACTATGTCTGTGGACTGTTATTATAGTTGTTATTATTATAATTGTTGCATCTCTCTCTCTCTCTCTCTCAATAATATATCAGTATTCCAATATTAACCTGCGGGCCGCATTAAGTGAAGGTGGGCCCCCGGGCCGCCAGTTGCCCATGTATACTCTAACAGCTAAACGCTGTTGTTAACCTGATCATCTACAATATTTTATGACTCATGGCTTGTGTAATTTATAGATGACTTTTGATTAACATGCCTATAATCATAATTGACTATTATGCAAATTATGATGAGGATAATGAAATAATGATTTCCATGAATCAGGTGCTTCTATTATAGTCGGTAATAGCTATGTGACGGTGAGACCAACATTTTACTCAATCTAGAGCAAAGATAATTATATATCCCTTTAAAACTTCTAAATTAAAGTTATATGCAATTGTTTGAAGCACACTTCCATTAATCTTTAAGACTCTGACCAGATGACACAGGAAACAATGATTAATGTTGTACTGTATGTGGGTGAAGGTGGCAAACGGAGCACACAAAAAAAAACTTTTCCCTAGCTATGTGAATAGCTTTATACAGCTGCTAATGCATATTCACTCGTGTATGGTAGATAATATAGACCACCAAAATCCATCCTATTTCAAATGAAAAAGGTCTGTTATCTTTGGCTAGAGTTATGTGCCATGTGGGCAATTGTGCATTATCCCGCCTCCTCAGTGGAAGCTGTGCACAGCAAGAGGCAGGTAGTTGTCCCATCATTCTAGCATACACTGTGGCAGCACGGTATGCAAATTGTCTTGCAGACGCGGCAGCCAGGAGGGACAAACCTAGAGCAGGCGGGTGCTCACCGCACAAGCTGTTCATTGTCGGTCAGGCCATTTCACTCAGATCAACAACACAGACCCGCATAATCATGGAGCCAAGGATTCAATTTCCTGCTGTGGGTAAACTAGCTATTTTGTGGGAGATGATAGATGTTGCAATCTCGCATTAAAAACATTTCTTTCCCTTGGAAACACAAAAGCCACATGTCAAATGGTTTGTGGCTGCTCTAGCTGATATCCTGAAACCTTCTCTATTCTCCCGGAACGTATTCAGGGTTTTTCCTCGCTCAGAATAGGCCTTTAGGGGATGACTACACATGACAGTATCATGATCTGTCCATGTCATGACTACACGGAAGAGTAAAATGTGTAAGCTTATTTGCCCGAATACCTGGCATTTTTCTGCAATATCTTTGACCACCTTAACACAACCTTTTGTTAAATTTTAAAACCCCAAATAATTGTACTATGACATTAGAAGGAGGGAGGGGAATGGAATGCCACAAGTCATTCAAATGGGAAGCTGATTTGGTAAAAATGCTAGTGATTGATTTAGATTTTTGCGTCCCTGAAATTACCTGAAAACCAACCACAAAGAAAATGTACAAGGAAGTTCTTAATCTCAAAATGGCAAAGTAGGTGGATGCATTTCACAAGATGTTACGCAAATTGTAGCCATTCCCGTTGGCTATTTCTTTATCTCACTTTTTCAGACAAAGACCATAATGCTTCGGTACATGAACACAATGTTACCGAGATGCATGAATTCTCTTTTTAAAAAGAAAGAATAAATCCACCATGAACTTTGTCCAAAACAGCAACAATAATAATACAAAAGCCAATAAGGAAGCAGGCAATGGAACAGAGATAATGCCATTATTTTCAGCATGCAAAAGTAAACATGTTTTCTTGAATAACACTGAGCTTACTTTAAGGTAATTGTCCTCTGAAAACTGGACCTAATTTTTTATCAAGTGAAAACATGTACAACTTTAAATACAATAAAAATGCAATTAAGGAGTTTCCAACATATGTGATATATTCAGCTTGCATATTGAAAATACAGAGATTACCGCTGTTCCATTGTCTATTTCTTTATTAGCTTTTATGAAATGACAACGTTTATAGTGGATGTAATGCTCATGTGAGAGACCTGTACTGTAGCTGTAATGCCTGCTCACAGCTGGATAAGCTGGGTAACGACAAATGTCCAGGTTATAACTACGGTACACAGTATACTGTGTGTGTGTGTGTGTGTGTGTGTGTGTGTGTGTGTGTGTGTGTGTGTGTGTGTGTGTGTGTGTGTGTGTGTGTGTGTGTAGTACAGTATACACACAGTATACGCACGCACAGCAGCACACACACACACACACACACACACACACACACACACACACACACACACACACACACACACACACACATATATATTTGTGTGTGTGTGCGTGTGTGCGTGCGTGCGTGCGTGCGTGTGTATACACAGTATTATAATATATATAATTGATATTTACTTTTAAAGTTTTACAATGTCATTCAAATGAATACGTTCTGGACATTTTTACTTTAGAAGCTTTAAATAAGAGCTTACTTAATTCATTGATTCAAGGTATTACACCAAATTAAGAGTTGTAAGATTTACTCTGTTCTCTCACTCCACTGCATTTCAAATGATCCCACAGTGGTAGATAGATACCTCTCATCTACCATCAATGTGCTCATAAGTCAAATTAAATTTCAATCCATCCTCAGGGCAGATTTGTGCATGTGGATGAAGCCTAGTTATAGGCTAAAATGAATTTCAATGGAAATCTCCTCATGCATATCTCCAGACAGAACTACATAATTCATCTAAGGATTCAAGTTAAATGCTACCGTGCTGTAGATTCCTTCTTTTGCCAAAGAAATGTAGACTCGTGATGTCCCTGAGCTGCATAATGCCGTGCTAATGGATTGAGTTCATTATTAGCCTAGTTTTTCAGGGATAACAACGTTGTATAGTGCCAAGACTGCATAGCATAAACAACTGAGGTTCTGTTAAACTGACACTAAACTAGGCCTAATTGTGCTCAGGTCAGGTAATTTTGCTCATTTTTGTGTAACACAGGGGTCTTCAATGTTTTCAGGCCAAGGACCCCTTAGTTGAGAGAGAGATGAAGCAGGGACCCCCACTACATAATGTAATGTATAAAATTGTGTTCCAGATTAAAAATGTACATGGATTATTTCTTATACAGTTTAGACTTGACAGCACTATCATCTGTGTAGGTTGGATTAACGTGTATTTTCATATACCGGTATTTAACCACTTGAACTGTCAATGCCTACTAGTCTGCTCTTCTTTTCCCTCTACACCAAACCTCTGTGCCAAAAAATAGCCGATCTACAAGCTCACAATGCCTCGCAGCACGAGGCGTTGTGAGCTTGTAGTTCGACCGACAATTTTTTGGCTAATGTTCCATTAAGAATAGGGGTGCTAGGGTTCAAGTGATCAAACATGATCACACAAAGATTTGGCGGACCCCCTGTAGTAACTCTGAGGGCCCCCTAGGGGTCCTCTCTACTCAGTACATATATGTGTTTTATATTTGTGATGATACTGAATGTTTTTTGGCGCTACTTTATCCACAAATTTCCCAATGAGCTTACTGTTTTTTTCGTCCATGCCTTACCCCTTAACCCTAAACTTTTTTTTGCCATTTTTTACTATTTTTAAATAAATAAAAAATAACCCCAATGGAAACTAGACCGCAAGGACCTTTTTGGTGTAATCCTTTTAGACTAAAGGGGAACACACACGGGCTGCGGACAGGCTGCCGGACATTTTTCACCACACGCAACAACTGGAAATAAAACAGTGGCGTATCGGAGAGGCGGGCGTGCCTACGTGTCTGACGCCGCCGGTGTGGGTAGGTTTATTGAAAATAACGGGGGCGGCTGTTTTGAAGTGCGCCGTCCACAGCCGATATTCAATCAATCGATGCAACCCTCACATTGTGTGCTGTATACTGTATACTACACACACACACACACACACACACACACACACACACACACACACAAACACAAACACACAGTTGTATTGACATCTGTGTTGACTAAAAGGTGAGCAGTGAAGCTTCTCATCTTCTCACCTCTCTCTCAGCATAATGACTCTGGGCTGTGTTCGACACCTCTTGCTAAGGCTGAAGAGCTTGCTGACAATGCGTCGTGCTTTGCTGAGGAGCTGTTGGTTGCTGAGCTCCAGCTGACGGTAGCGCTGGTGTGCAGCCGGCTCCATCTTCCAAAAATACTGGATAGCAGATGTGTTGAGGGCATAGAACGTAGGGAGCCGCCGCACAAAGTTCTGGAACTCATCTGAAAGGCAGACAGGTGCGGAGAGTTATAAATCCTAGTTGCAAAAAGTTTGCACATCCAAACAACAATACATCAGCTTCTGGACAGAACACGTGAAACCAGGAAAAAACTGCTCCACGCAATGGATCATGCTCCCATGAACATTTCGTTGTTGTCGGGTGGAAACCTTGTATGTCCAAACTGTTCGTTTTGTGTTTATCATTTTAAAAATGATTTAAACTAGTGAAAAAAAAAACAATACAAAGGGAAATGACCAGCCAAACAGAAGGCCATAGTAGACTGCTGTATCTGCAGCAGGCTATAAGCACTGCCGTCTGCTGGGCACAGGATATAAAAATAATCACATTACATTTTCCTACCATTCAATGCCAATATCATCAACGGTTTGTTATCTGGGTGAATCAATAACAGTATGAGAAAATGATTCCAGCGTTCGCAATTAATACACGTTATGCTGATAATACCGTATCAGATTGGAAAACCTCTCTAGACTCATTGGATTGCCTGATGATTAGTCAGGGTGTATTGCAATGAAATAATACTATTAGTGTAAATGCAATGCAATGCAGTGTATTGAATGGTTTCAGGTCTGCTTCCCAAAGTGCAGAATGTTTCCCAAGTGGAGTGTTTTCATGCTGTTCATTGGAGAGGAGAGAGGGTGAAAGAGTGCGCCGGTGTGCTCCATTACAGATTATGTATAGCAAATCCTTCTCCCTCTGATACCTGGTAAATCAGTCATGCACATTATGCTCCCAGAAAGGCTTGCTTGTTGTCTTTGCGGTCATTCCAGTCCTTTGTTCTTTGTCTTCTCCTTCTTTTTTTTGTTTTTAATCAGGCTTGCGCTCTTGTTCTCGGTGGAATTACAGTACCCTGTGCTCTCCAACGTGCTTACACTGGCAAGATTCCCAGGGACGGGGGTAAAGTATCAGCTGCTGCCAAAACTAGAATGTTATTTTGCCGTGGTGACAATGGCACCTCATCCCTGAAAGCCTGATGTCTTCCTACCATTATCACCTTGTCAGCAACTGAAAGCAGCAAAGTAACAATGCCTCCCTTTTATATGACTTCTAAAACAAAAGGGTCCCTTGGAGTAGAAGGCACACATCTATAGCAAACAGAGGCACACTGTGAGCACGATAACAAATATCATATAAATATAAATAAATCCCATGACATGAAAAAACTGAGAAAATATAATACCTGATTTATACTTGCTTGTGCTACGTGTCGTCCATCGAAAATAGCGGATCTCACAACGCAAAGATTGAAAATCGTCTATGTTCAGTGTGTGACACCAGCGTACAACTAAGTAAAAACTAGGCTTTAGGGTTGGGGTTTTGTTTGTACAGACAGACTGGCTCTGTTTTTCTTTAGTTTTTGTCTTTTTTGGAGGCTATGAACCTCAGTATTATGAGAAATGTTAATTAATTCCTTTGACAAATTAGGCTAATTTTGTTAGTGGCTTGGTGACCATGAATGAGTTAACACAATGCTGAAATCCAATGTCATTGTAGTCCTGGAGCATTTATTTTTATAGCTAATTGGTCGAGCAAAACCTGATTTAACAACTAAAAAGAATACAGAAATGTATTTCCTAATTGTGTTAGTCAACTATACATTATCTATGTCCAAATGTCAAAACTAAAAGACATATTGTGTGTTACATTTCTCTATATTCCAATTGCGATCATTGCTATAGAGTGTTTGTTCAGTAACAGGGTTCTCCTTCTGGGATAGTTATCCAATCAGTAGAGAGAACTCATACATGATACAGGAGAAACGAGTGAACTTGGAAGTGAAAAACAAAAGCACAAAAGCTGAAGGTGATTAATGATCTTTGTGGAGTTCTCCACAAATCTCAACCTGAAAATGTATTTTCTGTTTACTAAATAAATGGAGAAATGGGAGACTCCTGTTACTGAGCAAAGACTGATCTAATGGAATATAGAGGTTTAACATTTTTTAACAAAATACAAAACATATCTATATTATAATAAATAAATAAAACGTACAGTCGTACACAACTTTTAATGTCTTTGACCCATTTAGAACGGGTACACATTATTGTGTATCATTATTTTATGCTTTAACTATTGAAAAATAGCAGATATACAAGCTCACAGCGCGGCACCGAGTGCCGCGCTGCGAGCTTGTAGATCTGCTATTTTTGAAAAGAATCGTGAAAATTAGAATTTTGACCCGATTCTATAAGTGTCTTTTGAATCCTTCTAAGGTTTTTTGAAAAACCTATGTTTCTATGTCAGCAATCTGGTGAGCCATTGTCAAAGAAAAGGTCCTTTTCACTTAACTGGAGCTCAGTTAGTCTGTTCTTGAGAGACTACTATGTCAGTGGTTCTCAAACTTTTTCATGTGAAGGACCCCCAAAATGATATGTATTTGGCCACGGACCCCCATCTCAAAATATCTAGTTCCAGGGACCATCCAGAAGCAAAATTTGAGTTACAAACGTTCGCTTTGAAAATACATAATATTCAAAGATTTGCACACATTTTCTGGACTTTTTCAAAAATAGCAGATCTAGCTTGTATATCTGCTATTTTTCACTGGTTAAAGCGTTCAATAATTCTAGGCCTGTAAATAGCATGTCCTCACTAACTGCTCATGCAGTATTTACAGACATTAAGCAAAAACGTTTTCAGAATGTATCTGAATGTACCTACATGTCAAAATTAGTATAGTTCACCATAATAATACTGACTTTTTTAACTATATATGACAGTATATATTTGCTACTTGATTGCTAACTTCTTCATCCTTCTGCTGCATGAATGTATATTCTGGCATATTTATTCATCCATAATATTCTGTATAAGACATAATCTGTAAAATTATTTGGTTACAACATATCTGTACCATACTGACTTAACAGTCTTAATGTATCCATAGATTCCTTCTTCTATTCTTTATTCTGTATATTGTTCTTTATATACCCTACTTTAGTGACCCAGAGAAGGTGCAATTCTAAACGCTATATCCTAGTGACCTAGTCTATGGTCAGTTACGCCACTGTGAACACTGCTAATGCAGTTTTTGCACACTTTATACAGTTTATTACTTACTCACTGTATAATGTATCACTACTGGTAGTACAGTATTACCTTTTATATTTATATTTATATTACCTTGTATTATATTTTGCCTTGTATTATATTTTGCCATTTTATCACTAACATTACACAAACCAGCTCAGTGGCTACTTACCTTTAACTGCTTATTTATAATACAGCACAAACTTTCAAAATGAATTATCTATGGTACTGATGAAGGAATAGATCACATTTATTCTCTGCATATGAGTAGCATTATAAACTATTTAGTGTTGTTCTCAGCTTATTAAATCAATTTTATTTATTTCATTTGTTTACTATGGACAGTGAACACTAATCAGTAATTCATTTCCCACATCAATAAAGGCGTTAGATAATGAGCTCATTTTCATCTGTAGTCGGTGGGCATGTTATTAATTGGTGGTCTAGAATTGTCAAATGTTTACAGTATACAGTACAACAAAACAAAATCCAATCCAATAAATACATGATTGTATGTATGTAAAAGGCAGTGTAAGAGATGAGGTAGTATGATTGATTGCAAGTTTCTCTTAATTAGGAAGACTGCGGTGGGCTGTGCGGTAGTAGGTGGCTCTAACTGAGTAGACTTTTAGCAAACTTGCTATACCTGTGTTGTAAAGCACAGTTCCCTCTATTAGTTGCCCTTGTTGCCCTGTTACTACTATCCTGCATTATGAACTGGATCAGTAGATGAGGTGAAAACCCAATGAAAACCTTGAAGTTGAGACAAGCATATCCAAATTAAATTGCACTTTTATAGTTGTTGTCACGCTTGGTTCTGACCAGCTTGTAAAACAGTATGTTAAGTAGGAAAATATCATATAGCATGCATAAAAAGGTTGGCTGTACTGTCCAGCCCCTGAAATGGAATCCTGTGGTTTCCGTGGGACCCAATGCAAGTCTCACGGGTGTGAACAAAAAAACCTACGGGTCCCAGAATAACACAGATATTATGGACCTGAAGCATGGAGTCAACAACTGAAGTTGAAAAATCAAAGCAGGTCATTATAATAATTAATAGGCCTAAATGTGCTGTATTTGTTGTTGAGACATTCAGCCATATGATTTTGTTGCTGGAAATGGCTTTGTCGACATAGTGTGTAGCCACAAAATATGACAAATGTGCCATCACAAACAGTATATGGACTGACGATTACCATAAAAACCTCATTCATATCCAGTACCATCCATTACACAAGCCACGACTTCGGTCTTGTTTTGAGGATGTTATTTGCATCACCCTTCGAAGATGGTGTGTCAAAAAACAGAACAGAACATCATGCACCTGCTGTTCCAGAAACGTTGTGCATTTGGAATAGACACATCACTGACATAGCTAACATAATTTCTGCCCATGTGTGGATACACCAGGCTCAACTGCAATGCACACATCCTAAACGTCATCCTGACGAGTTAGACGGGTCAATAGAGTATATGGTTTACAGTAACCCCAAATTGATAAAAAGGTTTTTCAAATGATTCTGGTAGTATTGAGCATTCTAACATACTAAAAATCTAGGGAAATATATATTCTGGAAAGGCAATATTTTCAAGATGGCATCCAAAATAGCCGTGTGGTGCTTAAAATGGCTACAGTATATCTCAATTGAAAACATTATACAAAACATTTTTGTATGCATTTTTGTAATTGAGATATAGCTATTTTAAACTCCCGGCCACCAAAATATTTTAACTCACTTTGCAATTGTGATATAGTCATTTTAAAGGACCAGGTCACCTCTGGGACAACCAGATCTTATTTTATTGTTGTGTGGGACACGATCAACACAATCCTGAGTTATTTTTTGTGTTCAATCTGTGTTTTTAGATATTTTAGTATTTCAGCCGATTTCAGCATGCTACAACTGGTCATATGATGCAAAATGCATCATATGACCAGTTGTAGCATGCTGAAATACTAACATATCTAAAAACACACACTCCTGGCAGACATCTTGAAAATTATGCCTTTCCAGAAGGCATATTTTCCTAGATTTGTAGTATTAGATATTCTAGATATTCTGATATTGACCCGTTCAAGTGCATTTGCCCCAGCTGTGCTGGCAAAGACACCCGAGCTGACCAAGCTATTGACCTGGTCAAACATTCAGGTCTGCAGAACAGCTTGAAGAAATCCCTCAAGCAATCTATCAAGATTATGATATGCTGGATTCCATACTGCAACAGCATGAGGAGATCTCCTCATTACTGACGACCAATAAACCAATAAGGAAAACATATGCAGCAGTCAGATCAATGCAAACACTTTGAAAACAATGGTTGCCTTCCTCAAGTTATTCAAGGATGCTACCAATCACCTTGAGTCTGACAACACAGCCCCCGGCATGTCGCTTGTGCTACGTAACGTGATACATTAGACCCAGCAAACACTGCCACCGCATCACCTTTTCTCTCTGAAGTCGCCAAAGTCTGTGCCTAGCATCTCTAAGAACTAATGGGCACTAGTGAAGCCCCTGCACATCATGTACTGTACAGACACTACAGTACAGGATTACAACGTTACCTGACGCTACAGATGCTGGGTCCAAATACAATGAATGCTTTAGAATGGCTAGCCGAGCCTAGGCCTATTATTAAAACAATCCAATCCAAATGCGCAAAGTAAATTATCCACAAGATGCAGTTTGATCTGGTCCCAGCAGAGGATAAGCCACCACCACCCAAAAAAACAAAGTCACCAATTCACAGACTGGGAATATGATGCATCCTGTGTTTTGGCACAAAAAGCTGTGGGTGATGAAATATCTCAGCACCCACCTATCAGAACACCCAGACAGCAGTCTTCCATGGTGGAAGTTCCACCGAGATTCAACAGAGACTTCTCAAAATTGGCATGTTTTATCCTGAGCATCCCTCCCTGCGTATAGTGCACCCAGGGGCGTCACAAGGGGTAGGAAAGTGGGACTGAGTTACTGGGGCCCAAGGTGGAGGGGCCCTAATAACTTTATCTATTGAAAAATAGCAGATATACAAGCTCACAGCGCGGCACCGAGTGCCGCGCTGCGAGCTTGTAGATCTGCTATTTTTGAAAAGTTGTGAAAATGTGTGAAAAACTTTGAATATATGTATTTTTTAAGCGAACATTTCTAACTCAAATTTTGCTTCTGGGAGTCCCTGGAACTAAATATTTTGAGATCGGGGTCCGTGGCCAAATACATATCATCTTGGGGGTCCTTGACATAGGTTTCTTGCACACATTTTCACGATTTTGCCGCGCTGCGAGCTTGTATATCTGCTATTTTTCAATAGTTAACATTCATGGGGGGCCCGCAGTGAATCCTTGTACCCAGGGCCCAGAATTTGGTGTGACGCCCCTGAGTGCACCCGAGGGCATTGTTAGTGTCTGTGGGCACATCTTGGAAGAGACAGTGCACACTGCACAGTGCATCAGCCCACCCGTAATATTCTCTTCCTTCCTCCACAGCAATCTTAGGTAGACCAAGTGCTTCATTGTAGGCTACTTCGTCAAATTACTTAATTCTATTATTCATTAGGAGTATTTAGGATGTATTTAAAATGTTAAATGTGTTATTACCGTATATGATGTCTGTGTTGGTGAGAAAATTCTAATTTGATGTATTTTTGCTTTTTAGATTTTTTTTAGGAAATACTTCAAGGCATCTGACTATACAGGTACAACTCTATAGACTATAGCTGCTGTTATTCATGTTGTTCTTTTGTATAATGTATTTCCAAGTGGCTCTGGCCTGTTTTATATTTTATGTTAAAAGAAAGATGTTTATACAAGTTATACTACTGTACTTAGTCATCTGTTAAAGCCCTTCGTTTTTAAGTCATTCACATAAATGTGCCTCAATGGCTATCACAAGGTTTCGGTGTTATTGCTTGTCAATTACTGTGAATTATTGTGCATACACGTTTTTCTGTCACAGCCTATCAATTATGATGTTTTGTATAAAAGTAGTTTACAGGAGTCTTCACATGGGAAGCTACAGGCGAGTCTAGTAATTCATTTTCAATGCAAGAAGAGCAGGCTGGTTTGGAGATGCGGCAATCTGTCAGGTGGAGTGACATTGTGAGAAGTGGGCACACTCCTGTGAAACTGTCACTTTCTTACAGGGGCATCACAAGGTGGGGGGAAAGTGGGACTGAGTTACTAGGGCTCAAGGTGGAGGGGCCCTAATTATTTTATACTTTAGCTATTGAAGAATAGCAGATATACAAGCTCACTGCACGGCACTGAGTGCCGCGCTGCGAGTTTGTAGATCTGCTATTTTTAGTTTAAGTAGTGAAAATGTGTGCAAATCTTTGAATATAATATATTTTGAAACTCAAATTTTGCTTCTGGGGGGTCCCTGAAACGAAATATTTTGAGATGGGGGTCCGTGGCCAAATACATATCATTTTGGGGGTCCTTGAAATGAAAAAGTTGGAGCACCACTGACATAGAAACATAGTTTTTTCAAAAAACCTTCAAAGATTTTCAAAGAGATTTTCAACATTTTTCAAAAAGTGTGGCACTTGGTGCCGCGCTGTGAGCTTGTATATCTGCTATTTTTCAATAGTTAAAGCACAAAATAACGCAGTGAATCCTTGTACCCAGGGCCCAGAATTTGGTGCGACACCCCTGCTTTCTTGCTCGTTTCACACGCCTGCCCGCAACGTTGAAATGAGTTGAAAACAAGTTTCAGATGAGCACAGTGCAACCATGATCCAAGCGAGAACACAGAAAAGCCATGTAGGCTAATAAAACAATAAGCCCACATATTGTTTAATGTGGTCAAGCTTTACTTTAGTTTACCATTACATGTACAGTATGTATGTCAAAAGGCAGAGAAGCGGGAAAAAACATATATATACAGGTATATATATATATTTTATTACATACAGGTTATGCATCTATGTATTAATAGCTTGCTGATAATCAGTTAGCCCAGTCCACTGTGTCTCTGTCCATTGTGCTGAAATGGTAACAAGCTGGTTCCAGCCCCTGAATCGCAGGCCACTGCCATTAAAAACTGAAATGGTCAAATCCTCCCTCTCTCTCTCTCTCTCTCTCTCACGCACGCCCACGCATGCACACACACACACACATGCACGCACGCACGCACGCACGCACACACGCACGCACGCACGCACGCACGCACGCACGCACACACACACACACACACACACACACACGTATTTAATTCCCGATTGAAACATTGCGGGAGCAGGCGGTACTTAAACTTAGCTGTTGAGGGAGCGGGTGGACAGAAATAAACTGCAGTGGGAAAGGGGCGGTAATGGTCAGAAATCCAGCAGGAAGGAGCAGGCTCTAGTTGGCTGATTTCTTTTTTAGTTGTTATTTTTTTGTTATGGTCTTATATGCCTAAAGTTATCTAGGTTGAATTAAATAGTACTGTACGATCAAACCCCCTGTTACTTGAACCTTTTGTAGCTGAGAGTGTACAAAATTGTAACCAAATGGTCCATTTGGTTACTTTTGTACAATCTCTTGAGTTAAATGAACCCTGAGGATGTTACTGTCTGGCTGCCTTTTCAACACTTATTCCCTGCCTTTCCAAAGAGGTAAAGTCATTATTTAGTCATTCTTTCAACTCAAAGAGATGCCTTTGAGCTTTTGTCACAGCAGGAGCCTCCTCATCAGCTGATGATGATTCATTGCAGTGCTCCACATTGTCCTCTACATACCTCCAATGTGTCACCTCCATTTCAGTTTCACCGTGCTCATCCCCTACACTATCTCTGACATTGTCACAACTTGTGCATGTGAGAAAAGAAGAATTACTTTTGTATGATATTATTAGGCGTAGGCGTACAGTAAGCTATTACATTTAGGGTGCTAGCAAGCATCTGTTCATTTTCCTTGACAGTCAGTTTCCTTTCCATTCTTCAAAAAATTCTAAAGATTACGCATGCGCGAGGTGCAGTGGTGCAGTAGTATGTGCATAGCATGTGAGCAACGCCACTTAAGATGGGCCGTAACAGTGGAGTGTAATATTCCACCCCGTGGGGGGGTGGGGGGGCACCACTGCTGAATTAATGTACTGTACCGACAGCACTGACCTGACTCCTCAAAGTCCTGGTTGGCCATAGTCCAGGAATCTCTGATGCGCTGCAAGCTGGCCTCCATTGCTCTCAGGTCCACCTCGGGGCAGTTACACTGGGGGTAGTCCACACTGCAGTGGCACCAGCAGTCATTGTCCCGGCACACAAACTGGCCCTCCTCATTACATCCAATGTAGCTGAGAGCTGCCTGCACAAATCTGGCCCTCAGGTACTGTGGCAGTATGGCCTGGAGGCCTGGGGCAATGACAGAGAACAGAACAGTTAGGAACGTCACATGAATAATTGAAGTGTAACTAGTTTGGGTATTGCATACATCTGTTGTGTTGTAACCGTGTGCAACTGTACATCTGTAAATCTGTAAATGTAAGGAAATACTATATTGGTTTTTGTTTCACCCCTGGTGGACGGGAGGTCCGGGGCAAGACAAATGTATTACACTTTTTGTCTGTGGCAACAGCCAATCAAATCATGCTTATAGTTTATTTTAACCAATCACAGGTCAGGTGTCAATGCATTTCTAACATTATACAGTTGAGGCTGAAAATTATGTTTTACTGAATTGTGGAATAAGACTTTTTTTTTCACCCGTCTTACTATAACTGTACTCCAATCATAACCACATGCTACTGTCAAAACTTGATTTCAGCTTTAACCCTCATGATACCTCTATAGAACACTATACCACTTTACTTATGCCAATGCATTAAATGAGACATGGATCATTGATGTAATAAATGCACTTAAAACATCACACTCACACTCATGGTCTTAAAACAAAATATCTTATCAACAAAAATGAACACCATGACAAAACTACACAAAGTTCCGCCACATAATCCCCCATTGCATTACTGTACCATAGTTACAGTAATTAACAGAAGCAACACAATTAACACACTTCTTGCTGCCCAAGTGCATCATGGGAAATCAACAGAGAGCTTCAGTGGGCACGCCCCCAGTTAAATTTGGCAACACTTAAAACGCAGCTGTTACTAATCGAACTGAACTGAAACCATTGTTCTTTGTCCCTCTCCTCATGAGATACTCACTATGGGATATCAGCGCCATTAACACAGGGATATAGGCAGTCCCCAAAGGCACGACACGTGGGTTATCGCTCTCCCCCCCGCCGCATCGCACTGCCGAGGGTCGCGTGACTATTCCACCAGGCCCCGCGAGACAGACAGCCCTGACAGCGCTCGCGGAGCTAGTGACGTTTTCCCAGGGAACTTCGCCGATTCCACCAGGCCCCGCTGACAGACAGCCTTGGCGGGACTCGCGGGGCCAGTGACGCTTTCCCAGGGTTCTTCGCCAGCGAAAATACAGGCTTTGGCCATTACACTTCTCCCTCCACCGAATGGCGCCAGAGCACCTCAGATGGAAACTGAGGGTTTTTCATTGACAAATCCTACTCTCCTACATATGGAGGACTGCATGTCAACACAGGAATGAAGTCACAGTCCACATTTGCTAGCTATATCGCCGTAGGCAACAGAGGCACGACTGTGGGTGGCCGCTCCCCTCCTCGCCGCATCGAGGCGCCGGGGGTCGCAACTAAACCTGTGACATTTCCGTGGCTTCCGGCAGGCACCACACGTGGGTCCACGGAAACCCGTTTCGATTCCAACAGCCAAACCTGGAGGTTACAACCCCGGTCCTTTTACCTCTGTGAGAGGGACACTCGCTATGAAGAACGAAGGACCCGGACTGCTTCCACAGCTTCCAGCGGGCGCGGCGGGAACCCGTGAAGTCAGCGCCGGTCCCCAGCTTGTGCCAGTATGACGGAGCTTAGGTCCGACGACCTCACAGGTGTTTGGCCTCTATACTGGGTGGAGTCAGAGCGCCTCCAATGGGAACAGAGTTTCATTGACATCCCCACTCTCCTCTGCGACACTTCGCAATTTGCGAGCAGAGAAACGGTGATAAGAGGAAGCGCGTAGGTCCACGTCACCCTTAAGAACCCGGGAGGTGGGACTTTTGTCCCGGGAGTACAGTGTAGCCCTGTCATCGCCTGGGGGCGCTAATATCCCACAGTGAGCATCTCACTCACAGAGGAAAAAGAACCAGGGATACATACGTAACCTCTAGTTTAGTGGCAAGATGAACAATTCATGATCACTATAGGATAACACTATAGGATAACAATAACAACTATAGGATACAATCGGGGCGATACATTGTTGTTGTTGTTGTTTCCCCCTTGATTATCATGCATTGGGATTCACATGCAATTTGATCACTTGCCAACAGAACAGAAAGTGTGACAATTCCATCAGAAATGTGGTGGGTTCAATTATGGGAAGCCAACCTTGTAAATGGATCTTGTTTTCAGGGCTCTGAACCAAAACGGAACTGACTGAGTCGAGGTTGTCATAGTTACTGCATCCAAGAGGGCCCGTCCTTGTTTCGGTCACCTAACGGGAGGAGAAGAGAGGTGTAATGTCAATAATCCATACTGTTAGAGTCATCCACTAACATAATTAAATGTTCAGAGAGAGAAAACATAAGAGGGAAATGACAGAGAGAGAGTGACAGTAAAAGAGACATGAAGGTAAGAGAGAGAGAAGCTGAATGTCACAAGAAACACAATTAACAATTCCCTTTTCACTCTCTAACTCCACTTTTAAGGAACACAAAATACATTACGCATTATTCAATCTCCACCGTGCAAATCACATTTAGGATAATGGCAAACCAGCGAGACAGGTGAAAATTGAGTTGAGTAACAAAGTGCTCTGGAGTAAACCTTTAATGGATATGTCAAGGTGTGATCTGTCAAATGATAGTGCTAATAATAATAATTCTCTATTCATAAAGCACTTATCTAAACAAGGTTACAACGTGCTTTACATAAAACTAAAGAAGTCAAATGAAATCAGCATCAGAATAAAACAACAACAACACAATAACATAAATTGAGTATAACGTGCTGTGAAAAAAATATAAAAAAAAGAAGAAAAGAAATATGGAAGGGTATTTCGATAATGCCATTCCATAATTTCATTTCATTTATAAGTGATTTAAAATTAGACACTGATTTAGCGAGCCTGAGCTCCTCAGGCAGGTCGTTTCAGAGTCAAGGAATGCTGACAGCAAAGGCACGGTCACCCTTTGTCTTCGTCCTCGACTGAGGAGCAACCAGTAGGTTCTTGCCGGAGGACAGCAGGGTGCGCACAGGCTCATAGGGGGTTAATAACTCAAGAATGTAATTAGGGGCCAGGCCATGAAGCGCTGTAAAGCTATAATCCGCAAGTTTAATGTCCATTGTAAGATAATTGTAACAATGTCCAAAGTACAATAAAGATGGCAGCGCATCCGGTGTGGACAATAGTGCTCCAACCTCTGCATACAGTAAGTATGTGCTAGTTATATTTTATAAACTTAGACTAACTACTATACCATACAGAATACCACACACAATTAGAAAATATTAAAACACCAAAGGGCCGACTATATCTCCTGACATCAGTCGGACCGTAACAAAGTCTCAAACATATGCACCACATTTAAACGATTTTATTTTACTATCATCATCAATATTTAATATCAATGGTCTTTTTCAGGTGTGTGCTCTGAACAAACACAAATAACTGTTAGATGTGCTATGTAAAAAAATACAATAAAATGGCCTTTCTTTGACCCCTTCAGAATGAGACAACAGGGAACAAGGAATCCTGACAAATTATACTCTGGAAAAAATATTCTTCTTTGACGGTGCTGGCGGGCCGTTTCTAATTCAATTTAGGAATGAAGCCGCGGACCATATAAAATTTGCCCTCGGGCCGCATTTGGCCCCCGGGCTGAACCGTAGGTCATACAACCAATAAATCATTTCCCCTGGATTCCTTGGATCACGATTCATGACACAAGTCAACCCATATTAGGCCACGCAGGGGCGTCACACCAAATTCTGGGCCCTGGGTACAAGGATTCACTGCGGGCCTCCCGTGAATATTAACTATTGAAAAATAGCAGATATACAAGCTCACAGCGCGGCACCGAGTGCCGCGCTGCGAGCTTGTATATCTGCTATTTTTTAAAAATCGTGAAAATGTGTGCAAGAAACCTATGTCAAGGACCCCCAAGATGATATGTATTTGGCCACGGACCCCGATCTCAAAATATTTAGTTCCAGGGACCACCAGAAGCAAAATTTGAGTTAGAAATGTCCGCTTGAAAAATACATATATTCAAAGATTTTCACACATTTTCACAACTTTTCAAAAATAGCAGATCTACAAGCTCGCAGCGCGGCACTCGGTGCCGCGCTGTGAGCTTGTATATCTGCTATTTTTCAATAGATAAAGTTATTAGGGCCCCTCCACCTTGGGCCCCAGTAACTCAGTCCCACTTTCCTACCCCTTGTGACGCCCCTGAGGCCACGCACATTTCCACCTGACTAGATTTTCCGCCATTTTGAGTTTTCTGCAAAACAAACTTTTTGCTACCACTCGTGAATTTCACTGCACCTCGTTTCCCCTCTGTTTGGCCGTGTGCCCCTTGAAAAAATATATAGATGCCCCTCGGCCACAGTGGCCTTGATGCCCTGCCCGCACTTCCCCTCCTGATTTCACAGTTATCTACACGAAAGTGACATTATTTTCAAGCTGGAGCGAGCTATGCAATTTGTATCCTGGGAAAACCACTGTTTAACATTTCAGTGAAGATAATGAACAACAACAGTTAAAACTCTGTAACAAAACGTGGTTTATCCGAGGACACACGCGTGCGTGCGCGCATCCGTGCATGCGTGCATGCGAGTGAGAGAGAAATTCATTATGAGAAATAGAAACATCTGCATTACTTAATTTACATGAAGTCTACACCATTAGAAAATAAGATTTCTAATTTGATTTCTAATTTGCCTGTTATCTCTGCTATATGGTACCACATCAATATAGCATGGAATTGTGGACAAAATATTATCCAACGATAACACAATATTCTAAGTTTTGGGTCTGAAAGGCTAAATCTCATCAAATGGTGGTCCGTGGCTCAAATGCCCAATAAATAATGGACCACTGCAGTCCATCTATAGCCCACTGTATCACATCTGTAGACCACTGTCGCACACATTTAGACCACTGCAGTGCATCTATAGACCAATCTAGTGCATTTGTGGACCACTGTGCT